>NC_081768.1:31809848-32116932 GCF_963082965.1 Carassius carassius | reverse complement strand
GACATTGTTTTGCTTAATGTTTTTACCGTGGTACATGTGTGTTCAAGTCGCATTTATTTTTGTGTGTATTGCGTGGCTTTGCAGTTTCAGTGGTAGTAGTAAGACGTGGCCAGCTGAATTCAATTACGTGAAATCAGGGAACTATATATTTGCTCAGTATACCACTGCCCTCATGTGAAGACCAACGAGTGTAAAGACCATCAACTCTAGGAAGGACGGGTCTACTTATTTCCAAAGAATGGAAACTTTAAAGTCTACCATCTCTTACTGGCAACAGTTCATTTGAATCACATGCAATTACTATTATCCACCCTGTTAACAATTAATTTTGTAGTTATTTATCTGTATACCTAGATTAATTGGATGTGTTACTCTCAAACTTCCCTGAGGACGACTCTGCGACTTCAACATCCACCTAGATAAACCACAGGCTGCTGACTTCAGCACTCTACTTGCTTCATTTTCCGGCATCCCTGAAGATGTGGTCTCAGTACGGGGTCTCCAGGTCATCTCCCATGTATGGAAAGCCTTCTTCCGAGCTGGAGAGAAGGGTCTGGCTGTCCACCCGGGATCTTCGCTTCCACCTGCCCTGTAAGAAACTGAGTGCCCGCTACATTGGTCCATTTTCCCATACAGAGGCACATTAATGAAGTCACCTACCTTCTCCAACTTCCACCCAGGTATTGAATTCACCCTGCATTCCATGTTTCCCACTTTAAACCTTGTTCTTCTTCCACAAAAGGACCCACCGAGCTGGAAGCACCTCACCAGAAATCCTGGACCAGCCCTCAGATTACCAGGTCAGGGACCTTCTTGCAACGGGGTAGCCGACTGGAATATCTAGGATCTAGGAATATCTGACTGGGAAGGATATGAACTGGAGGAGAGGTCCTGGGTGGCCCGGGACGATATACTAGATCCATCGTTGCTGTAGGAGTTCCATTGCACATGTCCTTGATTGTCCCATCCCTGAGGTCGAGGCCACCCTAGTCGCCGCATGAGGGAGTCAGGGGCTGCCCCTGGAGGAGTGGGTAATTTCAGGGAGTCTCTGCCTTCACAGTCACCTTAGTCACCAGCCATGACACGCACCAGATTGCAATCACCAGAGTACTGATCACCCACACCTGCAGAGACTCATCAAGAGCACTATATCCCTGCACTCCTCTCACTGGCTCACTGTCCGGTCTACAGTTCGCTTGCTTGAACTAAGCCTGACTTCTACCTATTACTGACCTGTTGTTTACTTGCCCCTAAAAGTGCCATCGATCGTATTGTCCGACGATCCTGTTCTCATCCTCCCTGGATACCTTCTAAGGATGAACCAACTACCCAGAGCTGAGTGCTCCTGTTTGCATCCAAACTTTGTTTCTCTGGCTTGTAGTGTGACAATATTAACATAGAATGACTCTTAGATCCTGTGATTCTTTTCTTCTAACTACCTCATAGTAGAACTAAAAAATTTAGTGCTGCTGCTTTTAGCCGTTATGTTCCTCACCTCTGGAATAACCTTCAAGAGAACATAATATAAGCTAAAAACATTAATAGTTTTAAATCTAAATTAAAACCATATCCTTTTAGTCTGGCCTTTTTTGTAAAGACTTATAAAACCTCTGTATATTTCATTTGTTTTGCCAAATTTTTAATGTTTTATTTTATATTTCATATTTTAATCTTTATTAATTTTATTCTTATTCCAATCATTGTTTTTTTTTTTTTAGTATGATGGGTGTTTATTAATTACCTGCGGGGCCAAACAGATCTGGGGTGACTACAATCAATGCACAAATTTGCAACTAATGTAAGGATAAACATACTGTACTTTTTCAAATTAATAAAAATATGAAAAAACAAACAAACAAACAAACAAAAACAACAACAAAAATACCTTTTGTGATCATCTTTCCTGGAGTGCTAAAAGGAATCTTGGATGGATGAGAAGTAACTGAAACAGTGTAAGGAATGTCAGAATGGAAAGGAAATCCAACAAATGCTGAAGTTTGGGGTGATTGAACCATTCAACAGCCCTTGGTCCAGCCCTATCATAATGGTACCAAAACCTGATGGCATCCTCCGCTTCTGCAATGACTTCCACCACCTCAACGATGTCTCAGAGTTTGACGGCTATCCAATGCCCCGGGTGGATGAGCTTCTGGATCGCCTGGGAAGGGCCCGGTACATCTCCACCCTCGACCTAATGGAAGGGTACTGGCAGGTGCCCCTCTCCGAGACTGCCAAACCTAAAATGGCTTTTAGCACCCCCAATGGACACTGGCAATATCAGACCCTTCACTTCGGGCTGCACGGGGCTCCCGCTACGTTCCAGCGCATGATGGACATCTTGCTGCGGCCCCACCAGTCCTATGCAGCGGCTTATCTTGATGACGTGGTGATCCACTCGGAGTGTTGGGAAGACCACCTTGAGCTGTATAGGGCTGGGCTCACCGCCAATCCCCGCAAATGTCACCTGGGCCTATTTGAAGCCAAGTACCTGGGCTTCCAGGTCAGACGAGGCCTCGTCAGGATCCAGGAAAAGAAGGTTTAAGCAGTCCAGTCCTCCCCAAAACTCAGCACGAAGTCCCAGGTAAGATCCCTCTGCAACATTCAGATGGTAGGGTCAGAACTTGGCATTAAGAACATGAAAGCATGGATCCATCCTGCCTTGTCTCAACAGTTCAGGCTGGTGGTGGTAGAGTAATGGTGTATTGGTGTAGTAATGGTGTAGTATATTTGCTTGGCACACTTTGGGCCCCTTAGTTCCAATTGAGCACTGTGTAAACACCACAGCATACCTGACTATTGTTGTTGACCATGTCCATCCCTTAATGACTACTGTTAAGTCCCCAGTTTTATCCAGGTGTGTGGGACTAACAAACATATATACCCAGGTTGGAAAAACCAAGGATGCCTCAAAACATGTGTCAAGTTCATGTATTCATTTACTTCATCCCCACGTAAAGTAAACTACAAAAACAAAACATACAACACAATAGACAGTCTTCACAGCTCCCACCGGATTACTGAAACGTACGCGGAGATTGCCTGCCACTCACCACGCCAACTTCCAGATGGTTGGAAACCCTGGTCCAACAGCTGCCTCCACAGAGTCCCTTGTCAGACGGTACAGGGAGAAACTAAGACCAGCACCCAGCAGTTCACACTATAAACCACACAGTAATTCACACAGAAGTCCACATAGTAATTCACACAGAAATTCACACAGTCTGACACGAGCTGCCCAGGGAAAAGCACACCCGAGAGCACTTCACTGGCTCAACTTATAAATCTCCACTAATTGCCACTGATCAGTTTCAGCTGCAGGATTCTTACCTCGTCAACCTCAAGACACGGGACACCTGAAGAATGGAGACAGAAAACACATCAACACACACAAAACACCAACCCATTCTCACTCCAAAGGCGTCAAAAACCGAAGCATGGTCAAGCGCCCCTAGCGTCACTTTTATGACGCCAAATGTGCCTCTTCGCGTCAGAATTTGGCGTCAGAATTTCGACGCGAGGACATGAGATGTTTACCGCTATGAAATCAAGTTCAAGAAGTCTCATTCAGCACACATCGCGATACTTGCCACCAGTTTACAAGTGGCACAGGTTGGGTGAGTAGTCATAAATACGCTCTTTTAATGCCTTTTATAAAATGTATTCTGTCTTCTTTATTAATCAGATTAGCGCCATATGTTTAATCGCTGTATTATATCGGTCATCCGCGGCTGTCTTTGAGTTTCATTGCGTTTAAATAAATGAACACAGCTGCTAATTAGTGTGATTAAACTCTATCGGTCACGTGACGTGCCATAGACCTTCAATCTGTTTTATATTAATTTCAGGTTCAATGATGTAAGTTGTATTTGTAGTAAAATCATGGTAATCACGAGACTTACAATAGTAATAAATGAAATTTGAAGTTAAAACACAGTATACAGGACATTTACCATGTTTTTACCACAGTAACTGTAGTTTTAGTATGGTATATTAATAATCAATACAACAATACAATAATCACCAAACCAGCTATGTTTTTATCACTGTAATGTTAGTGTTTTTATGTGCTTTTATATGACAGATATCACAGTAATCATATGTTCTGTACCATGCTTTTAATACCTTTTAATGTAAATCCAAAAAAAATAAAACAAATTAAAAATAAATAATAAAAAAAAATGTATTTTTCCATCTTGCAGTTCATTCATATCAGTTTATATCTAAATATTTTGCTCACAGATCATTATTAACATTCTGTATATAAGTCAATTTTATTTTCTCTCCCTTTTTTATTATTTTTATTTTTAGCTGAAAAGACGTAAAGGCAGTCAGCCCAGTGGTGTTTGTGGAGAGGTATTCCTTCAGAAGTGGAGAAAACTGAAGGCTGCGGAGGCAGACATTTGCAGCAGTAAGTCTGTGATAGTTTGTCCCTTTTATCAAACGTTCCTGCTGTTATAATTTGTACAGCATTTGTTGTTTCTTAAACTGTTGCACTGTCCAAATACCCACACTTGCCATCTTTGCACTTGACCACTTGATTACTTATTTGACATCTATCCTGTATTTGGCCTAGTGTTCGAGTGAGCATGATGACCATAAGTGTGTGTCGAACTTTTCATGACCTGATGACTGTGTTTCCCAATCCTGGTCCTGGAGATCCCCAGCACTTCACGGTTTTGGTGTCTCTCTTATCTGACAAATACACTTTTGAGGTCTTGGAGTCTTCACTGATGAGCTGATGAGTTGAATCAGGTGTGTTTGAATAGGGAGACATCTCAAATGTGCAGTGTTGGGGTTCTCCAGGACCACTATTGGGAGCCACTGCCTTATGGGACACACTTATGTGTTTACAGAGATTTTTAATATCTAATTATCAATATTTCACATACTGTACATTGGACAGCTTTCCTTGACCTCTTGTGAGATCTCATCAAAAAGTCTGAAGACTTATACGAAAACATGATGTATGATGGGATACACTAAGTGTTGTATAGAGCTCCGGAGCAGTATTGGAGAGGTTTAGTGTGTGTCAAGGACGCTGCGCTTTGGCATTATTAAGACCAGGGACAGTCTTGTGCACACACTGTCACGTACACACACTCTCAAGTGGCCAAGACTGCAAGTGTGGGTATCTGGACAGGGTCAAAGTCTTAAAAATTAACCCTAAACACAGTCACACATCACAATCTTAATTATTCAGTTTAACACTTCTATGATAGGGGTGTAACGGTACGCAAAAATCACGGTTCGGTACGTACCTCGGTTTTAAAGTCACGGTTCGGTTCATTTTCGGTACAGTAAGGGAAAGAAATGCAAACATTAAACTGCAGGTTGTTTATTACTATAAACTTTTTTTTACAATTTGTTTACACTTTTTAAAAAATACTTTTTAATAAAATATATATAAAATAAAAAAAGAATAAGAAATAAAATACTGCTGCAAAGTTCTCCACTAAATAAAATACTCTCAGTCTCAAACCAATATCATATAATAAAATATAATGAAAAATATAAATAAATAACTATGATTACAGTGCAGCATTACCAATCCCAGCTTGTATGCCTGCTCATATTTAAAAAATATATATCACTTTTCCAGCATCAACAGTTTAAGTTTTTCGACCTGCTCAGATTTCATTATTGCGTTGGACCGATCGCAATTAAGAGCAAAGGTCTGTGACACACTGGCATATTGCACCTGTCAAACATAGTCTATGGCTACGTTCACACTGCAGGGCTTAATGCTCAATTCCAATTTTTTGAAAAAATAGGATTTTTTTGCAAGGCCGTTCACATTTCCAATTAAATGCGATCTTTTGTGATCTCCTGTGTGAACGTGAAATGACCCAGAAGTGACCCGCATGCGCAGAAGAGTACTCAACGCTCAACGACGTCACTCGTTGTTTGCGGAAGTAGCTAACGTTAAACATGGATGTCAACAACAGTGTAGTCAACAATAAAGTTATTTTCCCAACAGAGCCAGCACAATTACAATCTTCTCGTTTTAAGAAGAAAATTAAAAAGAAGGAGGAGAGCAAGGTTTTTGGCCATGGCGTTTTGTGGAGCAGTGTTAGTAACGTCGGTACAGAGAAACATGTGGGTGTGGAGTCGCAGCCAGGAGTGGTGGGATACTGATGTGAGTGGCTTCACTAATACATAATTCATCAGTTTATCTTCTCGTTCCCGCCTACTTCAACGCAGACGTATGACGTTTGTAGCGTATCAATGACGTACGGGTCAGATACATGTGGCCTGGCCGTTCAGACGGAGGTCGCATTTCAAAAGATCGGATACGTATCGGATTCAGGACCACATACCCAAGTGGCCTGGGTCACATTTGAAAAGATCGGATCTGTGTCGTTCAGACTGTCATGAAAAGATCAGATACAGGTCGCATAGGGGCAAAAAAATCGGAATTGGGTGGTTTCAGCCTGCAGTGTGAACGTAGCCTATTTTGCCTAGGCTTTATATTTACGCTCAACATGAAATGTAGATATTGTTATCGTGAAGACAAGATCCTGGTCTGTCGGCGGTCTCCCTCTATGTCAACTACAGTAGCAGCAGTGTGCCAGAGCCGCTTCAGGCACGATTCTGGTGTGTAAAGACACAGAAAACGCGAGGCAGCCATCACGCAACTGACACAAAGCAGAAACGCCACGCTCGTCGATCACGCCACGCAGCCAGTGTGTCACCGGCCTTAGAATCAGCTGCAGGACGGGATTTGCGCTGAACGCGGAGACTTCCGCCACTTATTATGTTCGTTTGGAAACACGAAAATGTACCTACGTTCCGTGTACAAAATATTGCATTCGGTACACACGTGCACCGTACCGAAAGCCCTGTACCGAAACGGTCCAGTACGAATACACGTACCGTTACACCCCTATTGTATGATATTGTACAAGCCCCAGGACTGTCTCATCTGACACTATCAAAAGTATTCAAATGACTATAGCTTGCTATTAATTACTTGCTTTTAATAATGGATGCATTTAACATTTAATTATACAGCTGTCATAATACATGAAGCGGAAACAATGATGCAAGTAACTCTTTATTGAGGGTCAAAAGGTGAATCCAGTAACAGTGAACATCCAGACGAGATTAGACGAACACCACGAAGACACCGAACAGGAAACTCGAATCAGCAACAGGACTGGAAACGGCACACGATGACACACTCTGAGGACCCCAAACAACGATATGACAAAGAGAGGAGAGTGCGATGAGTCTTTATAGGTGAGTGAATTGGCAGCAGCTGATGCGGGGAATGAGATCAGCTGGCGTGCTGATCAGCAGGAATGAGCGGTCATGCCCACTCGCACACACCCACACACACACAGAACAACAAATACACAAGACACGAAAAAAAACAGTGAATTCATGAACCGTGACAGTACCCCCTCTCCTAGGAATGCCTCCTGGCGTCCCCAGACTCCCTTACCTGTCGATTGTAATCATCAATAAGGGAGTGATCCAGGATGTCTCTAGCAGGAACCCAACTTCTCTCCTCTGGATCGTAACCTTCCCAGTCCACCAAGTACTGGAATCCGCCTCCCCTCCGCCTTGAGTCCAGAATACGATTAACCGAATATGTAGGTTCCCCTTCTACGAGTCGGGCGGGGGGGGGGGGGGGGGGGGGGGGTGTTGGTTGCCGGGACAGGCGGATTAATACGATAATGAAACACAGGTTTTATTTTGGAAACATGGAAGGCGGAATGAATCCTCCTGTACACTGGAGGGAGTTTGAGGCGGACTGCCACCGGGCTAATGATCTTGGTGACAGTGAAGGTGCCGGTAATTTGGGAGCACGTTTTTTAGAGACGGAACAAAGAGGAATGTTCTTGGTAGAAAGCCACACTTTTTGACCAACGACGTATACGGGAGGCTTAGACCGGTGGCGATCGGCTTTGGCCTTGGTGCGCGCTCCCGCTTGGAGTAGAGTCTTGCGGGCTCTAGTCCAAGTGCGATGACACCTCTGGACGAAGGCGTGAGCAGAGGGAACCGCGACTTCAGATTCCAGACCAGGAAAAATTGGTGGCTGGTAACCTAGACTACACTCAAATGGAGATTCGTAGATGATACTGGTAACGAATTGTGGGCGTACTCCACCATTGACAGTTGTTGGCTCCATGAGGAAGGATTCTTGGAGACCAGACATCGCAACGTTCTCTCCATATCCTGGTTGGCTCTCTTAGTTTGGCCATTGCTCTGGGGATGAAACCCTGAGGACAGACTAACAGTCGCACCCAGTAATCTACAAAACTCTTGCCAAAATTTGGACACAAATTGAGGTCCTCTGTCGGAAACCATGATCGTCGGGAGGCCATGTAACCGAAAGACGTGGTTAACGACTGTTAACGCTGTCTCCTTGGCTGAGGTTAATTTGGGCAAGGGAATGAAATGGACCGCCTTCGAGAACCGGTCCACCATGGTCAAAACTACCGTGCTACCCTGAGAGGGTGGGAGGGCAGTGACAAAATCTAGTGCGATATGGGACCAGGGTCTCAAAGGGATCGGCAGCGGTTGAAGGAGCCCACCTGGGGGTCAATTGGAAGTCTTCCCAGTGGCACAAACTGAGCAAGCCAAAACAAAACTGTGAACGTCGCGAGCCATACGTGGCCACCAAAATTGTTGCTTGACTAAAGATGTAGTGCAACTGAGTCCTGGATGGCAAGCCACAAGCGCCAGTTCAATCAACCCATTGAGTGTAGTAGGTAAGTCCAGAGCATAAATCTCTCTCAGGACGCGGTCAGCCAGCCCATGCAGGAACATATCCCACTGCGCCTCATCGTTCCTCTGACACTCTGCCGCCAAAGTCCGGAACTCGATAGCGTAATCAGATACAGATCTTCCGCCTTGCTTGGAGTCCGCGAGGATCCGTGCCGCTTCTCTTCCCGCGACCGCGCGGTCGAATACCATCCTCATTTCGGCAGCGAGTGTCTGGAACGAGGCAAAGCATGGATCTTGGTTCTCCCACACCGCCGTCCCCCATAGCGCTGCCCTCCCAGTCAGTAGCGTGAGCACAAATGCCACCTTGCTCTGTTCAGTGGCAAAGGTCCTGGGCTGCAGAGAAAAATGCATTGAACAGCGTGTTAGGAATGCTCTGCAATAGTTTGGCTCACCGTTGTATAACTCGGGAACAGGTAGGCGGGGCTCTGACTGGGAGATGCTCTGTGGTGGTACGGGTGGGAGCGGCCGGTGTGGGTGGCGCAGTGGGAGCTCGTAGATGTTGCAATTGCTGGGTGAGCTCGGACACCTGCGCCACAAGAGCTTGAATAGCCCGACCCGACTCAGTCATGTTCCTCTCCTGGGCATCCATCCATCAAATACTGGACTTGATGAATTCTTCCAGAGGAGAAGAGGATACGCTTGCTGCATCCATCGCTTGGTCAGATCGTTCTGTCATAATACATGAAGCGGAAGCAATGATGCAAGTAACTCTTTATTGAGGGTCAAAAGACACAAAGAAGTACAGGAACTCGGGTGGGCTGGTGGCGCAGGGACTAGATGGTCAGCGTGCTGGTGAAGACAGGTGACGGTGAATCCAGTAACAGTGAACATCCAGACGAGATTAGACGAACACCACAAAGACACCGAACAGGAAACTCGAATCAGGAACAGGACTGGAAATGGCACACAATGACACAAACTGAGGACACCAAACAACGATCTGAAAAAGAGAGGAGAGTGCGATGGTGAGTGAATTGGCAGCAGCTGATGCGGGGAATGAGATCAGATGGCGTGCTGATCAGCAGGAACGAGTGGTCACGCCCACTCACACACACCCACACACACACAGAACAACAAATACACGAGACATGAAGAAAACAGTGAATTCATGAACCGTGACAACAGCATCTTTACAGAGGCTGCTTTTATGGTCTAAATAAAACCCAATGTAATGTACACGTTGCATGTAATTAATAATATTTCCTTCCTTTCTGTCTTACAGGATTGTTTGCAGATAACACTGTAGTTCTTCATCATGCACAAGGACTCACCTCGTTAACTCTTTATCCCCCCCCCACACAGAAATGGTTCCTGGATCAGTGATTAGACTTTGCAGTGGTTTGATTTTTGCAGAAGATGTAACTTTGTTTTAATTATAAGCTCATAATGAATAGTCTGTGCAGTGTAAGGCCTGGCTTCAAACCAATCAACTATCAATCCATAATTTATAACACAACATTTATGAAACAATGAAATAATGTCAATTGGTGTTTATATCAACTAAACCAATTTAGTTGCATTATCTGCAAACAATCCTGTAAGACAGAAAGGAAGGAAATATTATTAATTACGTGCAACTTGTACATTACATTGGGTTTTGTTTAGACCATAAAAGCAGCCTCTGTAAAGATGCTGTATAATTAAATGTTAAATGCATCCATTATTGAAAGCAAGTAATTAATAGCAAGCTATAGTCATATGAATTCTTTTGATAGTGTCAGATGAGACAATATCATACAAGTGTTAAACTGGATTATTAAGACTGTGATGTGCGTTTAGGGTTCATTTTTAAGACTTTGACCCTGTCCAGATACCCACACTTGCAGTCTTGGCCACTTGAGAGTGTGTGTACGTGACAGTGTGTGCACAAGACTGTCCCCGGTCTTAATAATGCCAAAACACAGCGTCCTTAACACACACTAAACCTCTCCAATACCGCTCCGGAGCACTATACAACGCTTAGTGCATCCCATCATACATCATGTTTTGGTATAAGTCGTCAGACTTTTTGATGAGATCTCACAAGAGGTCACGGAAAGCTGTCCAATGTACAGTATGAGAAATATTGATAATTAGATATTAAAAATCTCTGTAAACACATAAGTGTGTCCCATAAGGCAGTGGCTCCCAATAGTGGTCCTGGAGAACCCCAACACTGCACATTTGAGATGTCTCCCTATTAAAACACACCTGATTCAACTCATCAGCTCATCAGTGAAGACTCCAAGACCTCAAAAGTGTATTTGTCAGATAAGAGAGACTCCAAAACCGTGAAGTGCTGGGGATCTCCAGGATCAGGATTGGGAAACACAGTCATCAGGTCATGAAAGTTCGACACACACTTATGGTCATCATGCTCACTCGAACACTAGGCCAAATACAGGAAAGACGTCAAATAAGTAATCAAGTGGTCAAGTGCAAAGATGGCAAGTGTGGGTATTTGGACAGTGCAACAGTTTAAGAAACAACAAATGCTGTACAAATTATAACAGCAGGAATGTTTGATAAAAGGGACAAACTATCATAGACTTACTGCTGCAAATGTCTGCCTCTGCAGCTTTCAGTTTTCTCCATTTCTGAAGGAATACCTCTCCACAAACACCACTGGGCTGACTGCCTTTACGTCTTTTCAGCTAAAAATAATAAAAAAGGGAGAGAAAATAAAATTGAATTATATACAGAATGTTAATAATGATCTGTGAGCAAACTATTTAGATATAAACTGATATGAATGAACTGCAAGATGGAAAAATACATTTTTTTCATTATTTATTTTGGATTTACATTAAAAGGTATTAAAAGCATGGTACAGAACATATTATTACTGTGATATCTGTCATATAAAAGCACATAAAAACACTAACATTACAGTGATACAAACATAGCTGGTTTGGTGATTATTGTATTGTTGTATTGATTATTAATATACCATAGTAAAACTACAGTTAATGTGGTAAAAACATGGTAAATGTCCCGTTTGCTGTGTTTTAACTTCAAATTTGATTTATTACTATTGTAAGTCTCGTGATTACTAATATTTTACTACAAATACAACTTACATCATTGAACCTGAAATTAACCCTTGTGGATTGTTCAAATTCACTACCCTTTCGAGTTGTTTGGGATGAAAACATCCACTCAATTAAACTGCTGTAAAAATGTATCAGATTCATATTTGTTTTCAATTTTCTTTGCATAAATCTGTTAATCAACCTCAGTCCTGATCAAAACTACCAAAATCCAAGATTTTAACTTTAATTGCCAAGTTCATAAATGATGTCACTGATTTGGGGAAAAAAAACACACAAAATTACTTATTTTCAATATAAAAGTAATTGTGGCTGGATTTGTTTTTAACTTTTTGTAACCGTCTTGGGCATGTCAAAGATTAGTTTTTGTGCAACATTAGATTTATTTTTTTTCTCCCTAATTTGTTGTTGGTGGCTGTTTTTGCCCCATTGACTTCCATTATAACAACATTTTTTGATTGCAAAGCCATGACACCATGTAATCATGCATTCTTGATTGTTTGTGGTTTTCACTTTTGGAAAGAGGTCAAATTTGTTTATTTTACAGTTGATCACTAGGTGGGACTATTAACCCTTTAGATAGGCCTGTGCAAAAAAAAAAGCTTAGTTTCTGGCTTGTATATGGAGTTATATGGAGTATAACAGCAAATTACAGTGTTTGTGTGTGTGTGAGATTCTTGATTGTTGGTGGTTTTCCTGTTGGGAAGAGGTAACATTAGTTATTTTTAAAGTTGATCACTAGGTGGGACCATTAACCATTTAGATTGGCCTGTGCAAAAAAAAGCTTAGTTTCTGATTTGTATATGAAGCTATATGGAGCATAACAGCATATTATATTGAGTGTGTATGTGTGTGTGTGAGAAAGAGAGAGAGAGTGTGTGTGAGCGAGACCTTTGCGCACTTACCTTAATGTATTTCAGAAAATCACAATGTACACCTCAGCTCTTAGAACTATATGGAGTAAACAAAAGTGTATTTTTGCACCTGCTGCCTTTTAATGGTGGTGAAAGTATTCGGTTGTTAAGTGATGACGTAAGAAGCACTGTTTCCAGGTCCAGGCCTCAACTCACTTCACTTGAGAATATGACCTCAGCAGCCGTTTATGGCCACTGTTTATTCATATTGATAATTTAAGTTAAACACTTTCAAACTTACGATATACACTACAGTCTCCATGCTCACAGCGTCCCAAACACAAATAATTTTTATATGTTTTTTTATATTTATATTTTCATTGTCTGGCTATCTGGTACTTCGGTATGGAGTTAAAGGTTAATATTTTAACTTTTTCGCTAGTATTCTATCACATTGTGAGTTTATATTAGCACCTTTTGTTGTTTTCTCGTGGTAACTGATAGAGCGTTTGGACATGGAAGCGCTGCTACGTGACGTCAGACTTAACAAGCGAATAGACTAAACAAAAGCAAAGTACGTGGATTTAAACACTTGCATGCCATCGTGCTGGATATTTAATGGTGAGAAGCGCAGCAAGCAACACGAGAAAGGGCTTGACTTGTACCAAAGTTTTAGAAATGATTATGTAGCGTGACCCCTCCAGCGAGCTGCAGCTTATTTGAAGTTGGTATTGCATTTTGGTTCATAATACATTATGTTCATAAATTTCATGCGAAGTAGATTTTTTTACAGGATTTTAAGGTTTTAAACTGGCTTTACCATCAAGAAAAGAGGAGCATTTCACATATAGGCCATCTGTACTTTTCACCATCAAAAGGAAGCAGGTGCATAAACACACTTCTTTTTGTATTGTTTACTCCATGTAGTTCTGAGAGCATGAGGTGCATATTTTGATTTTTTCAGATACTGTACATCAAGGTAAGTGCACAAAGGTCCCTCTCACATCCTCTCTTTCTCTCTCTCTCTCTCTATCACACACACACACTATAATTTGCTATTATACTCCATATAACTCCATACAAGCCAGAAACTAAGCCTTTTTTTCCACAGGCCTATCTATATGGTTAATGGTCCCACCTAGTGATCAACTGTAAAAAATAACAAATGTTACCTCTTCCCAACAGGGAAAACCACCAACAATCAAGAATCTCACACACACACAAACACTATAATTTGCTGTTATACTCCATATAACTCCATATACAAGCCAGAAACCAAGCCTTTTTTTGCACAGGCCTATATAAACGGTTAATGGTCCCACCTAGTGATCAACTGTAAAAATTAATATTTTTTACCTCTTCCCAAAAGTGAAAACCACAGACAATCAAGAATGCTTGGTGTCATGGCTTTGCAATCAAAAAATGTTGTTATAATGGAAGTCAATGGGGCAAAAACAGCCACCAACAACAAATTAGGGAGAAAAAATTTAAATCTAATGCTGCACAAAAACTAACAATGCATCAAAGCCAATGTTGCTACTAATCTTTGACATGCCCAAGACTGTGATAAAAGGTTAAAAAAAATCCAGTCCACAATCACTTTTTATATTGAAAATATGTAATTTTGTGTTTTTTTCCCAAATCAGTGACATCATTTATGAACTTGGTAATTAAAAAGTTAAAATCTTGGAATTTTTTAAAAAATTTGGTAGTTTTGAACAGGACTGAAGATTAATAGATTTATGCAAAAAAAATTGAAAAAAATATTTATCTGATACATCTTTACAGCAGTTTAATTTAGTGGATGTTTTCATCCACGAACATCCCAAAAGGGTAGTGAATTTGCCCACAGTGTACCGCTGAGTTTTTGAAAAATTTCAAAGCATTTTCCCAAAATATGGGTCAAAATAAGATTTGTCACCAAAAATCATTCCATTAGCTCAAACACAGAGAAAGTTGTGGCCAAAATAAGACTCAACTTTACCCCCTATTGGACGAAAACGTCCCCAACAACGCACAAGGGTTAATATAAAACCGATCGAAGGTCTATGGCACGTCACGTGACCGATAGAGTTTAATCACACTAATTAGCAGCTGTGTTCATTTATTTAAACGCAATGAAACTTCCAGACAGCCGCGGATGACCGATATAATACAGCGATTAAACATATGGCGCTAATCTGATTAATAAAGAAGACAGAATACATTTTATAAAAGGCATTAAAAGAGTGTATTTACGACTACTCACCCAACCTGTGCCACTTGTAAACTGGTGGCAAGTATCGCGATGTGTGTTGAATGAGACTTCTTGAACTTGATTTCATAGCGATAAACATCTCATGTCCTCGCGTCGAAATTCTGATGCCAAAAGTTTCCCACTGAAAGCAATGAAGGTCGTTACTCAAATGGCTTCCACAGTCACCAGAATCTGACACAATCTGACACAATCTGACTTTGCTGCAGCCTGGAATTGAACTACTGGTTTCATCTGGTCAGAGGAGAACTGCCCCCCCAACTGAGCCTGGTTTCTCCCAAGGTTTTTTTCTCCATTCTGTCACCGATGGAGTTTCGGTTCCTTGCCGCTGTCGCCTCTGGCTTGCTTAGTTGGGGACACTTCATCTACAGCGATATCGTTGACTTGATTGCAAATAAATGCACAGACACTATTTAACTGAACAGAGATGACATCACTGAATTCAATGATGAACTGCCTTTAACTATCATTTTGCATTTTTACACTGTTTTCCTAATGAATGTTGTTCAGTTGCTTTGACGCAATGTATTTTGTTTAAAGTGCTATATAAATAAAGGTGACTTGACTTGACCAGAACTCAATCCAATAGAGCATCTTTGGGATGTGCTGGAACGGGAGAATCACATCATGGATGTGCAGCCGACAAATCTACAGCAACTGTGTGATGCTATCATGTCAATATGGACCAAAATCTCTGAAGAATGTTTCCAACACCTTGTTGAATCTATGCCATGAAGAGTTGAGGCAGTTCTGAAGGCAAAAAGGGGGTCCAACTCGGTACTAGCAAGGTGTATCTAAACCTAATAAAGTGCCCAGTGAGTGTATTTTTGTTTATTTAAGGGTGATGTTCTCATTCTGCAAAATATTGACTTGGACTAAAATTTCTAGTGCATTTTTCTGGTTTCATACTCTTCAATGACCAAAACTCAGAGAGAGGGACTTTGTGTCATCATTTCATTACATGCACATGACATCAAGTGACATTAAATTTCACTTGGCCAAATGTGAAGAGTTTATGATGATGGCCACGTTGATCTGCACATTTAATAAAAGCTGAATTTATCCATATTGTAACCTGTAAGTTCAGCGTTTACAATGATAAACTAAATATAACTAGAAGTGTCCATTTTCATTTTATAGGTAAAAAGACTGACTTACAGCAGATTGCTAAACAGCTTTAAAACACTGTAAAATACAATGGTGAATACATGCCATTTTTACTTTATAAATCAATAGAAAAGGCTGAACTGAAACAAAGCATCATCCATAATATAATGACTATGTGTCTATGTAGCATTTAACATTATTTACAGGTAAGCAGATATATGTATTAAACATTCTGATAAGGGTACGAAATTAATATGGTTCTGTTTTATTATTATGTTCTTTTTTTCGGATTTGAGAAGAGATGAACTAATGCCATTTTTATCTTCAAAAATATAACCTGTCAATTAGACAGAGGTCAGAAAAATGCAATATTGCACTTGACATACTGTTCCCTCACTTCTGCGCAGCTGAGATGCTTCTTGATTGCAGCGAGGCTGTTTTCAGTCGTACGGTCATACAGTGTTACACAGCATCTCTCCGCAGAGCCCCGGACAGACCAGCCTCACTGAGCACAATTAAATGACAAAACTGCACTCCAGCAGTCACAGGATACTAACAAACCTTACTCCAGGAGGACCAAACACGAAATAACTGAACTGTCAGCTAAACCACAACTAACTAGAAAGAGCACAGTTGTCAGCCATTGGGAAAACATGTAATGATTAATCTGTTGTTCTCATCATTGAGAGATTTAGAGTCATTTTTAAGCATAACCTGATTTACTGTAGTATCTGATCAGTAAATCAGGGATATGTTCTGCCCTGAGCGAGATCAGTGTGTGTGTGTGTGTGTGTGTGTGTGTGTGTGTGTGTGTGCGTGCGTGCGTGCGTGTGTGTGTGTGTGTGTGTGTGTGTGAGTG
Organism: Carassius carassius; assembly: GCF_963082965.1. Lineage (NCBI taxonomy): Eukaryota > Metazoa > Chordata > Actinopteri > Cypriniformes > Cyprinidae > Carassius > Carassius carassius. The sequence continues at coordinate 32,100,096 of NC_081768.1, read as the reverse complement.
TGTGTGTGTGTGTGTGTGTGTGCTCTTGTTTTTGTGACATATCAGGACACAACTCTGTATAATGACATGGGTATGACACAGGTATTACAAGGAGAGGGTGACTTATGAGGACATAATGTCCCATGTCCCCATTTTTCAAAACGCTTATAAATCATACAGAATGAGTTTTTTTGAGAAAGTAAAAATGCACAAAGTTTCCTGTGAGGGTTAGGGTTAGGTGTAGGGTTGGTGTAGGGCCATAGAATATACAGTTTGTACAGTATAAAAACCATTACACCTATGAGATGAACACACTTTACACAAAAACAAACGTGTGTGTGTGTATGCAGCTGAAAGCCTCAGTCTCATAAACACAAGCACATACTCTGACATTCATCCTCATTTGAAATGATCCTGTTCACTTCTATTGCAATAGGGACCCCAAATCAAAATGCTGCAATGTTTTACAACTACATGTTCAGAAGGGGCTTCTTCTTGCATCTGTAGATGATTCTGTAGAAGACTTCCTGCATTCACTACCAGGTTTGATGTATTGGAACAGTTTTCAATCTTCATCTTTAAGCAGAATGAAAGCCATGGTCTCAGACTAACACTCCATCAGTCACACTACCCTTCACCATAATGCACGTTTAATTCAAACCTCATCAGTTCGTTGCAGCGATGTGTGATGCTGCCTCCACATGCACTTGATTAATGAACACTCACCTTCATGATGGACTCTGAGTGTCTCTGTGCAGCGTATGAAGCTGAACTCCGGCTCTGATCTGGCACTGACGCAGCCGTGGGTATACAGCCCTTTATTGATATGTGAATGTCTCGGACAGAAAGGCACAGTTTTCCAGCAGCTCCTTACTCTCCGTCTGTATGAGGCTGATCGCTCCATCCCTGCTGTGTGAGATACAACCTCTCCAGCCAGTCCAACCAATGAGAGACCAGCTGTGCTCCGGCTCCTCCTACAACCACAGACCCACTAGAAGTTAAGAAACATTCATTCAGAAGCACAGAGCATCAGATTAGCACACAGACTGAGCTGATAAAAATGCCACAGTGTTAATTGAAAATTTGTGTAGAAATAAATCCACATAAACACATCTACATTAAAAAAAAAAAACAGTTCTGTAAATTACCTTAAAGTACAGCAATAAAACTCTGGCTGGTTGGTTCATAAAGACTAATAATGTAAGTTGTTTGGGGTGTGTCTCAATCATCTCCCGAGCTTGTGAATCAGTGTATGGTACACAGGAACACATCCATTTCCTGACAAAAGCTCATGTTAGAATATTAATCTCTGATTGGCCAGTCGCTGGTATTTATAGATGGTAAATCATACAGAGAATGCTTTACATAATACAGGACAACATTAATCTACAGCAGCTGGTTGTTTAGCATGCCATGCCCTCATCTCCCTGCTCAGTTCTCAGATCAGTCAGAATCAGATCTCATTCCTCCAGTCCACACCTTCTGACATCCAGCAAACTTTGATTTGTTTTACAATCCAGTGAGTCAGAAGAATTACAGTATAGCTTCTTAAAAACAGGCAACCTTACAATCCAAACAAATTCATACTTTTAAATCAAACTAGCATGTCATGATAGGGTACTTTTCCAGTCTAGCCACTAGATGTCAGTGGCAGCAGATGAACTGAGACGAAGGACTGAAAACAATCACGGCTCAAAACGGCCACTTCAGAATGAAGTTTTACAGTAAAACAGCAGAGAAAGAACAGACAAACTCAGTAACAATCTACTGTTACAACTGACAACGAGGTCTGAAACCACTTCAGGTTGATTCATTCATTCAGACAGTTGTCTTGGTTTCTGCACCAAAAGAGATACTTCGTGAGACTAAATAAATAAACAAATTAAACAGTACTAAATAAATAATTAAACTAATTCTATGGTGACTGAAGTAGCTCTTTATTGCGCTTGTATATTGTGAGCAACTCTGTGCTGCAGGTAAGATCAGGAGCTGACAGAGCTTTCAAAAACAATAGAGGCATGATTTAATACTTTCTCTCATTGATCATGTTGTAAGACGCTTGTAAGATCTGTCTGTGTGCTGTTCCAGCTGAGGAGAGGACTGTGTGGATGCAGACACTGACTACAGCAGCTCTGTACTTCAGGTTAGTGATGGACAGACACATGTATTCATGAGAGCTACAGCCGCTCAATTCTGTGTTTCACAAGAGACAGCCTTGAACATGTGTGGATTTACACTAAGATATACAATTAACACATCAAGTACTTTTACAAAAAAATGATTCATTCCCATCAGTAGAACTTGCGAGGGGCACCACACTACGTGTTATATGAGGGCCAATAAATCAATAAGCAAGAAGTTAAAATGGTGTTACATTTTAGACACAATAATGTAATTATTGTCTATTTTTGTGTAGTTTCACCAGTGAAAATCTTAGCTCCTGTACTGTAATCATTACTGAATGAATCCTCATTATTGAAGGAATCGACTGAGCCAATGATTCAGTGAGCCATTCATAAAGACAGTCACAGGCTAAATAAATGATTAATAAATGGTATGCTAACGATTTACAAATGGGTGGTAAGTTATCTTAAAAAACGTTTAAATCATGAAATAAAACAAACAGATCATTAGAAGGTTTATTAGTTATTAGTTGATACATTATTTATCACTTATAAATCATTGAAGTGTTTAAGTCAAATTTGTTAATTATCTCAATAAACAACCATTTATAAATGATCATTTATTGATGAGCTTGTAATCTTGTGTGTTTAAAAGCACAAACATGCAGGTATTATTTTGAAGTGGATAAAGATGTGTAAATGGCTTATAGTAGTGTGAAACCCTTTCTGTCATCAGCACAGACTTGTGTTCTGTGTGGATCTAGTGATGAAGTGCACCTCAGTTAAACACCTCACCAGTCAGCACACCTGTTATAGATGATGTGTAAATCATTTACAACGCTTTCTGCATCCTCTAATCTAAAGTCAAATCTATTCATCACTTCTAAATGTCTTACATATGTCTTTGTTAAAATCAACTGTAAAAAAATCAGATATGTGCTTGTGAATACACATTTGCTAAGACTATTACATTTATTTTCAACTGCTCTCACACAGAATCTCTCCTTGTCACAGTTAAAGCTGTCGGTCAAACACCAGATCTACAAAACCAGACACTAATTATCAGCCTTTGACTCAGTTTTCAATTTAATTTCAGAAAACACTTTTTACAAAACATAACGCACACTTCTCTGTGTAACACACAAACGTCTAGCAGGAATTAATATTATGCCAAAGCTGTTTGCAAATGTTTGTTTATGAGATGTTTTTGTGATATTTTGAATGCAGTGCTAAATTTAGCAAGATATGTGAGGCATTTTGTGTGTAAAGTTTTGAAAATGTGTGTAAACAGCTGGAAAAAAACTGTAACCAAATCCACAGGGGCAGGTCTACGTGGTGAAATTCGATTGGCCACCCCATGTGCACCCCCCCCCCCTTTAAGATGTCTTGTGATTGGTTTATTTTATGGCCAATCAGTCTATAGACTCTACAGAAGTTCGCGATTCAAAGAAGTGCAGCGTAGTCAGAGCAACAACGCTCGTGCGGACTTGGACTTTTACTTTATCAAGTTTGGGAAGTCGAGACACTAGTGATGGGAAGTTCGGATCATTATACCGACTCAGACTTTTGAGTTGCATTCAGCAAAATGAACAAATCTTTTTTCGAGTCATGCAAAATGTAATTAAAATGTTACGTGTTACTTCCCCAACACATCTAGTACTTGCGCAAACGTTGATCACAGTACAAACAATACAAAACTAATATGCTATAAAGATACAGAAAAGATTAATTAATTCTTTACCTGGGTCTTCAGTCAACTCTTGTCTGACAAGTCTTCGGGTTCAAATCATTCCTTAATCACGTGACAGCCCCTGTAGGATCTGTGGTGTGTTATTATTTTATAAATAAATAAAACCTTGTTATAAATAAAATATTGATTAATTTGTCTTTTTGACCGTCTATCAGTAAATAAACACTAGGCTATATAATAGTATCCAAGTATTTATAGCCTAGTTAAATTTTTAATCCAATTTTGAGTTTGCTGGTATAATAATTGCTTTTCCTAGGCAGACTTGACAATTTGGTCTAATATATGTATAAGATGCTTGCTCAAAAAGGACATAATGACATAAATTAAAAGCAAATAACATTTTGAATCCTAAACAAGTAACACTACAGTTCTATAGTCTAATCTGAAGGGTAAACTCAAAAGACATAAATCATACAACAAGGTAATTTTTGAAGATTAGAATCCACTGTAAAACAAAAAACAATCAAAGTGATGTCGCCGTCATAGAGACGACTCCTTCTTCCCTAGTCACACTCAAGATTCGAATCGTTCAAGAACGACACATCACAAAACACCAAACAAAGATCTGGTAGGTAACCTTTATGTATGGTTTAACATGTTTGTATGGTTTTCTCAGGTCAATGTTTTTACCCCGTCAGGCTCTGCTCGCGTTGGTCGTGGTTGATTTCAATCGAATGTTCAGTCAACGTTTAATAAAACACAATAAAAGTCAAATACGCTGGGCGCTATCAAACAATATACAGTCATGGTGATTTGCATATTTTGTATCAGTTTATTTTGTGACAGTGACCACATAGCAAGATTGCACCAAATGACAATATGCACAGAATGTTCCATAATAATAATTGTCTGGTGACACGTTACTTGTTAATGCATGAGAGTAAGTCAGTTAGATAGTCAGTTAAATTGTCAGGCCTAACTTAGTCATTTACACGTGAAATGACATGGATGCATTCTGTGCATTTCATTCACAATTTGAATTTTTTTTTTGAGATTGAGAATAACAGACACATGTGTGGTGTTTCTCCTCTCGGTGTGTTCTGAGTGACGGTGTGTGTTATCTCAGTGAGGGTCGTGTGTAGTGTTTATCCTCTCGGTGTGTTCCGAGTGACGGTGTGTGTTATCTCAGTGAGGGTCGTGTGTAGTGTTTCTCCTCTCTGTGTGTTCTGAGTGACGGTGTGTGTTATCTCAGTGAGAGTCGTGTGTAGTGTTTCTCCTCTCGGTGTGTTCCGAGTGATGGCGTGTGTTCTCTCGGTGAGGGTCGTGTGTAGTGTTTCTCCTTTCGGTGTGTTCCGAGTGACGGTGTGTGTCATCTCGGCGAGGGTCGTGTATAGTGTTTCTCCTCTCGGTGTGTTCCGAGTGACGGTGTGTGTCCTCTCGGCGAGGGTTGTGTGTGGTGTTTCTCCTCTCGGTGTGTTCCGAGTGACTGTGTGTGTTATCTCAGCGAGGGTCGTGTGTGGTGTTTCTCCTCTCGGTGTGTTCTGAGTGACGGTGTGTGTTATCTCAGCGAGGGGTGTGTGTGGTGTTTCTCCTCTCTGTGTGTTCCGAGTGACGGTGTGTGTTATCTCAGCGAGGGTCGTGTGTGGTGTTTCTCTTCTCGGTGTGTTCCGAGTGACGGTGTGTGTTATCTCAGCGAGGGTCGTGTGTAGTGTTTGTGCTCTCTGTGTTTTCTTAGTGACGGTGTGTGTTATATCAGTGAGAGTCATGTGTAGTGTTTCTCCTCTCGGTGTGTTCCGAATGATGGTGTGTGTTCTCTCGGCGAGGGTTGTGTGTGTAGCGTTTCTCCTCTCGGTGTGTTCTGAGTGACGGTGTGTTCTCTCGGCGAGGGTTGTGTGTGTAGTGTTTCTCCTCTCAGTGTGTGCTTTCTCAGCGAGGGTTGTGTGTAGTGTTTCTCCTCTCGGTGTGTGTTATCTCAGCGAGGGTTGTGTGTAGTGTTTCTCCTCTCAATGTGTTCCGAGTGACGGTGTGTGTTCTCTCGGTGAGGGTTGTGTGTAGTGTTTCTCCTCTCGGTGTGTTCCGAGTGGCGGTGTGTGTTATCTCAGCGAGGGTTGTGTGTAGTGTTTCTCCTCTCGGTGTGTTCCGAGTGAGTGTGTGTTATCTCGGCGAGGGTCGTGTGTAGTGTTTCTCCTCTCGGTGTGTTCCGAGTGACGGTGTGTGTCATCTTGGCGAGGGTCGTGTGTAGTGTTTCTCCTCTCGGTGTGTTCCGAGTGACGGTGTGTGTTATCTCGGCGAGGGTCGTGTGTGGTGTTTCTCCTATCGGTGTGTTCCGAGTGACGGTGTGTGTTATCTCAGCGAGGGTCGTGTGTGGTGTTTCTCCTCTCGGTGTGTTCCGAGTGACGGTGTGTGTTATCTCAGCGAGGGTCGTGTGTGGTGTTTCTCCTCTCGGTGTGTTCCGAGTGACGGTGTGTGTTATCTCAGCGAGGGTCGTGTGTGGTGTTTCTCCTCTCGGTGTGTTCCGAGTGACGGTGTGTGTTATCTCAGCGAGGGTTGTGTGTAGTGTTTCTCCTCTCGGTGTGTTCCGAGTGACGGTGTGTGTTATCTCAGCGAGGGTTGTGTGTAGTGTTTCTCCTCTCGGTCTGTTCCGAATGACGGTGTGTGTTCTCTCGGCGAGGGTTGTGTGTGTGGTGTTTCTCCTCTCGGTGTGTTCTGAGTGACGGTGTGTGTTATCTCAGTGAGAGTCGTGTGTAGTGTTTCACCCCTCGGTGTGTTCCGAGTGACAGTGTGTTCTCTCGGCGAGGGTTGTGTGTGTAGTGTTTCTCCTCTCAGTGTGTGTTATCTCAGTGAGGGTTGTGTGTAGTGTTTCTCCTCTCGGTGTGTGTTATCTCAGCGAGGGTTGTGTGTAGTGTTTCTCCTCTCAATGTGTTCCGAGTGACGGTGTGTGTTCTCTCAGTGAGGGTTGTGTGTAGTGTTTCTCCTCTCGGTGTGTTCCGAGTGACGGGGTGTGTCCTCTCGGCGAGGGTTGTGTGTAGTGTTTCTCCTCTCGGTGTGTTCCGATGACGGTGTGTGTCCTCTCGGCGAGGGTCGTGTGTGGTGTTTCTCTTCTCGGTGTGTTCCGAGTGACGGTGTGTGTTATCTAAGCGAGGGTCGTGTGTAGTGTTTCTCTTCTCTGTGTGTTCCGAGTGACGGTGTGTGTTATCTCAGCGAGGGTCGTGTGTAGTGTTTGTGCTCTCGGTGTTTTCTTAGTGACGGTGTGTGTTATATCAGTGAGAGTCATGTGTAGTGTTTCTCCTCTCGGTGTGTTCCGAATGATGGTGTGTGTTCTCTCGGCGAGGGTTGTGTGTGTAGCGTTTCTCCTCTCGGTGTGTTCTGAGTGACGGTGTGTGTTATCTCAGTGAGAGTCGTGTGTAGTGTTTCACCCCTCGGTGTGTTCCGAGTGACGGTGTGTTCTCTCGGCGAGGGTTGTGTGTGTAGTGTTTCTCCTCTCAGTGTGTGCTTTCTCAGCGAGGGTTGTGTGTAGTGTTTCTCCTCTCGGTGTGTGTTATCTCAGCGAGGGTTGTGTGTAGTGTTTCTCCTCTCAATGTGTTCCGAGTGACGGTGTGTGTTCTCTCGGTGAGGGTTGTGTGTAGTGTTTCTCCTCTCGGTGTGTTCCGAGTGACGGTGTGTGTTATCTCAGCGAGGGTTGTGTGCGGTGTTTCTCCTCTCGGTGTGTTCCGAGTGACGGTGTGTGTTATATCGGCGAGGGTTGTGTGTAGTGTTTCTCCTCTCGGTGTGTTCCAGGTGAGTGTGTGTTATCTCGGCGAGGGTCGTGTGTAGTGTTTCTCCTCTCGGTGTGTTCCGAGTGACGGTGTGTGTCATCTTGGCGAGGGTCGTGTGTGGTGTTTCTCCTCTCGGTGTGTTCCGAGTGACGGTGTGTGTCCTCTCGGCGAGGGTTGTGTGTGGTGTTTCTCCTCTCGGTGTGTTCCGAGTGACGGTGTGTGTTATCTCAGCGAGGGTCGTGTGTGGTGTTTCTCCTCTCGGTGTGTTCCGAGTGACGGTGTGTGTTATCTCAGCGAGGGTCGTGTGTGGTGTTTCTCCTCTCGGTGTGTTCCGAGTGACGGTGTGTGTTATCTCAGCGAGGGTCGTGTGTGGTGTTTCTCCTCTCGGTGTGTTCCGAGTGACGGTGTGTGTTATCTCAGCGAGGGTCGTGTGTGGTGTTTCTCCTCTCGGTGTGTTCCGAGTGACGGTGTGTGTTATCTCAGCGAGGGTTGTGTGTAGTGTTTCTCCTCTCGATGTGTTCCGAGTGACGGTGTGTGTTATCTCAGCGAGGGTTGTGTGTAGTGTTTCTCCTCTCGGTGTGTTCCGAATGACGGTGTGTGTTCTCTCGGCGAGGGTTGTGTGTGTAGCGTTTCTCCTCTCGGTGTGTTCTGAGTGACGGTGTGTGTTATCTCAGTGAGAGTCGTGTGTAGTGTTTCACCCCTCGGTGTGTTCCGAGTGACGGTGTGTTCTCTCGGCGAGGGTTGTGTGTGTAGTGTTTCTCCTCTCAGTGTGTGTTATCTCAGTGAGGGTTGTGTGTAGTGTTTCTCCTCTCGGTGTGTGTTATCTCAGCGAGGGTTGTGTGTAGTATTTCTCCTCTCAATGTGTTCCGAGTGACGGTGTGTGTTCTCTCAGTGAGGGTTGTGTGTAGTGTTTCTCCTCTCGGTGTGTTCCGAGTGACGGGGTGTGTCCTCTCGGCGAGGGTTGTGTGTAGTGTTTCTCCTCTCGGTGTGTTCCGAGTGACGGTGTATGTCCTCTCGGCGAGGGTCGTGTGTGGTGTTTCTCCTCTCGGTGTGTTCCGAGTGACGGTGTGTGTTATCTCAGCGAGGGTCATGTGTGGTGTTTCTCCTCTCGGTGTGTTCCGAGTGATGGTGTGTGTTATCTCAGCGAGGGTCGTGTGTGGTGTTTCTCTTCTCGGTGTGTTCCGAGTGACGGTGTGCGTTATCTCAGCGAAGGTTGTGTGTAGTGTTTCTCCTCTCGGTGTGTTCCGAGTGAGTGTGTGTTATCTCAGCGAGGGTCGTCTGTGGTGTTTCTCCTCTCAGTGAGAGTCATGTGTAGTGTTTCTCCTCTCGGTGTGTTCCGAGTGAGTGTGTGTTATCTCGGCGAGGGTCGTGTGTAGGTTTTCTCCTCTCGGTGTGTTCCGAGTGACGGTGTGTGTCATCTCGGCGAGGGTCGTGTGTAGTGTTTCTCCTCTCGGTGTGTTCCGAGTGACGGTGTGTGTTATATCGGCGAGGGTTGTGTGTAGTGTTTCTCCTCTCGGTGTGTTCCAGGTGAGTGTGTGTTATCTCTGCGAGGGTCGTGTGTAGTGTTTCTCCTCTCTGTGTGTTCCGAGTGACGGTGTGTGTCATCTTGGCGAGGGTCGTGTGTGGTGTTTCTCCTCTCGGTGTGTTCCGAGTGACGGTGTGTGTCCTCTCGGCGAGGGTTGTGTGTGGTGTTTCTCCTCTCGGTGTGTTCCGAGTAACGGTGTGTGTTATCTCAGCGAGGGTCGTGTGTGGTGTTTCTCCTCTCGGTGTGTTCCGAGTGACGGTGTGTGTTATCTCAGCGAGGGTCGTGTGTGGTGTTTCTCCTCTCGGTGTGTTCCGAGTGACGGTGTGTGTTATCTCAGCGAGGGTCGTGTGTGGTGTTTCTCCTCTCGGTGTGTTCCGAGTGACGGTGTGTGTTATCTCAGCGAGGGTCGTGTGTGGTGTTTCTCCTCTCGGTGTGTTCCGAGTGACGGTGTGTGTTATCTCAGCGAGGGTTGTGTGTGGTGTTTCTCCTCTCGATGTGTTCCGAGTGACGGTGTGTGTTATCTCAGCGAGGGTTGTGTGTAGTGTTTCTCCTCTCGGTGTGTTCCGAATGACGGTGTGTGTTCTCTCGGCGAGGGTTGTGTGTGTAGCGTTTCTCCTCTCGGTGTGTTCTGAGTGACGGTGTGTGTTATCTCAGTGAGAGTCGTGTGTAGTGTTTCACCCCTCGGTGTGTTCCGAGTGACGGTGTGTTCTCTCGGCGAGGGTTGTGTGTGTAGTGTTTCTCCTCTCAGTGTGTGTTATCTCAGTGAGGGTTGTGTGTAGTGTTTCTCCTCTCGGTGTGTGTTATCTCAGCGAGGGTTGTGTGTAGTATTTCTCCTCTCAATGTGTTCCGAGTGACGGTGTGTGTTCTCTCAGTGAGGGTTGTGTGTAGTGTTTCTCCTCTCGGTGTGTTCCGAGTGACGGGGTGTGTCCTCTCGGCGAGGGTTGTGTGTAGTGTTTCTCCTCTCGGTGTGTTCCGAGTGACGGTGTATGTCCTCTCGGCGAGGGTCGTGTGTGGTGTTTCTCCTCTCGGTGTGTTCCGAGTGACGGTGTGTGTTATCTCAGCGAGGGTCATGTGTGGTGTTTCTCCTCTCGGTGTGTTCCGAGTGATGGTGTGTGTTATCTCAGCGAGGGTCGTGTGTGGTGTTTCTCTTCTCGGTGTGTTCCGAGTGACGGTGTGCGTTATCTCAGCGAAGGTTGTGTGTAGTGTTTCTCCTCTCGGTGTGTTCCGAGTGAGTGTGTGTTATCTCAGCGAGGGTCGTCTGTGGTGTTTCTCCTCTCAGTGAGAGTCATGTGTAGTGTTTCTCCTCCCGGTGTGTTCCGAGTGAGTGTGTGTTATCTCGGCGAGGGTCGTGTGTAGGTTTTCTCCTCTCGGTGTGTTCCGAGTGACGGTGTGTGTCATCTCGGCGAGGGTCGTGTGTAGTGTTTCTCCTCTCGGTGTGAACATGTAAGTAGCTGACATATGCTAGTCAACCTTAACTAGCAAGTTTTAGGCTAGCGAGCTAGCAAACTCAGCAGGGGCTAACGTTAGGTTTTTATTTCGATTTGATTTCTTTATTTTTTATTTTTTCACCTTGTTAAGATCAGATATATGAAGCTGTATATTGATTCAATCTTGTATACGTGTGAAAATTGTAATTTGACAAAATGTTAATAAAATTTGTGAAAAAAAAAACGTTAGGTGTCTCTCAGCAAACTAGCATTTTAGTCAGTGCTGCATGTGTAAAATAAAACGTAAAGTGAGGCCAGTGCAAAAAATAAAGAAATAAAATAGAAATAAAAACCTAACGTTAGCCCCTGCTGAGTTTGCTAGCTCGCTAGCCTAAAACTTGCTAGTTAAGGTTGATTAGCTTATGTCAACTACTTACATGTTCCAAACAAATTTCGGATTAAATTGCTACATTGTCAAACACACAGCCCCCATCATATATCAATATCACTTACGCCTACATCTTCAGGAGTCGCCGCCATTCCGTCCACTGTTTTTTTTTTGTTTTGTTTTATTATGCAATAGAAAAAAAACAACAAATACAATTGATAAAGTAAGAACAAAAAACAATGAGGGTTACAAACAATATTCCAAAAGCAAACTATATTAGCTTATAAAACTTACACCATGAAAGAGTCTTACATGCAATAGAATTATTCGAGTTTCTTAAAGAGTTTACATACAGATCAAAATATTTCCTGAAAATAAAAAAGTAGGGATTTTTCTTTGAAAATTTACACTTATGAATGTAAAATTTAGCAAGATAAAGCAATAAATTAATAATAAATTTACAGTGAGAAGGGTCTAAATTCAAAGAATAACCAAAAAACACAATTTTAGGGGTTAAACAAAAGTTTGAATATAAATATTTTTTAACAAAATTGGAAAAATCAATCCAGAAGATTTTACAGTAAGTACAGTCCCAAAACAAGTGGTTGATCGTTTCTTCTGAAGGCAAAATGAGCAATTGGGTGTAATACTATTGTTAAATTTAGCAAGTTTATAATTTATTGGATAACAATTATGGATAATTTTAATAGAGACTTCAACAACTTTATTAGGTAAGAGGAATTTTTGTCGAAGAAGCCAAAAATCTTCCCATTTTATATCACTAAATATATTATTCCAAAAACAAACACAAGCAGGTAAAGAAATCTGATATCTATTAATAATTGAACGAATGTCTTTGTTTGACATGGTATTGAAAAGACTTTGGTCAACAAATAAGTTAGTATTGTCAAAAAGAGGAGAGTCTAATGAGCCTTTAGGGCCAGATTTTATTAAAGGTATAATACAATCAGGAATTGCACCAAACACAATGGCATATTCTCTTGGGGGGACTGGAAAAGAGAATTCTTGCATAAATTGTTCATAAGTAAAAAGAACACCACGATCATCTAAAAGTTGCCTGACTAAAAGTATATTTTTATCAAACCAATTGTGGAAAAAAAGAGATTTATTTTTATATCTAATATTTCTATTATTCCAAATAAAGTAGCTATGTGGAGAAAAATTATAATTATATATAAGTGACAAACTTATTAAAGCCTGTTTATGAAAACAAGATAAAGATAAAGTTATTTTAGAGATGTCAAAGTTGCAGCGCAATAGAAAATGTAAACCTCCAGCAGAATTAAATATATGATTTGGAATAAAATTCCAACAGGATGTAGGGTTGTTTAAAAATGTTTTTATCCATTTAACTTTAAATGAATTATTAAGAGTAGAAAAATCCACATTCCGTCCACTGTGCAGTGTTAACTGAATGACTGAACTTCGTCAGATACTTTGACTCCGTGCTTCCTGTAATGAGGGCTGTCAATAAAGGTACAAGGCTGTCCCTGTGTGAAAGTGACCAATCATAAGATGGTCAGTGCCCTCTTTGGTTTCCGCCCCCAAATTGTCAAAAGTCATGTAGACTCGAGCGAGCAGAAATCCACTGCGTGAGCAAAACAGCACTCCGCGAGCAGAAGCCCGCTGCGTGCAAGGAGCATTCCACTGTACAAGCAGAGTTAACCTATGAGAGTATGCCAGGCGCTCGCTCGCAGCTACATGTACACCATTCGGGTGTTGAATTTGTGCGCGAGTACTTTTATCATGCCAGCTGAAGGTTCATTTTTGCGCGTGTGAAATAACATAATGTGCTCGTGAGCATGTCTTACACGCTCATAACTTTTGATATACGTGTGTGCTGTTTCTCCTCTCGGTGTGTTCCGAGTGACTGTGTGTGTTATCCCAGCGAGGGCCTTGTGTAGTGTTTCTCCTCTCGGTGTGTTCCGAGTGACGGTGTGTGTTATCTCAGCGAGGGTTGTGTGTGGTGTTTCTCCTCTCGGTGTGTTCCGAGTGACGGTGTGTGTTATCTCAGCGAGGGTCGTGTGTGGTGTTTCTCCTCTCGGTGTGTTCCGAGTGACGGTGTGTGTTCTCTCAGCGAGGGTTGTGTGTGGTGTTTCTCCTCTCGATGTGTTCCGAGTGACGGTGTGTGTTCTCTCAGCGAGGGTCGTGTGTGGTGTTTCTCCTCTCGATGTGTTCCGAGTGACTGTGTGTGTTATCTCAGCGAGGGTTGTGTGTGGTTTTTCTCCTCTCGGTGTGTTCCGAGTGACGGTGTGTGATATCTCAGTGAGGGTTGTGTGTGGTGTTTCTCCTCTCGATGTGTTCCGAGTGACGGTGTGTGTTATCTCAGTGAGGGTTGTGTGTGGTGTTTCTCCTCTCGATGTGTTCCGAGTGACGGTGTGTGTTATCTCAGCGAGGGTCGTGTGTGGTGTTTCTCCTCTCGATGTGTTCCGAGTGACGGTGTGTGTTATCTCAGCGAGGGTCGTGTGTGGTGTTTCTCCTCTCGGTGTGTTCCGAGTGACGGTGTGTGTTCTCTCAGCGAGGGTCGTGTGTGGTGTTTCTCCTCTCGGTGTGTTCTGAGTGACGGTGTGTGTTATCTCAGCGAGGGTCGTGTGTGGTGTTTCTCCTCTCGGTGTGTTCTGAGTGACGGTGTGTGTTATCTCAGCGAGGGTCGTGTGTGGTGTTTCTCCTCTCGATGTGTTCCGAGTGACTGTGTGTGTTATCTCAGCGAGGGGTGTGTGTGGTGTTTCTCCTCTCGGTGTGTTCTGAGTGACGGTGTGTGTTATCTCAGCGAGGGTCGTGTGTGGTGTTTCTCCTCTCGATGTGTTCCGAGTGACTGTGTGTGTTATCTCAGCGAGGGGTGTGTGTGGTGTTTCTCCTCTCGGTGTGTTCCGAGTGACGGTGTGTGTTATCTCAGCGAGGGTCGTGTGTGGTGTTTCTCCTCTCGATGTGTTCCGAGTGACTGTGTGTGTTATCTCAGCGAGGGGTGTGTGTGGTGTTTCTCCTCTCGGTGTGTTCTGAGTGACGGTGTGTGTTCTCTCAGCGAGGGTCGTGTGTGGTGTTTCTCCTCTCGGTGTGTTCTGAGTGACGGTGTGTGTTATCTCAGCGAGGGTCGTGTGTGGTGTTTCTCCTCTCGGTGTGTTCTGAGTGACGGTGTGTGTTATCTCAGCGAGGGTCGTGTGTGGTGTTTCTCCTCTCGGTGTGTTCTGAGTGACGGTGTGTGTTATCTCAGCGAGGGTCGTGTGTGGTGTTTCTCCTCTCGATGTGTTCCGAGTGACGGTGTGTGTTATCTCAGCGAGGGTCGTGTGTGGTGTTTCTCCTCTCGATGTGTTCCGAGTGACGGTGTGTGTTATCTCAGCGAGGGTTGTGTGTGGTGTTTTTCCTCTCGGTGTGTTCCGAGTGACGGTGTGTGTTATCTCAGCGAGGGTTGTGTGTGGTGTTTTTCCTCTCGGTGTGTTCCGAGTGACGGTGTGTGTTATCTCAGCGAGGGTCGTGTGTGGTGTTTCTCCTCTCGGTGTGTTCCGAGTGACTGTGTGTGTTATCTCAGTGAAGGGTGTGTGTGGTGTTTCTCCTCTCTGTGTGTTCCGAGTGACGGTGTGTGTTATCTCAGTGAAGGGTGTGTGTGGTGTTTCTCCTCTCGGTGTGTTCCGAGTGACGGTGTGTGTTATCTCAGTGAGGGGTGTGTGTGGTGTTTCTCCTCTCGGTGTGTTCCGAGTGACTGTGTGTGTTATCTCAGTGAGGGTCGTGTGTGGTGTTTCTCCTCTCGGTGTGTTCCGAGTGACTGTGTGTGTTATCTCAGCGAGGGTCGTGTGTGGTGTTTCTCCTCTCGGTGTGTTCCGAGTGACTGTGTGTGTTATCTCAGTGAGGGTCGTGTGTGGTGTTTCTCCTCTCGGTGTGTTCCGAGTGACGGTGTGTGTTATCTCAGTGAGGGTCGTGTGTGGTGTTTCTCCTCTCGGTGTGTTCCGAGTGACGGTGTGTGTTATCTCAGCGAGGGTCGTGTGTGGTGTTTCTCCTCTCGGTGTGTTCCGAGTGACGGTGTGTGTTATCTCAGTGAAGGGTGTGTGTGGTGTTTCTCCTCTCTGTGTGTTCCGAGTGACGGTGTGTGTTATCTCAGTGAAGGGTGTGTGTGGTGTTTCTCCTCTCGGTGTGTTCCGAGTGACGGTGTGTGTTATCTCAGTGAGGGGTGTGTGTGGTGTTTCTCCTCTCGGTGTGTTCCGAGTGACTGTGTGTGTTATCTCAGTGAGGGTCGTGTGTGGTGTTTCTCCTCTCGGTGTGTTCCGAGTGACGGTGTGTGTTATCTCAGCGAGGGGTGTGTGTGGTGTTTCTCCTCTCGGTGTGTTCCGAGTGACTGTGTGTGTTATCTCAGTGAGGGGTGTGTGTGGTGTTTCTCCTCTCGGTGTGTTCCGAGTGACTGTGTGTGTTATCTCAGCGAGGGGTGTGTGTGGTGTTTCTCCTCTCGGTGTGTTCCGAGTGACTGTGTGTGTTATCTCAGCGAGGGGTGTGTGTGGTGTTTCTCCTCTCGGTGTGTTCTGAGTGACGGTGTGTGTTATCTCAGTGAGGGTCGTGTGTGGTGTTTCTCCTCTCGGTGTGTTCCGAGTGACTGTGTGTGTTATCTCAGTGAGGGTCGTGTGTGGTGTTTCTCCTCTCGGTGTGTTCTGAGTGACGGTGTGTGTTATCACAGCGAGGGTTGTGTGTTTTGCAGGTGATGTGAACTGTTTAGCTCAGGTGACTGTTGGTAGTGCAGACTGTAGTTAAGAGTTTTGCAAATGTGACTCCAGTTGTGCTCACTGTCCTTTAGTAATCGAAAAAAAAAAACTGTAAAGATCCTATATGTTTGGGTCATTTAAGCAGAATTTTACAGATTCAAATTAAAAGATGTTGTTAATAAAGTAGCTGGTTCATGTAATGGAGCCTAGCATTATTTTTATGGAAGGTTCTGCCTTGAAGAAAAAAAGGAAAAATAATAATAAAATAAAAACAAAAGGTAATTTCTTGTTATTCTTTTAAGTTTCTGAAGGCTGAAGCTGCATGACAGAAGAAACCATTAGCCTGCAGTCTATTCATTAATAACTAAATAAACCAATATTTTCCGTGACAGCTGTGTGAAGTCAGTAAACAGTGATTGAATTAATTCATTAAATCTGATACATTTTATTGCTATTAATTAATGTTTTAAATATACGTTGCAGGTCTCTCCAACTTTGTGTTAGTTGATAAAAAACAGAGATATAAAAATGACACGTTAACATTTTAATTTATTTTATTATGTCAGTTTGTGACATTACAATAATTATAGTGACACACATTTTCAGCTTATTTGTGCTTATATAACACAACTGCTTACAATTGGACAAACTAAGCGTGAATATGTTGGAAAATGTTATTTATTCTTGTTGTGCAAATCTGAATTTCCAGAAGTCATTTCAGGCGTGTGAGGCGTACGATAGATACAGTACAGAATAAAAACCATTACGTCTATGAATGAACCCATAAAACATGGAAACCCAACTTGTTTGTGTGTGTGTCTGTGTGTGTGTGTGTGTGTGTGTGTGTGTGTGTGTGTGGCCTAGCAGGTTGCATATATTTGTCATGTAATGATAAACCTGTGGTCGCCCAGTTTCTATGATCTGGAAACGCGCATCAGATCAGATGTCTGTTAAAACAATCCTCTCGATGCTCCTCCCTCGATCAGTGAATCAAGGAACCACTTTAATTAGTGAACTCTTTCCTCTCCGAGAGCTTGTCGTCACGTACGATGTCCTGACAGAGCCTGCGCTTTATTCTTCAGAAGTCTGATAAAGAGACATGGATCAGACGGAATCACCGGCGCCGCAGAAGCCCAGCTGCTTCAGTATCAAGAGTCTGCTGCGACGACCGGAGAAGCGCGAGCCGCCAGCTGGAGACCCGGGTCCCGCGGAGAAACCCACCGACGCCGCGGAGGAACCGAGCAGATCTGCGAAGCTCGACAAGCCGCCCTTCAGCTACAACGCGCTGATCATGATGGCGATCAGACAGAGCCCCGAGAAGAGACTGACGCTGAACGGGATCTACGAGTTTATCATGAAGAACTTTCCGTTCTACCGGGAGCACAAGCAGGGCTGGCAGAACTCCATCCGGCACAATCTGAGTCTCAATAAATGTTTTGTGAAAGTGCCGAGACATTATGATGACCCGGGGAAAGGCAACTACTGGATGCTGGACCCCTCGAGCGACGACGTGTTCATCGGCGGAACCACGGGCAAACTCCGGAGGCGCTCGGTCCCGTCCAGAGGAAAGATGAGCATCCGGGGACTGCGGTGTCCCCCGCTGGGGCTGGGAATAAACGAGACGCCGAACAGTCCTCTGTACTGGCAGATATCGCCTTTGTTATCGTTACACCGTCCGCATTACAACGGGACGCCGCACGGGTTTGTGAATCCAGCTCACGGTTACGGTTCTCTCGTCCCCGGAGTCGAGCCCGTTCCGGGGAGCTGTGGCGGTGCTCTGGCTCTGACGGACTCTTACGGGATGTGTTCGTCAGGATACCTGCAGCAGCACGCGTTCAGCTGTCAGACGTCCCTCACCGACTCCTGGAGGACCGGCTGGGCACCGTTCTCACGCGCCGTTACCGGTGCCTTACCTGCTGCTCTGTCCCGCCGAGACCGAGTCTCTCCGGAGTCCGTTTAAACTCACGGGGAAAGTTATTTCGTTGCATATAATCCTGGACTAAATGCTTCACACGGTTTTGCGCCAAATCGTGCTGTTTACGCAGAAACGGACTCTGGCTCGCATACGATACGCAGTTTTATTCGCTTGGAAAGCGCCAGCGTTTGGTGAAGAATTACTTTACATTATGCGATTTAACCCCAGACTATTTATATGCTGTTCGAAGTCGAGTTAATTTATATTCTTTCTATTTCTTAACAGTATTTGCCGTTAATCCGTGATAATCAGCAGTCCCGCTGAAATTATATGTGTTGCTGGTCATAATTTAATTGGGAGTCTGAGAATAAGACTCATCAGGGCTTTGATTTATTTCCGTTTCCTCGGGTCCCACTCATAAGAAATCTGTCATGTTTGTTGATGTGGAGCTCACAGTTCAAGAGTCCCACAGATCACAAGTATTAGGCTACTTTTGTCTTTTTCAAATGAATAAACACAATAAGGAGAATCTCTAGTGAGACTGGACTCAGACTTGTTCAAATTAGGCTATAGGCTACATTTTATATCGTATTTTCCTTATTTTACTAAATGTAGCCTGTCAACATTAAAGCTGCAGTCAAATGGTTTTAAATAGACAAACGAATTAAAGTCTAGTATAAAAATATTAGGCATAGGACGCAATCCATAAACGAAAAATTATAAATACACATCCAAGAATCTGTTTTAGCAATGCATGCAAACTAAAGCACCGTGTTATTCCGTACACTGGGGCCTGAGGCTGACTGAAGACGAATCCAGTATAAACCGACATTATTAGTATTATTTCTTTACAATGTTGCACTTTAAAAAAGAGATCCGTTGTTTAGCACTGACAAAAGCGCTTGTGTATTTACAGAAATTAAGAATTTGTACTAATAATAAATACATTAATAAACAATAAATGTTTTTGTCAAAAAGCAAAAAATTAAAATGTGGTGGATTTCTCTTTACAGTGTCTGTTTTCAAATTGAAATGTATGATATGAGCAAATTTAATTAAACAGCGAAAAAAAAATTGCATTCATTAAAGTAATATAATTCTGAAGAGGTGCTTGACCAGAAATAATATTAAAACTCCTCCAGTGTCAGGAGCTGTCGGCTCTCTAAAACAGATGAACGAAAAGACATGTTTTGATTGTAGATTTAATTTTTATTTTAATTCAGCAAGTCCAAAACGTTTTATTTTTTCTCCTTTTACAGATCAGAATCTTTATCAGATTTATACGACGTTATTGAACTAATAATGCTGGTATAAAGTCCTTGTTAAATCATTCTGTTGAACACACACACACACACACACACACACACACACACACACACACACACACACACACACACACACAAACATTAGCGTTAGTTGAAAATCATAAACGAAATGAGGGTAAATAATGTAATTTCTGTAAGTGGTAGAGCATTGTAAAAAATGTTAGCCTGAATGCACTGTAAGTCGCTTTGGATAAAAGCGTCTGCTAAATGCATTAATTTATGTATTTAAATGTGTAATAATTTTACAATGCTCGTGACTCAAATACGGGTCAATAGGTGAGACAATTTGTGTGTTGTGAGAATATGGACTAAGAAAATATAGCCTAAACATATTTAAATATATATATATATATATATATATATATATATATATATATATATATATATATATATAAATGAGTGCAGTGATTGAAAAAACAAAACGAGCAAATAGCCTAAATAAAATAACGTTTTGTAAAGTAGCTACATTACAAATTAAATAGCATAGGCTATTTAATTAAACTCATTTAATTAAACAAATGTTAAATAGATTAAATTAAATCACATAAAAGCATACAAATAAACTGTACGGCTGATTCAAATAACGTATCATCATAATATCGAATCACTCAGTGCAACAAACAAGTGTTGATTAATTCTGACTGAATGAGTTCCGTGATGACGTCCTGCGCGGGTCAGAGGTCAATAACACAAACAACCGAGCTGCAGCGAGAACTGAGTATTACAACATCAGACCTAGAGTATATAGACCTAATAATTTAATGCGGTATAGAGGCAAGATCTTCATAAAACAATTAAAAAAAATCCTCTTTCCATGGCACGCGCCGCATTTCCATATTCAGAGTGTGCAAAATAAAGCCCCCGAAATATGGCTAACGATGAAACATGACAATTAATTTTAAATCGGGATTCGTTACGCCTATAGATTGGGCTAAGAGCAACATGTTTATTGTGAAGTGCATCAACACAGAAAAACCAGGATGGAGTTTCCTGATTGTGAGGTGTAAAATAGGCTAATAACTAATTCTGTAATTCATATTCCATAATAATAGTTCGCTGCTCTCTAACCTCAGCTTCCATTCAGAGAGCAGACCTTCTGATGATCCACATATAACCTCGAGCCCCATTCATCTGTCTGGACATTTCTCAAGCCTTTTCTGACCACTAGCAACATTATTTGGTTTATGCTACCATATTCAACAATGTTTTCAAAATTCAACGTTTTCTTTTAAACAACAACAACCATTTTTAACAAACTCCTGGAGTCATGATTGAATAGTTCGGCTTTAGTTCAGCGTATTTGGACCTGAGCTGATCAACACGCCTGTTTCTCACACGATGAATAGTGAAAGCTGCTCGATCATTAAACTTCACTACAACAGTGGAAGAAGTGTGATTTCTGTTGTTGAGAAACTCTGCCAATATAAGAACAAGCATTAAATCTGACATTTTAAGACATATGAAATCACTTGCATAAAACACCGTCGTCATATCTATAATATCTGTTAGTGATCTATCCATCAGTTCATCATGCCGTGTTTTGTAAGCATTTAAATGTATTTTTCTGCAGTCCAGCACTGAAGAGTCCAGCAGGATCAGCAGAGGATGATCATCTGAATGAGCTCCTTCAGTAGAGGAAGCTCCTCAGCGTGTGGAGAGAGGAACACAGCGCATGCGTCTGCAACATTCGTGACAGCACTGATGACCTGCATGGATCACTGGCACTGGACGTCACTTCTAATCAGGCTGATCACACACTCGTCTGTTCACTTACAGCAGCACTCTTACAGAATCACATCTTCAGCGCAGAAATCTGGGGCTACAGTGTATTGTGTGAATCAGAATTTAAAAGAGAAATAATTATCAACAAAAAGTGCTTGCCTCCAGCGTGTATGATTTTTATACGACTAATGATTTCTAGCACAAATTCCATTATCACGTAAAAATGTGGAACCTAATAACGTGTTCATTATGAAATTACGTTGACTAACAATTTCATACAGTATAGGGCAAAATTCGTTTTCATTCAAAAACATACATCGATGTGAATTCTGAGACATATGTTTACGCTGACTAAAACCCAGAAATGCTAAACTAGAAGCTGTCTCTTAAACAAGTGTTTTTTGTGACCATTTGTTAGAATGTTTTAGAAATATAATCAATAAATGATTCTGTATCCTGTTTACATATTCATATATTTATTTAATCTGTAAAACAAGCTAAAGAAAGGTTTCCTTGCTTTATAATGACTAAAAATGACATAATAAAAGCATTTGCTTTTTCGTGAACTAGTCAAATAATAACTTCAAATAATTGAAATCGGCAGTAAATATCCTTTGCATTCTGTATTAAAATGCAATAGGACACAATTATTATAAATACAGCATATTGTAATACAATTGCTACTTATGCAATCACATTATAATTGTTGTTAATAGTGTTCATCATATGGTTGACTATGACTTGTATTAATTTTTCAGAAAATTCCTGTAATATGCACATAAACTGATCAACACTAAATATTGTAGAAACTTAATTTGCTGTTAAGTTGCTTTGCAATGATTTGTATCATAAAAAGTGCTATACAAATAAACTTGAATTGAATATTTAAAATTTAAGTAGTAGTTAAGGTCATATAATTATGCCACTTCAGTTAATAGGAATGCAAAGTAAGTCCAATAATAATAATCATAAATCAATTCCAAACTCTATTATGTCTACATTAGGACACTCAATGGATCTGGTCTTCTGTTGGATTTCAGTGCAGACTCTGCTGTTCTCTCAGAAACACCGCACTACAACAATCGGATTATTACACATTTCTTCTATATGAATTACATGATACACAATCAGATGGTGTTTTGGTTGTAATGGAGTGGAAGTTGGACTGCTGCTCTCGTTGGCTAGTGTTAGTAAAGGACTATCAGATGTTGTTTGGCTGAATGATCCGGCTCAGGTCACTTCTCTTTTGGTCCAGTCATTGACGTCAGTGTTTTAGCCTGATGTCGTCTCCTCACACAGCAACAGAACCAGAAACAGGAGTCTCCTCCAAAACCATTTCCATGTGTTAAATCTGGCCTTTGAATGGAAGAGTTTATCCCGCTGGTAACCAATCACCTGCCCCTGTGAAGATGATTCCACGCTTCACGACACGCTCTAGACGGAGAGACAGGCTTCAGATGTGATTCCTGAACACTCCCGCATGAAACAAGTGCTCTTAAAGTGACATCGCCTCGATGAAACACAATGCACCTGGAGTCCACAAGATCATGTACATCCTAAAACACAATATTTCATGGAAAGGACGGCATTCTGAGCACAGAAACAGTGCTTGCAGATCTCAAGAAAAGGCTCTGACTTACCTTCAGATGAGTCTCTTACTGTGGCCTTTCTGATCTGATCACTGATTTTGGAAAAGCTCTGGTCTGAATTGTCACAGGAAGTGCTCTCAGAGTAGTGTTTGCTCCGGTGGAGTGTATTTGAGGTGTGCTGTGAAGGGCTGTCAGTAGCCTGATGAAGCGTGAGGTAATCAGGGTAATGACAGGCCTGTGTTTTTGACCTTTGCCCCTTGCCAGAGCGCTCGTGAAGAGGTTAAACAAACAGCGATGTTCTGTGACAGTAATCTCTGTTACACGGACACAGAACGTTAATGTTGCCGTTACTCACACGTCATTGAAGGTTTGGGTCCATCCATCACTCCCACAAATCAGAGAAAAACAAACAGTAAAATATAATATATATATTATGGAATGTACTTTTTAAAAATCTACTGTACATATGATGCATTTTCTAAATACCCCACATCATTAGGCACATATCAAACCTCCATAAAATCATATTTTCCCACCTCAGGCCATTAAAGATCATTAGCAGTTGTTTTTTCATAATGGATAAAATGGGATTGGTTTAAGAAGTGTTTTACACAGAACAGATTTTACACAGTTATAAAACAAACATCTGCTCATGTGTCCATCATGGCAATTTAATTAGAACAAATGTAACATTTATCATCATTTTCAAATTTTTATAGGACTGAAGCTAAAAATACACAAGTTTTGTGTCTATGGTCTCTTTATTTTTATAATAATAATAACAATAATAATAATTTAGAAATTTAACTAAAAACACAATGTTATTGTTTTAATCCTTATGTCAGATGGTAATCAGCAAGAAATGCTTTATTTCTTAATGGTCTTCCTTTTTCCAAAAATAAAAGAAGTACATTGTATAGGCCTATACTTATGGATTAAAATAGAAGGTTGAAAAATGATCATTTCCCATATTAATTTTATGTGACAGGGTTGAGCTGTTACTCTTGATAGTATACTATAATACGGCTCAAAAATATAAATGAGAAATATGATACTACTAACTATTTTCTGCACTATTAAAGAGAGCTGAATGATGTCATTTCTGGTAAACGATGTCACATGTGTGGAGTTCAGACTGAGGGACATAACTCTAAAGTCTGTTTTTTATCAAATATCTGGCCTTTTTTTTTGTTTTTTTAAACAAAAATCACAAGAAAGGAACAAATTAATGGTTACATTGTTGCAGACAGGTTTAAAAAAAATTACAGTAAAATGCCTGGCTTAAGATTTTGATATTGAAATGCAATAATTATTTGTATTCATTATAATAGGCATACTAAAGTATTCATCTTAGTGAACCACCACTTTAGAAACTCTGGGGGAGTGAAATATATATATATTCAGAGGATCATGGGGCAGCTGTGGCCTAATAGTTATAGAGCTGGTCTAGTTACCAGAAGGTTGCTGGTTCGAGTCTCTGTGCTGGCAGGAGTTGTAGGTGGGAGGGAGTGAATGAACAGTGCTCAATACTAATGACTGAAGTGCTCTTGATAAAGGCAGTGAATCCCCAGTTGCTCCCCGGCGCTGGATCTGTAGCTGCCCACTGCTCTGGGTGTGTGTTCACTTCTCACTGTGTGTGTGTGCTCTTGGATGGGTTAAATGCAGAGCACCAATTCTGAGTATGGGCTACCATACTTGGCAAATGTCACAAAAAAAATAAAATAAATTCTGACATTCATACAGCTCACACGTGACTTACAGCTCACACAGTTTCTGTTTCTTCCTTAACATATTAGTAATCTATAAATGATCCTTTCGCACCAGATACTGTATAATCACTGTACTCCGACCAGAGCCAGTCATTGTAACTGAACATCAGCTGAACTGTTTTTGGGCATGATCCACAAAGGTTTTCCTTCAACTGTATTATGTTTGTTATTTTGTCATTTTTGAGATCATTACATCTCCTGGTTGAATGCAGTGTTATAGATGTATAGATGCATTTGATAGATGTACACCTGCAAACAGTGGCTACATTTTAATTCCTTGCAGAAACAGAAGAGAGAGATGAAGAGAAGGGAAACATAAAGCTTGTCAGTTTCAGGAAGACAGTGGCTGAAGATCAAAAGCCTAAATATTAACCTCTACAAACAGAACTGATCTCTAATGGTTGGAAATATTTTCCCATTTCAAAGAGGCATTCATTTAGCATGGCTAGCTTTAGACCATCACATTTCTCTGCAAGTGATACGAAGGTTTCATCATCTCTCCGCATTCACGTCCCTCCTGTACGAATGTATTTTATTTACCTTTGCCTGCATTGTGATGGTCTGCTTGTGAAAGATAATTCTCTAGTCTGGCTGCTTTCAAATGTTAAGTGGGAAGCACAGGCCAAATGATCTCCCCATTATCATTCCTGTAAGCTTTTCCATCTGTCAGGTCTAGGCCAGAGCAGCATCCTCCCATCACCACTTTCACCAGATTGCCATTAGCTCACTACAGACTGATGCAGAACTACACAAGTTTACACACACACACTGTGATGTCTGTGTGTACACTTCAATGACATATCTCACAGTATCAGGAGGAAAAACAACATTCTTTTCCATCTGGCTTCAAGAATGAACACGTTTGAAAAGACTAAACCTTTTTTGACTGTTGATACTTCAGTGATACTCAGTGAATGTATTCACTAACTGCAGTGCTTTGGAATATGTCAGTTGGGGTTTTTTAACCATATGGTTTAGGAAGAAACAGGATTCATCTGTATTTATTAATCACATGTATCACACATACAGCTCAATAATTTAGAATGTAACCATGAGGCTTTTTAAATTTTCTTTTTTTAAGAGAATCCACTGTGATTTATTACAAAGCATAGCAATCAGTTATCTATTTAAAATAGTAATGTTCCAAACTTAATGCAGCATTTCAGAAACTTAATGTATACTAGCAATGGTAAATCACTATTAGCACTGTAGATCTGTAAGCACATACTTTTGATTGGATTGTGTATAATAGTGTAACAATCAATTACTGAAAATAAAAAAATAAAAATCTTGGTTAAATCCATGAACACAGGTGAGAAAATGGCACACCTAAGATCATGTGTACTGTATGTTTAATGTGGCTGTACAGACATGAACAGTGTTAGATGACTGAACCAGGTTTGCGCTCTGTTCTTCTTATCTTCATATAACTTGTACAGTGTAGCAGCATTGCAGAAATCTCAACCAATCAGAAACAGAAATGATGAATTCTTATTTGCTAGCTGGATATCCAATCAGATTGCTGTTCAGACCGAAAGGAGGTCATTAAAGGTTTTCCATCATTCTGGTCATGCAGTCTAAATGAGAATCCAGGGAAAACCTGGACAAACACCCTGATAATGCTGCAATGGAGGTTCTATAGTGAACTGTAAAGTCAGGAAATTAAATGGACATAGGATGCAAAAAGAATAATAGGTGATAGTGAGACCTGCCGCAGACCTTCATCAAGGCCATTTTTCTGTCATGTTCTTCTTTGCTTCTAGCTGTGGTCCAGGTCCACCGCAGACTGAATAAAGCAACAAACAGTGATATTTAATCAAATGTTATCATATTATCTCACCTTAAAATTGAATATAAAAGGGAATGTGTTTATTATTTATGCTGATCCATACTGAAGACCCTAAAATCAGCACATACACAGAAAACACTGGCTGGTCCAGTTTTTACATTTGGCCAGATGTTTGCTAGATAAGTTGTAAAGCCGCTCAATTAAATAAGAAATCACAATAAGCCAAAGCAGCCAAAAAATATATAAATAGAAATTATAAGGTATGACAATTTAAATCTGTGCCTTCTGTTTTTTATTTATGACGATTACATTTTCAAAACTGAACAATACAATACTTTCAATTGATGAGCAATGTTTGACAACAGCTGACTTGTTTTTGACATGTAATTCATACTATGATTCACACAACATACTGAGGCAGAGCCAAAGCCTGGAAGACATAGTCATCAAGAACAATGGTGGAGCCAGAGGGAAGGTGGAGCCCAGGGTATGAGGGCATCTGGTGAAGGAATGATGGTCCACAAAAGAGACAAGGGAGCGAGAAGCCAAGGTGGAGCCAATGAGTCTATAGACCGAGATGGAGTCATGGGCTTGGAGGCCTGAGGTTTGAGGGCAGAGCTTGGGAGCTCAAAAGAGCCAGCGGGGTAAGAGGAGCCGAGGTCTTGAACAGGACCAGTGAAGCGTGGAAGTGTGGGAACTGAATGGAACCAGCTGAGACGAGGGAGTTTCGAGGCTGAATGGGACCAGTACAGATGTATGATCTTGGAGGCTTGATGGGACTAGATGGTGAGGAAGGACTCAAGATGGGACTCAGACATCAATGCAGCCAAACAGGACTGGCAGGAAGGTGAAGAGGCTTGAAAGGTAGGGAGAAGGACCTGCCTCTGTGGCATCCAGGGCTCAATGATAGGCATGGTGGCAGGCTCAGGTTCCGAGATGAACATGGCTGCAGGCTCCAGAACTGGGACTCTGGAGGAAAGTGCATGTCTGGTGTCGTCTTTGGCTCTGGGTCACTAGCGGTGCCAGGATTTTTATTGTAGGTGGGCCTCCAGAAAACTGGATGGAGTTGATCCTTGTGTCTATGGATTGATTTCATGATAGTGTGTAACTGGCACCAGTAAAAAGAGAAGATCAACCCACACCGTAAACACATTCAAGGTGTCGTCATTGCAGGGTACCACATGACAAAGCTCCAGAAACTGATCCACATATTCCTCCAGGGATGACATTCTGGACCACAGTCTGGTAGAGCTTCTGTTGGTTTTAACCAGGTTAGGCAATGGAACATGTGAGTGAACAGATCAACAATTGCACTGGGAATAAGTTTGCTTGAGGGGGTAAGTGCAGAGAGGTTTGTGTAGTCTTTAGAGAGTATATAGATGAGACCAGACAATTGTTGTGTCTCATTTGGAAGGTTGAATCCTCCAGAGGTCGCATTTGTTGGCAACATGCATTACCGAAGCTGCCTCATTTAAAAAAGTAACCATTACTTTACAGAGAAAGATAAATGACAATAATTTACAAAAAATTAGTCAATTTTATAATGGTTACATTTCTAAAATGAAACAAGCTTGATGACATAGGTGTCAAACAAGTGCTACCTCCAGAAAACTTCAAAATGAGGTGTGAGTGTGGGAGCTTCAGTCCATAAAGTGATGAGTACTCATATTTGGATGCTGGTGTGGGTGATTAGAGATTGGTGGAGGTATGAGAGTAAAGAGAGAAGCTGTAATTTCCAATGTATTTTGGTACACCCCAGCAAAGTTCAAAGTGCACTTCCCACTACACGTCCCAGAACAATCATATTTAAGGCAAGTGGGATTACTGCGGTCTGCGATGTATGTAGAATGGATGAGAATTTCCACTTTACAAGCTGTGTGGTCACTACCTTCATATGGGGGTTTTAAGTGATCCAATCACAAAATGTTTAGCCCAATTCCTCCTTTATTTAGTACTGACCAAATGTGATGTGATCTTAATCTAATTATCTGCTAGACACATGGCCAATGTTAATGTAAAACACATCAGGAGTAGCTTGCAGCATTCTTTGTCTCCTGAGTTACTAGAAAAAGTCCCTTTAAAGAGTAAAAGAGAAGACTGAAGGCAAATGAAAGAGGATGTAGGAGAGGGACTCTTACTAAATGAGCTAATGGTGTAGAAGCAAAATTCTGTCATGAGGTGTGAATCTGTGACGCTTGGAGACCCAGTGAAACACAGGGAGAGAGAGATCCAATTGCAGGTATGTTTTATTGGGGTAATCCAAATCGTAGTCCAAACAAGCCAGGGTCAAAACCAGAAAACAATCCAAAAAAATAAAAAAAATCACAAACAGGGAAGGAACACGAAGGGAACAGGAACTCGGAATGCGAGGAATCTCGGAAGACGAGAAGGCTGGGTACAGAAGGAAACATAAGGAAAGGACTCCATCCAGAAAACAGGAAAAGACTGGTTAATATAGGGAGGCTAATGACTAATAAGTGAAGGCACCTGGTGCAATTAACAGGAGTGCAATTACTGTGATGAAGGGACAAGGCTAGTGGGAATCGTAGTGCCTATGGTGAGGTGCCTAAGGGGAAATGAGCCCACTAGTGGACACCCAGGGAAACAGAGACCAGGCAGCATGACATTACCCCCTCCTCCACGGAGCAGCTACCAGATGCTCCACCCGAACCCAAGAAGAAACCAAAGACACAAATAGACCAGAAGGGAGGTGGAGCGGCGGAGGACCAGGGGGAGGGACAGAGGGCCAGGTAAAATGGGGAAACAGAGACAAGAGGAACAGGTAAAATGGGGAAACAGAGACAAGAAGTGCAAACACAAAAACAAGGAGCCCAGGAGGGAGGTACAGACAGAAGAGAAACAAAAACAACAACAAACACAAGTCCAGGAAGGACATAACTTGAAGCCCACCAGGGCGGAGCAGAAGACCACCACATCCATGTGGTTGAGACAGAAGCTCACTAGGGCGGAGCAGAAGACCACCACATCCGTGTGGTTGAGACAGAAGCCCACCAGGGCGGAGCAGAAGACCACCACAGTGGGATCGAATTAACAGGAGAGCAAGTCTGGTTAGGCAAGTCTGAAACAGAGAACATGAACAAATTAAGGGTAGCCTCCGTGGCCACGACAGGATCAGTCGAGCGCTCAGAGAGTTCGGCTGAGACGTGACGAGGCTCTGGAAGTTCCGCAGAGGTGAGGAAAGACTCTGGTAGTACAGCCGAGCCGAGAAGAGGCTCTAGTAGTTCAGCAGAGACGTGGAGAGGCTCTGGTAGTTCAGCAGAGACGTGGAGAGGCTCTGTTAGTTCAGCAGAGACGTGGAGAGGCTCTGTTAGTTCAGCAGAGACGTGGGGAGGCTCTGGTAGTTCCACAGAGATGTGGAGAGATTGGATTGAAGATCATTGGTGACTTGACTTGACTCCGGAGTGTCAACGGTGACTAGCCCTGACTCCGGAGTGTCAACGGTGACTAGCCCTGACGCCGGAGGGTCACCGGTGACTAGCCCTGACTCCGGAGGGTAAACGGTGACTAGCCCTGACTCCGGAGGGTCGATGGTGACTAGCCCTGACTCCGGAGGGTCGATGGTGATTAGCCCTGACTCCGGAGGGTCAACGGTGACTAGCCCTGACTCCAGAGGGTCAACGGGAACCTGACTCGACTCTGGAGGGTCAACGGTGACTAGCCCTGACTCTGGAGGGTCAACGGTGACTAGCCCTGACTCTGGAGGGTCAACGGGAACCTGACTCGACTCTGGAGGGTCAACGGGAACCTGACTCGACTCTGGAGGGTCAACGGTGACTAGCCCTGACTCTGGAGGGTCAACGGGAACCTGACTCGACTCTGGAGGGTCAACGGGAACCTGACTCGACTCTGGAGGGTCAGCGGGAACCTGACTCGACTCTGGAGGGTCAACGGGAACCTGACTCGACTCTGGAGGGTCAACGGAAACCTGACTCGACTCTGGAGGGTCAACGGAAACCTGACTCGACTCTGGAGGGTCAACGGGAACCTGACTCGATTCTGGAGGGTCAACGGGAACCTGACTCAACTCTGGAGGGTCAACGGGAAACTGACTCTACTCTGGAAGGTCAACTGTGGCTGTCATTCTGTGCAGAGGCGCTGGACAAGCAGCCATCTTATGCCATAACTCTGGACCGGCGGCCATCTTGGGCCATGGCGCTGGACCGGTGGCCATTTTGGGCAGTGGCGCTGGGCCGGCGGCCATCCTGGACATTGGCGCTGGGCTAGCGGCCACCTTGTGCTGTGGCGCGGGGCTGGCGGCCATCTTGCGTCGTGACGCTGGGCTGGCGGCCATCTTGCATTGTGGCGCTGGGCTGGCATCCATCTTGCCTCGTGGCGCTGGGCTGGCGGCCATCTTGTGCAGTGGCGCTGGACTTGCGGCCATCATGGGCAGTGACGCTGGGCTGGCGGCCATCCTGTGCAGCGGCGCTGGGCCGGCGACCATACTGGGCAGTGGTGCTGGGCTGGCGGTCCTCCTGTTTGCAGACCCCGGTTCAGAATCGGCCATCCCACCGGGAGAGACAGGAGTGGCTGGGGCATCCCACGGAAGCCGATGCTGCAAGTAGCACATGAATTCCCAGAACCCAAATGTGTCCAACTGATCCATTTCTATTTGAGGAACCGGGTCATCCAGCCCAGTATTGAAATAGTCCTTTAGGGCCGGTATTGAAATAGTCCTTTAGGGCCGCATCATTATATCCCAAACCCTCTGCTAGGGTCCAGAACATTTGTGCCATGGCACCCACCTCATTACCCTCTTGGCGGAGGGTGGTTAAATTTAAATATTTTGCCCTCCGCTCCACCATACTGGCTGGGGAGGAAACATCAAAAGACATACCGCTGGATCTTAGGTGATGGAGTCCTTCTGTGACGATCGGAGACCCAGTGCAACACAGGGAGAAAGAGATCCAATTGCAGGTATGTTTTATTGGGGTAATCCAAATCGTAGTCCAAACAAGCCGGGGTCAAAACCAGAAAACAATCCAAAAATCACAAACAGGGAAGGAACAGGAACAGGAACTCGGAATGCGAGGAATATCGGAAGACGAGAAGACTGGGTACAGAAGGAAACGGAAGGAAACATAAGGAAAAGACTCCATCCAGAAAACAGGAAAAGACTGGTTAATATAGGGAGGCTAATGACTAATAAGTGAAGGCACCTGGTGCAATTAACAGGAGTGCAATTACTGTGATGAAAGGACAAGGCTAGTGGGAATTGTAGTGCCTACGGTGAGGTGCCTAAGGGGAAGTGAGCCCACTAGTGGACACCCAGGGAAACAGAGACCAGGCAGATTGACAGAATCTCATGTAATCTCTCAAATGGAAGAGAGCAGTGCACAGTAGGCACTTGAAGAGTAAAGCATCAATATAGTCAATAAGAAATATAAGAAATGCCCCCTCTTATCACTACAGATTCATGCTCTGCATTATTCAACATTTGTCAGTTGAACAGATTTGGCCTCATGTGACCTTTGAGTGAATGTGTCAGGCCCTTTTTGGATCAAACCAGTCTCACTCCCAAAACAAAAGAGTCCCGAAAAAAACATAATGTTGCAGTCTAATGGATGACACACAAAGACCCATACACACTCACACCACACTTCAGCAAATCACAATTTTAGTTCATCAGTGTTTGTGAATTTTAGTGCAATGTAATATTTGATTCTTGTTCTGGCTACATTCTTAAATAAAATTCATACACATAAAAACACTCGGAATGCAAACGTGAGTCACTAAACCTTTTGTCCCTAATTCCTGGTGATGAATGGGGAATGATGCTTGATCGACCTCATAAAACCAAAGCACCCAAACACAGAAAACCCTTCACTGCTTTCATTGTGTGTATCCACAAACACAGAATACAACACCTAAGTGGACCACTGGCAAATATTTAATGTCTAAGAGACTTTGAATTTACATTGCATGCAAAATATTTGAATTGTTAGAATATATAGACATTTTTGATTTACCATAAAGGGACAAACGTGCTTTTTGCACACAGGAGCTTGTACTTACAGCAGGTGCTAACCACCGAAGCAAACAAACATGTGAACATACAACTGCCAAGAATTATTGCATATCTGGCTATTTTTATATTGTTTTATTGACTGAATGTACAGGTTCAAGAAGCAACAGGCTTCTTTACACAGCCTGTGCATTTGCAATGGTGTTTTTGAAGCCTTGTCCACACGGTCACAAAAATGGGAGGCACGCGGTCGTCCGCTCTCTGATGACGCTTTTAACGTCACACCTATCTTAGCGGTCCATAGTGGACTTGAGAAATCGGAAAGTATAACACAGGCTTTCAACCAATTCAAATGGAAGACAAATATTCTCAGAAGATGACGAGTCGCGATCTCTTAAACTGAAAACTAAGAAAACACTGGTATATCAATGAATTATTCAAGTGTCAATGCAGCCTCCTCACTGTTTTTCTCTGACACATTCATCATCATTACTTCTGCCGGAGCGCTGTGGCAAGCTTTCTGTGTTCACTTAAACACTTATTAGGCTATATATGCAATTAAAGGCTCATTACAATTTAAATTGTTAATTGATAAATGTGCGATTAGTCAACTAATGCTTCAAAAGAACGACTACTAGTCGAGCAGAAAAATCCCTAGTCGAGGGCAGCCCAAGACCATCCACACTCTTTTTAACATGCTATTAGCTGTACTAATGCAGACACGTTCATTTGATTTGGCGCTTACGCTTCCAACTCTTGTTCGTGTACTGTTTTCCTGCAGCAGGTGTTTGTGCATTATGATTTTGGTGCTTCAAGCTACCAAACATTAATTTGACTACTTACTATTTATTTCAGTTCCGCTGCTGCATTGAGCTGAAACAAATAAGTAAAAAAAAAAAAACAAACAACAAAAGAAATTGCGTGTTTTAGATTGTTCTTATAGCAAGCTATAACGGTGAGTAGGTAGGTAGTTAAAAATTCCCCTTTCTCCCTAACGTTACCTGCTGCACTGTACTATGCAGTGTTACGTCCATAGGGACATAAGTTATTCTGTCTTTGGATTTCATTAACCATTGGGTTTACTGTGTGTATGTGTGTGTAGACTGTGATCTTGTTTCTTTTACTCCTCCCCCTCTCTCTGCTTGGCAGGCTAATGAGTGCCACCTGACTCCTGTTTAGCTCGTTAGCTGGAGTATAAAGGAACCCCCAAGAGCTGCAGTCCAGGGTGAGAGGCTGAGGTGTTCCATCCTTGCAACTGCCATCTTCCATTTCCAGTGTTGTGATTTTAAGCTCTTGTTTAAACTCTTGTCTACTTAAGTGTTTGTTGATTGCTTCACCTATAGTGTTAAAGTGAAGTTATTGAGAGTTGCAGAGTGTCTGTCATTTTTGGTTTAACTGCTTAAGTGGAATATTTTTCTTGTAGGGAGGTGGATGTCATTTATTTTAGAAATTACCCTTTTTCTCCTGTGTTTTGAGTTAGAGAGGAAGTCAGGGAAGTATCCGTGCTTTTCTTTTTCTTTTTGTTTGGTAGGTAAGTTAATACTGAAAACCTTAGTCAGAGGAAACTTTTTGTTTATTGTTTTGGCCTTTCCCCTCCTGAAGCCTTATATATTTTTCCATTCTGTTAAATAAAATACCTCTGGTTGTTTACTCAAACTGGTGTTACTGAGCTTTCTGGTGTGTCAGCCCTGGAACTTGGAGACGGCAGTTCTCTCAGTCTCTCCCCACCGTTTATTTGTTACCCCCCCTTTCACCACTAGATCTTTGTTTTTAAAGGGGTACGTAACAGCAGACACGTTCATTTGGTTTGGCGCTTACGCTTCCAAATCTTGTTCGTGTACTGTTTTTAGACCCAGACTCCGAGGAGTCCCTATAGCAGGTGGGTGTTGTGCACTATTATTTTGGCGCCTCGTGCTACCAATAATAGTTGCCTGACTGACTACTGCGTCGAGCTGAAACAAATGGAAGCACTCACGTAATTATAGCAAGCTATGACAGTGAGCTGGCGGGTTTTGCTCTCTCTCTGTTATTGGCTGCGCTGCACTGATGCAGACATGTTCATTTGATTTGGCGCTTACGCTTCCAACTCTTGTTTCGTGTACTGTTTTTAGACGCAGACTCTTAGGAGCTGCTGTATTGAGCTGAAATATTAAGAGGCAAGCTGTTGTAACATTAATGTTATAATGGCTCAGATTGTAGAGTTGAGGAGACGGGTTTTCCTATATCTCCCTCTCTACTTCTGCGCTGCACTGATGCAGGCACGTTCGTTGAATTGGTGCTTACACTTCCAGCACTTATTTGGTGTACTGCTTCTAGGTGCAGACTCTACAAATAGTGGACTCTGTGCTACGAGCTGGATCTGTGGAGTTTTGCAACACACATCTGTCATGCAACATGGTTTTTGGCACTTCAGACTACCAAAACTATTTGCATAACTGGCCTAATCATTATTCTTCTCATCCCAACTGAGTTACTCTGAGCTGAGCTACTTTGTGAACAAGTTCACATGTAAGAGTATCTTTTATGGCAAGCTATTAATGCTCACCATGGTCAGCCTACTTCATTTTGCTACCAACACTTGCTTCGCATGAATACATTACTGTGCACTAGAGATGTGGGTGCTTCATGCTACCAAGCAGTGGTTTGCATGTTTAATTACTCTGTTCTTTTCTGCTCCGCCGTTGCATTGAGCTGAAACTGTGTATAAATGTGGGCAACCTACAAGTTTGTTGCCTTTATCAGTTTTTCCGCCGCATGTTGCGTTTCGGACTGATTTTACCATTCTCCGCGCTTTAGCTTGAAGATGTAGAGGATAGCCCTAAAGCCATCGGTGCAGGGCCTATGTTGACATCCAAGTCCCCACTCTGTGGTTGGTGCTGGCATGCCTGATTTAGTATCCATTCCTGTTTTAGAGGTTTTTCTCACAACTCATGTGTTTCAGGGCCTCATGAGGGAGGATCAGGCTGTCATATGGTTACACCATCCAGCATCTTTGGGTTGACTGAATTTGCGTCACCTAACCTTGTGCTTGGAGTAAGCAATGTCAAGGACACAGATGCTCATCCTGTCTCTATCTGAACCAAAGATTGGTTTGTGACCATCAGTCTAAGGATGCATACTTCTGCATCCAGATCGTCAAGAGACACAGGAAGCTCCTCAGGTCTGCTTTTTGAATGAAGTTTGCCAATACTTTATTATTCCATTGAACTGGCCTTGAACGGCAATTGAGTGGCTGTCACATTAGGTCAAGGACTGACAACATGGCTGTGATCTCATACATTGGTCAGAGAGGATTACACTCTCTCTGTCAGGTTGGTGAGATGTGTTCTTCTTTGGACACAGACTAGGTTCCTGTCGATCAGAGCAGTTCATGTCCCGGGACACCTGACCCCAGGAGTGGACTTACTCTTGCACCCTTAGTTGTGTGAGTCTCATATGGCAAGGTTTGGTCGAGCGGAAGTGGATTGTTTGCTTCGAGCATGCGCATTGCCCGCCTGGTTTCCTCGTCTCCTCCGTCGCCTCTGGGTGGGGACACTCTAGCCAAGAATGGCCCAGGACCAGTCTTCTGCCGTCTTCTGCCATTCACTCGACCTGTTTGCTTCCAAACAATTCTATTCAGAGTAAGGTTGGGCTGAGTGAAAATTTTTTTTGGTGGTGCCATTTTGGCCAACTCATACATGGCGCTGTATGCCCATATGCAGACACATCTGGACCCAGTCCATTACCCTTAAGGACCTGCCACAGGTTTATGTAGCTGCTATATCTGCTGAGCGTTACCCATAAAGGTGTTTCAGAAGGATGTCACCCTCTGGTTTTCCATTATGCAGGGACGAGACTTCAACACTGTTCGCTTCAGCAAGTGGTTGGAGGCTTTATCCCCTGCTATGCGGGGTCAGATAGTACTATATATTTAGCCTATGAGGCGCGTAGTGTGACTTCGCCTCTAAGGTGCGTGCTCGTTTTACAAGAGCAATTACTTCTTTTCAGGCTCTCTTTTAAGAGCTTTGTATGAGATGTTTGTGCTGGGGCAGGTTAGTACTCTCCTAGCACTTTCATCAAGTTCTACTTATCTGGATGTGAGGATGGCTCTTGGCTCCCAGGTCTCTTCCGCTTGAGCAGACTCTTTCCTTGGTCTTCCAGCTATCTTAGGTATGTCAGGTGTTATGGTATATCGTTCCCAAAGCGATGACGTCATCGCAGCATTGAAGTAAACCGATGAAAGGGAACATCTCGGTTAGGTATGTAACCTTGGTTCCCTGAATAGGGAACGAGTTGCTGCGATGCTTGGCCGTTGCGTACCTTTGATAGCGCTTCCTTCGTCATAGTGTAAAATCTGATGAAATGGCGCTCAGCACGCATATATAGCATACGTACGTATGGGCGTTGCTAAGCGCTATTGGCCAATAAATTGGCGTGATGGTATAAGGGCTTCAGACATTGGTCACACCAGAGGTGTTCCCAAAGCGGTGAGGTCATCGCAGCATCTCGTTCCCTAATTCAGGGAACCAAGGTTACATATGTAACCGAGATGTTTTGCGCTCCAGGGTCACATGTCACGTCAGGTCAAGTCACCTTTATTTATACAGCGCTTTTAACACTACAGATTGTGTCATAGCAGCTTCACAGTTCAAGAGTTTACATTATAGTACATAAGTCCTTAAAAGGTGTTTGTTACCATACAGATTCAGCATTAGTTATCAAGTGATTGAATTACTTTTACATCATCATTACTGTGGTCCAACCATGAGAACTATCAGGATATATGCATAAGACTTTTCTGAATCTTCAAGATGCAAATGAAGATATTTGAAAAATCCAGTCCCACCAAAGACAATCTATGGTGAACAGTGGCGGCTCCAGACAATTTTGATGGGGGGTCCTGGTAATTTCAAGGGGGGGTCTCATGAAAACCAACAAAAAACACAGTGGGGCCCGGCTAGTAACTGCATATTACTGCATCGAAAATACATTTTGGTCCAAAAATAGCAAAAAACTATGACTTTATTCAGCATTGTCTTCTCTTCAGTGTCTGTTGTGTGAGATTTCAAAACATTGAAGTGTAGTGAGATCCGGTTCGCGAACGAATCATTAGATGTAACCGGATCTTCTTGAACCAGTTCACCAAATCGAACTGAATTGTTTGAAATGGTTCGCGTCTCCAATAAGCATTAATACACAAATGACTTATGCTGTTAACTTTTTTAACGTGTCTGACACTCCCTCTGAGCAGGGCCGTGCATAGACCTTTGGAGGGGCAGGTGCTCAAAGTATAAAAACTGTTCAAAATATCAATACAACAATATATTGTGATGCGATCCTTGCTGATCGGCGTATAGATATGGATGATTATGTATTGATACAGCAGCAAATGCTTTGATGCAGTTTTGAAAAAGGAACAATAGAGAAGACAATTTTAAGTTTATAATAATAATAGCTCTGGGATTAGAAACTGAAATGTCTTAAATTGTCCCAATCTGATGGCTTTTTCTTCTCTGTTCTACAGAATAATTAAGAACAGCTGTTATAGTAAAAACTATAAAAAAACGCTCGTGCCTCTACATTTTCCTCTTTCTCACCAGCCTCTGTCTCCTGGCTTGCTGTTCCCTGCTCCCTTTCTGTCACCTGTGCCTCTACATTTCCCTCTTTTTCTTCCTCTATCTCCATCTCCTCATTTGCTCTATTACTTTCCACTCACTGTCCATCTAGGAACAAGGCTCAATTTACTATTTCAGCATTAATCTATTATTTTAACCATCACTACTACTCTTGCACCTAATCAATAAGTCCACCTTAAATATTGATACAAAACATAAAAAACTGATACACTGTAATATAGTGATTAATATTATTAATACTGTTGTAGTTGTCTAAAATTTAACACCTTTGCGATGTAAACAAATGAGAGGCTACATTTGTTATTCATATCCTTCACACTACACTTTGATGTCAGGTATATTATGCATGTTTTATTGCCATTGATATTTTTACATTTATTTCCAGAGAGATATTATTGAGTTTACAGGCTAAAGTGGTCTTGCTGTTGTAAACAATGTTGCTATTGTAGAAAAAAAAATATTTGCGTCACATTTAAAATATAATTATATTTTAATTTATTTCTGAATTGTTTTTATTTTTATAATGATAATTCAGAGAATGAGAAAATCTGAATAAGCCTTACCAGTGTTGTGATAATTATTTTTAAGGCACTCTACGTGTTAAAAAATAAATAAGTACTGTAATATAATAATAGTTAAGTCAAATAACATAAAAAAGACCAGACCCCTCGATGCCTGTGAAACTTTTCTCCCTCAAACAGTAGCGTGCTGTTTGAGGGAGAAAAGTTTCACAGGCATCGAGGGGTCTGGTCTTTTTTACTCTACACTACAGGCTACACACAGCAATATAAACAACATATCTGCATGTTCTCACATCACATCGTTCTTGTAAAATAATAATAATTAAATAAACATCAAAATCACTTTCGCTTAAATTTTAAATTTTGCTTTGACGAAAGGGCACTTAAGGGGCAAAGGAGCAGGTGCTCCAGTGAACCAGTTCTTTCGGACAATTCGATCAAATAAACCAGTTGAAAAAAAAAACGGTTCACCGGTTCTTTTGCGCACGATGTAATATCATTGGCAATGATCGACTGCCCTTCATTCAAGCCTTCGGTTTACCAGCGCTTATAAAACTAGTAGAGGTCTTCACAGTGCACCCGAGACCCGTCGACCCAGGACCCGACCCGAGACCCATACGGGTTCAGGTCTACATTTTAAATGATCAGCCGGGTCCGGGTCGGGTCCGAATCTATTACCTCGGGTCCCGGGTCAGTTTAACATTGTGTGTAATCCCCGTGCGATCGGAGTCAAATAATGAGTAGATTCAGCTTGGACTTGGAATAACGAGAGGAATAACATGGATAACTTTCTTGTCGGAGGATTGTAATGCATCACAGGCAGTCATCTACAAGGAAGAGAGACTACGGCTCTTTAAATTAGGTAAGACAAAAAGCTGTATTTTTCGCAACAGGTTTATTGACTTGTAATAGCAATTTATGGTGGAATATGTGACAATCGGGTCCAGTCGGGTCGGTGTCTTCCCGACGGGTTCGGGTCCAGATTTCAAATAATATACGGGTCCTGGTAGGCATTTCTCGGATCTACACAGGTCCGGGTCCAGCTTTTTTCGGGTCAGGGTCGGTTCGGTGTAGTACATTACGGGTCTCTTTCGGGTTCGGGCACGAATTTTTGGAGCCGTGAAGACCTCTGAACACTAGCACAGAATCAGTTCAGAATCAATCACCAAAAGAATCAGTTCGGTTCAGACGCTCTGTGTGTCGGTCTGCTGCACACTGAATCACACATGCGCAGTATCATCAGCTCCTCGGTTCATGAATCGGACACGTCTGACAGAAACGGTTCTCGATTCAGTGTATGAATAAATGTCGAAATAATTATTATTTATTATTGTTCTGCGTAGTTTGAAGATAATTTTTTTTTAATCTTTATCCCGGATATATGTATTTTTTAATCAGGAAGAGAATGGGGGGTCAAAGCTTTTTTTTTTGCAGGGTCTTGAGACCCCCCAAGACCCCCCCGGCACCGCCGGTGATGGTGAAAGTAATCTATGTCATAATATGGTCAACAGCAGCTCAACCGTACTTATACCTCATTGGTTTACTGAAGTAAATGATGTTTATTTGTGAACAAAAGCCTAAACTGAATCTGTTAATCATATGAAGTGATCATGTCTGTTCACAGGACTTGGAACAGCTCGATTCATATTTTACAATGTCTTCATGGACATTTTGAAGCTTGAAAAGGTTGGTTACTCAGACTTACAATGCCGAGACAACAAGGATAAATACACTTAGTATTTGTTGTCCCCAATGTCATAATATTAAAAAACATTAAATTACGCTGAGCACATTAACAGTAACTACGGTTATACTATTCAGGTTTAAGACTTATTTGACAAAAAAAAAGCCCTTTCAGAACGTTTAAAACAGCTCTTAAAAGCTCTTAAAGCTTGAATATGCATATGTGTTAGAAATACAGGTTATGAAGAAAGA
The DNA here is from genome assembly GCF_963082965.1 of Carassius carassius. NCBI lineage: Eukaryota > Metazoa > Chordata > Actinopteri > Cypriniformes > Cyprinidae > Carassius > Carassius carassius. Next base: position 32,060,340 of record NC_081768.1, on the reverse strand, counting down.
ATATCTACACAACAAAGAGCCAAAGCCAATGGTCCAGAAGTGTTCATTTCTGTGTGATCCCCTGAGAAACATCAAGAACCAGTCTGATAAAAACACATCAGATAGATTATGTGGGCTGTAATAAGTGAATATGAGCTGACCTCTCAGAGCAGTTTGTCAAGCTGACCAATGACATGAGAGGGGGTGGTCTGCGGGAAACAGAGGACAACTGTGATTGGTCAGTTCCAGCCGATCATCTGACCAGACATGTGACCAGGGATGTAATTGAGTTTTCTTAGTTAAGAACATTGCTGTCAGCTCTTCATTTTGAACTCAAAGCGCACTAGATAGAATAATTTAACTTTTTAAAAAAAAAATACAAAATTTAAATTTTTCCCAATTCTTAATTTGTCTTTTTTAACATCACAATTAATCATATCGTATGGTAGACTTCATATGGTATGATATGGATAGTATGGTGAGATTGAGATATGGTACAGGATTAATGAAACACACCTGCAGCAGCACCTTCCCGCTGTACACACTCTTGGGGTACATGGTGTCAAAGGTCACGAGGGCGATGGCCACGGCAGACGTGGTGTCCATCACAGTAAAGTTACTGCAAAGCAACACAAGATCATCATGTGACTGAGTGACAGCCTCACACAGGTGAAGCAGAACTACAGACTAAAACTGATTCAAACTGTTTCTCATCTGGACGTCTGTGAAAAGCATGCCACCTCATGGATTCAGATGGTGATATATTTAGCATACTTTATAATATACAATCTTATTTATTATTTGTGACCCTGGAGTGCAAAAGGGTAAATGTTTTGTAAATTGAGATTTATACATCATCTAAAAGCTGAATAAATCATCTCTCCATTGATGTATGGTTTGTTAGCATCGGACAATATTAGAAAATCTGGAATCTGAGGGAGCAAAAACATCTAAATATTGAGAAAATCATCTTTAAAGTTGTTCAAATGAAGTTTTTAGCAATGCATATTACTAATCAAAAATAAGGTTTGATATTTTTACAGTAGGAAATTTACAAAATATTTTCATGGAACATGATCTTTACTTAATATCCTAATGATTTTTGGCATAAAAGAAAAATGTATAATTTTCACCCATACAATGTATTGTTGTCTATTGCTACAAATACACCCCAGAGAGTAAAGATTGCTTTTGTGCTGCAGGGACAAAAATGATTATTTAAATCATTTAAAGGAAAGTAGATGCACTATAGTTGTATATAATTATACACAAAATAGTTATGTCTATAACTGTATACAGGTGCTGGTCATATAATAAGTCATTAAAAAGTAAATTTTTTTCACTAATTCCATTCAAAAAGTGAAACTTGTATATTATATTCATTCAGTACACACAGACTGATATATTTCAAATGTTTATTTCTTTTAATTTTGATAATTATAACTGACAACTAAGGAAAATCCCAAATTCAGTATCTCAGAAAATTTGAATATTACTTAAGACCAATACAAAGAAAAGTTTTTTAGAAATCTTGGCCAACTGAAAAGTATGAACAAGAAAAGTATGAGCATGTACATCACTCAATACTTAGTTGTGGCTCCTTTTGCCTGAATGACTGCAGCAATGCGGCGTGGCATGGAGTCGATCAGTCTGTGGCACTGCTCAGGTGTTAGGAGAGCACAGGTTACTCTGATAGTGGCCTTCAGCTCTTCTGCATTCTTGGGTCTGGCATATCTCATCTTCCTCTTCACAATACCCCATAGATTTTATATGGGGTTAAGGTCAGGTGAGTTTGCTGGCCAATTAAGAACAGGGATACCATGGTCCTTAAACCAGGTACTGGAAGCTTTGGCACTGTGTGCAGGTGCCAAGTCCTGTTGGAGAATGAAATCTGCATCTCTATAAAGTTGGTCAGCAGCAGGAAGCATGAAGTGCTCTAAAACTTCCTGGTATACGGCTGTGTTGACCTTTGACCTCAGAAAACACAGTGGACCAACACCAGCAGATGACATGGCACCCCAAACCATCACTGACTGTGGAAACTTTACACTGGACCTCAAGCAACGTGGATTGTGTGCCTCTCCTCTCTTCCTCCAGACTCTGGGACCCTGATTTCCAAGGAAATGCTAAATTTACTTTCATCAGAGAACATAACTGTGGGCCACTCTGCAGCAGCCCAGTCCTTTTTGAAGCGAGACGTTACAAGGAATGCGACAGCTGAAACCCATGTCTTTCATACGTCTGTGTGAAGTGGTTCTTGAAGCACTGACTCCAGCTGCAGTCCACTCTTTGTGAATCTCCCCCACATTTTTGAATGGGTTTTGTTTCACAATCCTCTCCAGGGTGTGATTATCCCTATTGCTTGCAGGGTTCTAAACCGGTTCAAGGAACGAAACCGAAAACCGGAAACGAACGAAATTTTGACAGGAACAGAACCAGAAACGGAAACTAAATCAAATTTTATAGTTCCGAACAGAATAGAAAAATTGAAATGGCCATTAACCAGTTAATAACGTTATTTTATCGTTCCATTTAATATTTAAAATTTGCTGTCGAGTGAAATGTCCGCTCAGCTGTGGCAATGCACAGCCTTCAGGGCCGGATTAAGACCAAATTAGGCCTGATGACGCAGCGCAAAAACCGCCTATTTATTCTTGGTGTTGGTCGACACTCAAGCGCCAGCATGCTTAACCTTTCCTGCCCAACTGAGGACCGCGGCTCTCTTCTGATTATTCCCAACTCTGAGAAGCTCTGCTCGCCGATGGCATTGGACATCATCATGCACAGATAGATGCGCAACCCAATTTCGACATTTCAAAACGTCCGGGGAAGATTTAACGATGACAAAAGCTTGTACAAGCTCTGCTGATTCGTTCACAGTCACCGGTTTCTGAGTGCATGAATGCAGCAAACTGTTTTAGCTAATTTTGACTGATTAATAATCAGTTAAACGGTTTAAAAAGTCATTTATTTATTTTCAGTAAATTATCAAAATGTTTAAAAAGGTTTGCTGCATGGTATATAATGTCTATTTCTGAATGAAATAATCTTTTTTTCACTCTAAAAAAGTATGTTTATATATATATATATATATATATATATATATATACTTATACTTTTTTAGAGAGAAAAAAAGATTATTTCATTCAGAAATAGACATAATGCAGACACAAAATGTTTACAAACATTAAAATTAACAAACTATAATAAACACTGTTATAGGCTATTTTTTATAATCATTTGGCATTCTAATACATCGCGAATACTGAAACATTTGATTTTGTGTTGAATGAGACCCAACGTTGGATTGAGTTTCGTTTTGGCATAAATTAATTAGTTTTGGTTTGTCGTTAATATGCAGCTTCTTATATTTTTAATTCCTGTTCTTTTCTAAATACTGTAAATTGAAATGATTTGTTGTGGAGTGAGGGGAAAATAGCCTAGCGTAGCTTCTCAAATTTACCGTAAGCTGAACAATTTTCATTTGCTGTATTAACCTCAAAGTAATTCTTAGACTGAAATTTGGAGTCCGACTTTCGGATGCAAATACAGCGTTACTTATTATACAGTAACTATTATTCTATATTTATTTGCACCATACTGATTAGGGATGTTAATTTCGTTATTTTCCCTAACCAACAACCGTTAACCAACAAGATTATTTTAAATAATAATAACTGAAAGTACAAACGCTATATAATAAATAACATTTTAGCATCCAGATATGTCGGGAACATGGAAACATTTGGATTCCTGCCGAATGAGAGAGGTAGCATCAGCTTCACCTTTAATGTGTTTTTGGATTGACGTTTTTATAGCCTATAACTTTAGAGGATTTGCTTTGGAGATAAACTAAGAACTGTTTTTATAATGTTTTAAACATTTTAGTTTGGACTAGTTACAGGCATTTTAGCCTTCATTATTTCGGAAGTAATAGGGCTAATAAAATGCGATTTGAGCCGTGACTTAATTTTATTTATTTTTTTTCACTCTCAAAACGCAATCTTATGCAAGTGTCTTTTTTTTTTTTTTACAATGCAGCAAACATTTTTAAATATCTTAAAAATAGTTTGATGTCTTTAAAGTGTTGATAGATTTTTTTTTTTTAAGTATCTTACATTTGGCCAAAATCTAGAGAAGATAATGCTGTATTGGCTGTGACTAAGCGTTAGATCTCTATTTATTATTATTATTATTGTATTATTATTATTATTATTAGGCAAATTATAGGCACATAATTTTTTATTTTTTTGGAAAAAATAACGTTATTAACCGGTTTTTCTTGCACCCAAACCGGTTTCAGAACGGTAATAATATCAGAGGAACGCAGAACAGAAACGTTAAAATATCGATTCTGCTCGGAGTGAACCGATTGATTTTTTTTTTTTTCGTTTTCAAGCCCTGATTGCTTGTGGTGTCAGTGGTCATCTTTTGGACAACTGTCAAGTCAGCAGTCTTCCCCATGATTGTGTAGCCTACAGAACTAGACTGAGAGACCATTTAAAGGCTTTGCAGGTGTTTTGAGTTAATTAGCTGATTAGTGTGTGGCACCAGGTGTTTTCAATATTGAACCTTTTCACAATATTCTAATTTTCTGAGATACTGAATTTGGGATTTTCCTTAGTTGTCAGTTATAAACATCAAAATTAAAAGAAATAAACATTTGAAATATATCAGTCTGTGTGTAATGAATGAATATAATATACAAGTTTCACTTTTTGAATTGAAATAGTGAAATAAATCAACTTTTTGATGATTTTTTAATTATATGACCAGCACCTGTATAATACACATTTTTATGGCATACTTGCTGCTGCCTTAATGAAGACCCATTACCCATTTACATGTTTTTCTTCTCTTTCTGCTAATAGATTTGTGTGAGGATCAGGTCAGTGATTGTTGTACTCACGTGTGCACCTTGGGCTGCTCTACAAAACGCTCCACACTGAGGGAGGAGGAAGCACACAGTTAGCACATACACACTCACACACACACACACACACACACACTCACACACTCACACTCTCTCTCTCACACACACACACACACACACACACACACACACACACACACACACACACACACACACACACACACACACATTTGTTTTTGTGTAAAGTGTGTTCATCTCATAGGTGTAATGGTTTTTATACTGTACAAACTGTATATTCTATGGCCCTACACCAACCCTACACCTAACCCTCACAGGAAACTTTCTCAAAAAAACTCATTCTGTATGATTTCTAAGCGTTTTGAAAAATGGGGACATGGGTTATGTCCTCATAAGTCACCCTCTCCTTGTAATACCTGTCATACCCATGTCATTATACAGAGTTGTGTCCTGATATGACACAAAAACAAGAGCACACATACACACACACACACACACACACACACACACACACACACACACACGCAAGTACTCATTCCAGTAATTTTGGAGTTTATGCTAAATAACAGAGGTAGTTCACAACATCATGCCAAAACCACCAAACTAGCATCAGCAAGCTCATTCATCTGTGTGTGTGTGTGTGTGGATCAGTTGGGTCACAATATTCCCACAAGCACAGAAATATCAACAGGATCAAGTTCTGCAGACACACAGAGATCTCACCTTTCCTTCAGGATGAAGAGTGTGCCCAGCTGAACCAGCACAGTGGAGGCAAACCTCGCCAGCACCTCAAAACGCTCGAAGGTGAGAGCACAAACACACATCAACACAGATACCTGACATCACACACACACAGCTGGCACATCTGCTTCATCACTAGCTAAGTTTCCACTGTCGAGCCTAAACCGGGCGTGCTAGTGCGTGCCAGGGCCAGTCGCGTTTCCACTGTCACTTCCGGGGCTTGAAAAAACTTCATCCGATATGGATTATAAATCACTAAACAAGGCTGAAATATTTATAAGCGATGTAAAGGACTGTGTACGCTAAACATTAACGTTATCATAGTAAACATGGTAAATATGACCGCTTGAAGAAATCAGACATCAGCTTCTTATTCTCTATCACAATTGTGTATTTATTTAGTAACTTATATGTCATAAGTCTCGTCTCGATGTTTAGCTCCACGTTGCCTATCAAAAAAATATAATAATGTTTTTGTTTGGGAGCTTTTATAAAAATTGAGATTATTATCATTAATTCTAAATGTGACGGCTACTGTGGCTACAAACAAACAGAAACAGACTCGTCTGAATAAGCAGGCTATTTTCATAAGCGTTAAAAATAAATAAAATAGAAATAAATGTACTTCTGTGTGATTAATTTTGAGTCCTGATAAATTAATTAATTATGATCAATGTCTCACTTATTCTATAGTAAAACATCGATGCTTTTGAATTTGAATATATAACAAAGCATGCAAACAAACAGCCGCTTTTATCATGTTCCTGTGTGATCGCATGTGTTCCAGTGATTTATTTCTTATTCGTTTTTTTGATAACTTCTCTTTGTTGGTGAAATGATGAGGTTGCATGACGTTGTTCCTGAGAGGCGTGTGAAGGGCGTGTTTTAGTGACGTGCAGCGGAGCTTCAGGCCCTGACTGTGGAAACCCTGCGCTATTCTGGCCTCGGGGCTATTGGCCCAAGACTATTAGCCCTGGCTCGCACAGACCCGACAGTGGAAATGCGGCTATTGAAGGCCTGGAGCCAGCCGTTCACACCTACTCTGATCAGATCCGACCAAATGGGTTGATCAAATGAAAAACAGCATTATCAATTCAGATTAGATCACAAAACTTGGTTTGGATCTGGATTAAATCCTCAGTTTGTGCGGTTCAAAACATTTAGTAAGATTGGATACATTTGAATATGGATTTCATGCACAAAAATGTATAAAACTTTAAAATACAACATTTCTAACATGCAATATATCCCAAAACAGCTGTCAGTATCAAACTAAAATTTTATATTTAATTTAAAAACTCACTGATTGTAAACTACATTGACACAATCATCAGAGATGAAGTCAGAAGTAGTTATTTGTGTAATAACTACATATTAAACAGATGGATTTCTCCTCTCAAAATGCAGACAATATCAGCTTGAGCAGCCACGAGACCGATCGGATTAACAAGTGTAAAGTGAAAGTGACATTCAGCCAAGTATGGTGTCCCATACTCAGAATTCGTGATCTGCTTTTAACCCATCCAAAGTGCACACACACAGAGCAGTGAACACACACTCACACACGCACGCACGCACACACACACACACACACACACACACACACACACACACACACACATCAGAACAATTCACCTACTGTAGTTTAATGAATCTACTTAATGGTGTTAAATTTTTATGAAGTTAGACCAACAGACCATCGGTTTGATGCACTTTTGTCTGGTGTCCTGTGTTTGTCGACGCTGTGCTGAAGAAGTGTGACGAGAGAAAACAAGCACAAAGACTGTTCTCACCAGAAGGAGAACACCTGACTGGGTTTCTTCACGCTCAGCAGACAGGTGATCAGACTGAGAGACGAACACAGCAGAATCAGACCGTGATCAATGAGAGCATACACAACTCTGTACAGCATCATCTAGAGGACTTTAAACACACTAATGATTAATGACACATTAATATACTGTCTATATAAGTCCAAGATGTCTGTGTATCACTGAATCAACATTTCTTTTTATAATTGTGACTGATACAATGAATTGTTGTCTATTTCTACATATATCCCTGTGCTCCTGATGACTGCTTCTTTGCTCCAGGGACACATGTGTGACGTAGGCTACTGACAAAAAGTGCGTCCTGTCTGTGTAGACAGACTCTACCTGCGGTGACACCACATATATATATAAATAAATAAATAAATATGTAAAATCATAGTAAGTTGGGCTGTTGATTTAAGCACAGCTGTCAGTCATCTCATGCTGATCACTGACTGACTGTGATCAGACTATTAGAGTGCAGTTATAGGAGTGTAGAATTCAAGATACTGTATGAGGACAAAAAAGAACCACCCTGTTTTATTCATATCAAATGATAAAGCTTAGCAATATCACAGCAGCAAGAGTGCCGCCTCCCCTAATAATAACACCATATTAACTGACACAACATACGTTTGTACTGAGACAGATTGCTGTCTGTTTTTGTTTAATTTTGCTAATTAGAGTCAAAGTCACAGCAGAACTGTTGATTCTCTGATCAACACACAGCAGTGATTCATTACTGCAGGAATCCACAGCTCAGGAATCGGATCAGTTTCACATTAAAAAAAAGTTTCCTTTCATTTAAAGACCAGATTTCAATATTCAAAAAATAAAATAAAATATGTCACAGCATTATTTATGCAATTCTAATTGAAGTATAAATGCATTCATTCTGTGTAAATTTACCTAAATGCCACTTCATAAAACAACATAAGGCCACATTACAGCGTTAAAAAAATTATGTAATAAATTCAATGTTGAATCAAATCATTTCTTTCTACAGCTACTTTTTGTAGTGTCTATTCAATGCTTTTATCATCCAACACAATAATGACTTCAAACAATCTTTTGGGGTAATTTCTCAACCAAAATTGTATGATTTATTTGTCATTAGTTGATGTCATGAATTAATCGGCATATCATATAATTGAATAGACTTCAAATGTTACTTGTATTACAGCCCTAATATTAATATAAGCACATTTTTTACTGTTTAAACAACAGCAGCTGGTTATTAACCAACAGGATTGTCTCTTCACATGCAGCATGAAATAAACAAGCACAGCTAACCCAGAGAGCAATCGCTTCACTTCACTGTTAGTGATTAATTGTGTAGGACAGAACTATTTTCCTGCTGGTGTGAACACAGAGAGCGTTCACGTTTGACAGTGCATTCAGACAGGGCTGTGTTTTATAAGAGAGCTGCAGAACGGCAGCCCAGAACCTTGCTTATCAGCAGAGATCGACCGATATATCCATTTACAGATATTTTCCCCGATATTTAAGCCTTTTACCATATCGGGTATCAGTTTTGTAATATCAGATTCACCGATAAATGGCGCCATCCTGCGGGTATTTTGAGAATTGTGCGCAGGATCGCCATTGCAGAGCGTCTGAGGGGAGACGAGACAACAACAGCGGCATGCAGGTACTTGATTTGCAGTTACTGAACTTCATTTAACATTACAGCCAGTTATGCACATATTAGATGCAACCTGTCCTCCAACCAATACGCTCGTATAGGTCGTTTGTCCAAATCCCTGAAATACGACCCATCAGAGCGTATACTACAATTGCGCCCCTATCGGCAAAAGGTCGTTTTCATATTAATGTTTTGTACTCTTTTATTTGCACTCTGGTTTGCGTTTCGTGTAGCTCAGTTGGTAGATTATTGCGTTATACCTTGATATGTAATCATGCTATCATGGGTTCGATCCCAGGGAACGGATGTTCACGAAAATGTATATGCTCAATAAATCATAATTTAGCATGAACTTAACTTTAAAACGTAAATATAGGTCGTAATAAGGTGCTTGCACAAACGACCTATATGGTCGTTTTTTGTTGGAGGACAGGCTCATTAGATGCATTACATAAATGCTTGATATGTAGTTTATGCAGCTTGACTCCGTGAGTTGGTCTCTATATCTTAGAGCCATGTTAAATAATCCATTAAGTCCTGTCCCAATAAAGATGTAACTGTGAACGAGAGAAAATGCAATAAAATACGATGTTTTTTTTGTTATATTCCAATATTTTTCAGAGAATATTATTCAGCTAATTAACATTATCCAGTGAATTATTCTTGACTCTGTAGCTATTAAACAGCTTATAAACTTACTACAACTGTAGTTTAAAATGAAGTAAATATGACTCCGTCCTTTCTTTATTTTCTCCATTTGAAAACATTAAACATTCTACATTTATTTTGCTTACTGTTATTATTAGTGTTGTTTCTGTTGATGCTTTTTATAAATATGTTTGTAATATGTAATGTTTTTATTGTTGTAATATAAAGATTTAATTTAACATGAAAGACAAATTTTCAACACTTAACAAAAAAGATGACTGAAAAGAGGAAAAAGCAAAGAGAAGCATGTTCTTACTTCACTCAGTCATTTATTTACTTTATAACAGTTAATAAATATCAGTTCTGCATATCGGTTATCAGGCACATAAACATGCAAATAATTACTATCGGTTATAAATAATCAATATCGGTCGATCACTAGTTTATCAGAAGACAGAACAAAATATATGTTTTAGTTATTTACAATAAACTAATTGAAATTGTAGCCTACATAGTTTGTGCAATCACATTAATTCAAACTGAACGTTAAAAGTTTATATTGATCATGTTCTATTCTTTAATGTTTATATAAATCATACACTGTCAGAATAAAAAGGTTGTATTTTATGCCTGTCACTGGCAGTCTCTTATGAAAATGGCTTTACTAAAGTTACCATAGTTCAATTATTTGTAGATTTTCATGGTTACCACTTAGGCCTGGGTGATAAAACGGTATTGATATTTATCGACAGTACTCCAACGATAACAATATAAAAATTGTTCGATATAGAACACAATATTGGCACATGTTGTGAGTGTTTGACTGTTAAAACAAAACAAAACAAAAAATTTTTGGTTTGTCTCAATAAATTGGCTAAATTAAAAACTCGGCGGTAAAATCCAGAGAAAAAAAATATTCTGTTGATTTTTGTTTTAAAAAAAGGTTATAAAAAATGTCAATATTTATCGATACTGAACGATATGAAAAAACACTACTGATCTGAATCTGACATATTTGAAAAACAGCATTTGAGCCCGTCCACACAGTCCAAAAAAACAAACCTGAAAGAAACGCATGTGCCGGGTGAAAGTATGGCGTAATGACAGATGCATGAATAAATCCCAGAGCTGGGACGCAGGAGACACACATCTTGTAGCACACAGTGTGCAGATTAAGCTGACTTGTGTATGTTTACAGACCTAATCAATGAAGAATAAGAGGAAATGAAGACGCAGTGGTAAACCAAGCCAGGATCTTTAGCTGAATATTTAATAACATCTGCAGGCCAGAGCATCAAAACACATCTGATCGTCCTCGAACCCTGACCTTCAGCCGTCTCACTGCAGGCCTCCCGGGAGCTCGGCCCCATTAAAGCACTCAGTGACGAGCGGTTATCCGAAACACAAGCGAAACGCTCAGGAGCCTGCGAGTGAGGCACAGTCGCAGCGGCCCAAGACGAGTATCAGCTTTCTCTGCTTGCTGGTACTTTCGGTAAGAAAGATTTGCAAACTGCAGCACTCAGCTGTCTTTGAATTCTGGAACACGCATCGAGCGGCTCGGCTCGGGTGTCTGTCAACGTGGCACATTAAAATAACAATAGATAGCTCCAGATGTAAACTAAAAGCTTTATTGACAAACTAAAACTAACACCTGGTGGGAAAACAGAAACCAGTGGGAGGAAGTACACTGAGACTGCTGCTCCTGCAAGAAATATCGGCAGAGCACCACGATAAAAACATCACATCAAAACCTTACTATTACACAGCCACCTACAACACAAACCACAGCAGACTCACATCACAGCGATGTGTGGAGGGATTTTACTGCAGCTCAATCTGACGATCACTTCTCAGGAAACAGAAACAATGACACACTGCCAGTGCTTCAGGTTACACAGCAAATGCTTTGTTTGATATCATATTAGTTACTAGTGCTGTCATCGACTAGGGATTTTTCTGCTCGACTAGCAGTCGTTCTTTTGAAGCTTTAGTCGACTAATCACACATTTATTAATAAACAATTTAATATTTTTAATTAGCCTTTAATTACCTACATGGTGACTAATAAGTGTTTAAGTGAACACATAAAGCTTGCCACAGCGCTCCAGCAAAAGTGATGATAATGAATGTGTCAGAGAAAAACAGTTAAGGAGGCTGCATTAACATTTTATTAATTAACTGATATACCAGTGATTCTTTGTTTTCAGTTTAAGAGATCGACGACACTGACTCGTCATCTCTGCAGTAGTGATGCGCCTGTCATCATCTGAGAATATTTGTCTTCCATTTGAAAGTAGACATTTCACTCTTTATAGATAAAGACCTAGATATATGTCATGTCTGTAAGGCAAAGATACAGTATAGTAGAGTTTTGCGCTCAGGTTCACAGAAACCGAGACGGCAGAAAGCACATTCTGAATGATTTCATTATTTTACAAAAGCACAATGTTTTGTTGTTGTGAGTGCAGTGTGTGTGAGAGAGAGACCAGTGAAACACTGACCCCTGCTGTCAGAAAAAAACACTACTCCACCTCGGCTGGATTTCAGCAAACTCATATTATAATGGTTGATTATCGCTTGATTTGATCAATATTGATTCCCAATTTTAATTCCAATGAGGTAAAAAAATAAATAAATAAAAATTAAAATATTTAAATATGTCATTTGCAAAACATTTAATTGCAGCAGAGTACCATGAACAAAAATCAGCCGACTAGATAAAAACTGGACTTGATTTAGAGCTGTTTGTGTGCAGAATAAATAGAAACTTTTAGATGGAGGTTGTGGTTCTCTCACAAATCTAAAGAAAAAACTTCCTAATCTCCTGGAATTTATGAATGGAGTGATTCAATGACTTGATGCACACACAGGAACTGATGGGTGGAACTGTCATTTTAAGTACCTGATTCCTGACCTTAGGTGCCTAATTCTGGAAATGGAATTGATTTTCGATTCCCAACCCCATATATCATAATCAAATAATGCTGTTCAAACCTTGCATTAACAGCATGGAAGAATTCAGGGAGCAGGGAGTTTATGTCTTTGGTATGTTTTCATTCAGAGCTGAGTGCTCTGCTGTTTTCCTGAGATGAAGAGTGAAGACTCACCCGTCTGTCAGATGTCACCAAACTCAACTCCTGCGCTATCTTCCCCAGGACGGAGCGGTGACTTCTGCGGAAGGGATGTATGGTACCCTGCAGTGATGGACAGCGAAAACTACATTACCCACAATCCCCAGAGTCAGCATTCACAGCCAATGAGCGCAGCAATGAACACAGTCTCCCATGATGCTCCCATGATGAGGGTCAGCAAGATTAAAAAATATAATTAATGCTTTTATTAATATGGACATATTTCAATTGATCAAAAGTGAGGGTAAAGACATTTATCATTTCAACTTTCAATTCATCTGTGAATCCTGAAAAATACAAAATATTGAGCAGCACAACTGTGTTAATATATCAACTATATCAACATTTATAATAATCAGAAATGTTTCTCCAGCAGTAAATCATCATATTTTCATGATTTCTGAAGATCATGTGACGCTGAAGACTGGAGGAATGATGCTATATATATATATATATATATATTATTAAATAAACACTCTTGAAAACTCATTAAAATGTAGAAGTTTTTCAAAACCAAGAACATGGCAAAACTGTTTCGAGTTTACTTTTGAAAGATGTGCATCACATGATTGTGATATGTTCTCTGTGAGAGTCTTACCTGCACACACGTGTCCGTCTCCAGCAGCGGCGCTTCTGAACACAGACAAAACACACTTATTAACATTTCACACACAGCCAGAGCAGCCTCCACACAAACACCACAGAGCACTGAAAAAAACAGCACTAACAGTGTGTGTGTGTGTGTGTGTGTGTGTGTGTGAGTGTGAGTGTGTGAGTGAGTGTGTGTGTGTGGGTGAGTGTGAGTGTGTGTGAGTGTGTGTGTGTGTGTGTGTGAGTGTGTGAGTTTGAGTGTGTGTGTGAGTGAGTGTGTGAGTTTGAGTGTGTGTGTGTGTGTGTGTGAGTGTGTGAGTTTGAGTGAGTGTGTGTGTGTGTTTGAGTGTGTGTGAGTGAGTGTGTGTGAGTGAGTGTGTGTGTGTGTGTGTGTGCGTGTGAGTGAGTGTGTGAGTTTAAGTGTGTGTGTGTGTGTGTGTGTGTGTGAGTGTGTGTGTGTGTGTTTGTGTTTGTGTGAGTGTAGTGAAAGTGCAGCTGGTGACAAGGGAAAGACCATGTGACAGCATGGAGAGACAGCTGACAGGAGGAAATAGACCCCAACGGGGCTGTTATGGGCTAGCTACCCATAGCAGCAGGCTCTGTCACCCCTATTAGGGCACAAGAGCCACCTTATCCGACTATGAAAAGTTCAAAAAGAAAAATACCCTTATTGTTTGCGAGAGCAGGGGCGCAATAAGACTCACAGACTGACCTCCGGTAATGACTCTTGGAATGGGCATGACATCGAAAGAAGGAAGTAGCAAGACTCTTGAGAAATTAGTAGCTTGACATGTTCTTCAGACTTCGGTGTGTGGATGGGCAAAAGTAACATCAACCCATTGTCTTAAGGTAGATCAAGGACGGAAGAAAAGCCTGAAAACCACCAACCCAGGGACCCGCATTGACTGGAGTCTGTCAAGAAAAAAGTTAAATCAGTCGGATGAAACTCAGTGGCAGGAAAAAACCCACAGTCCACAGAGAATCAGCATCCCAGGGAATGAAAAGGGAGCTTCAGGCAGAAACACCAGTCCAAGACAACAACCGGCCCACCGCAAAAAAGAAAACATGCAAGGACGTAAGCCGTTGGTGAAATGGCCAAAGTCTAACAGCAAAGAGTTGGAAACTATTAACACAGACTGAAGCCTTATCCTAAGTAACATCAAAGGATCAGCCGAGAAGAAGCTGGAGAAGATGGGCGACCTTATCTACAGCTACGGACAGGAGAAATGTGGAGTGAAGGAGCAAGTAAGAAAGAATGACATGCTTCCCGCCCCCAAGTCCCGTCGGCTGCAAGAAATTCAACAACTTATGAAAGAGAGGCGATGGCTAAGAAAGTTGTGGAGAAAGGCAACAGTAGAAGAAAGGGAAGGCATTAACTTCCTTCAGGAGGACCTAAAGCACAGGCTCTCAAATCTTCGGAGAGCAGAAAGCCTAAGGATGCGTCGGAAGAAGAAAGAAAATGCCAGAACCAATTTCTACAAAGACCCTTTTAAGTTTGTGAAAAGCATATTCACAAAGGAGAAGAGTGGATCCCTGAAAATATCAAAAGATCAGGTTGAAGAGCATTTGAGAACCATCTATACTGATGAAAAAAAGATGAACCGATCGTTGACATCCCTCCAATATCACCACCATAACATCAGTTTGATATCAGCCCTCCTAAGCTGAGGGAGGTGAACTAGGCAGTGAAAAAGGCATCTGCACCAGGCCCCAACGGCGTACCGTATAGTGTTTATAAGAATGCTCCAGATGTTTTGAAAATTCTGTGGCAAATCATCCAGAAAGCCGGCCGAAGAGCGGGAAGGGTGTTCATCCCAAAAGAAAAAACCTCAACCACCATTGAACAGTTTCGTCAAATAAACCTGCTGAACATTGAAGGCAAGATCTTTTTCAGTGAGTTGGCACAACGACTGACACAGTATTTAAAACAAAACCATTTCATTGACACATCAATCCAAAAGGCTGGTATCTCAGGCTTTTCGGGATGCCTTGGACATAACAGTATCATATAGCATCAAATCCAGACTGGAAAGAATAAGGAAAAGATCTTCATGTCTTGTTCCTCGATCTGGCCAATGCCTATGGTTCAGTCCCTCATTCGTTTTTGTGGGCTGCTTTTGATTTCTTCCAGGTGCTCAGTATAATCACAAACCTAGTGAAACACTACTTCCAGGATCTACAGTTTTGCCTTACAACATCAGGCTTCACCACAAGTTGGCAACCGCTGGAGGTAGGCATCATGGCGGGGTGCACAATCTCCCCATTAGCCTTCACGATGGCAATGGAGATCATTATGAGAGCCTCAAAATGGGTCGTGGGAGGAGAACAACTACAATGTAATCAGAAGTTACCACCAATTCGAGCTTATATGGATGATCTAACAACACTCACAACAACTGTCCCCTGCACCAAGAGACTGCTGGAGAAACTTCATCAAAATATAACATGGGAAAGGATGAAGTTAAAGCCCAGTAAGTGCAGAAGCATCTCCATTGGGCTCGTGGAAGAACTCGAATGCACCAAGGCAAGGCTCGTCTGAATCCGAGGATGCAGTCATTCGAACAGCGGCCCCCGGGTGGTAGCGTGAAGGAAGTGGACTCCATCAGAAGCTGTTAAGAGTGCAAAGTCTGCGCTTCACTTCAGAGATGTGGTTGGACAAGTACAGCATGGGAGGGCAGGGTTCCGACTCATACCAAAAACTCCACTGTGGCACAAAGCAACATCAGTGCAGAAGAGACAGCTAGTGTTAGAAGAAGTCAGGAGAAAAGGAGGAGGGTGAGCGACACGCCAAAGCTGTCTCAATGGCCAAGCAAGGGAAATGGACCAACTGGGAGGGCCTGGAGAAGAAAAAGCTCAACTGGAGTGACATCTGGCAGATGGATGGAGCACTGCTGAGTTTTGTCATCAGAGCCAGATACGACCTACTACCATACCCTCAAAATCTGAAACAGTGGTATGGAGAAGATCCCGCCTGTGTCAAGTACCTGCATCCCTAAGGCACATTCTCTCAGGGTGCACTACAAGTCTCAGCCAAGGGCGCTTTACTTGGTGGCATAACCAAGTACTTAGAGAGCTGGCATCAATACTGGAGAAGAAATGAACCACCACAACACTCCAGCCAGACATGGTCCTGTGGTCTCCAACAACAAAGCTGGTATATGTTGTCAAATTAACAGTACCATGGGAAGAAGGGGTTGAAGAGGCTTATGAGAGGAAAAAGAACAAATATTCCGACCTGGCAGCTGAAGCATCCCAGAACGGCTGGGAGACTAGCATCTTTCCAGTAGAGGTGGGATGCAGGGGATTTATTGCAACATCTACCACCAGTTTGCTGAAAAAAAAATGGGATGAAGGGTCGCTCTCTCCAACAGGCCATCAAGTCCATATCAAATGCTGCTGAAAAATGCAGTAACTGGCTCTGGATCAAGCGCAAGGACCCCATCTGGGCAGTAAGGTAGAGACAGATGGTATGCGATCAGGCTTAGGCCCTACTCAGGGAGAAGGACGCCCCTGACATGCAGAGCCCATCAGGGATATAGAGGGTATGGCATGGAGGGGTGTGTACCTTGGACGCTGGATACACTGTTGAGCCTTCTGGAGACCTAGTGGGCTTAAATCAATGAAACGTCAATGAAGCAGGATTCCCACCTGATGACCACAATGACATACCTTACCCTCCTTTTGTTTAACCACTCCACACCGATTGCTACGATCAAAAGTTTCCTACTAAAGGAATGAAACATCTAGTTCTATTAGCTTTACTTTGGATGAAGTTTATCAATGAAGACACTTCTAATATATGTGTTACCTTTATGACCTCTATTCAAAAATTCACCAGACAAGGAGAATGTGAAAGAATCCCTTTGACTAATAATACCATGTGTTTTGGTGTGGCATTTACTGTAAAACTCTTAGGATGACATACAAATTCATGTCTTAAACAAACATCCTTGTCATTAAGAACATATCCATAACTGTCCATCATGTCCAATAGGAAAATATGTTATATTGAAACCAGTTTTTATAAAATAAAGATTTGTGATGGTGCAGAATAAAACAATTGTTCCAAATGTAAGTTTTGTGTAAACTAAAGTTGTGAGAAAATGCTCATTTTCAACCCAGGAGAACTTGATGATGGATTGCAGACAATTTAAAAAGTAATTTGGATGAATCAAAGTCAGATCTAATAAAATCTTCCAAGCCAACTACTTTCCCAAATACTGAAGAAGAGACTGTAAACCATAATTACAAAGTAATTAGTTTTTAAAACACCATTCATTATTTGTGTCAAAAACATGTAATCCCCTTTGACAAAAGGACAGTAACATATATATATAATATTAGGCTACATCAAAACAAATACAACAATAAACAAAGACAATTAAAAAATAATGAAATAGAAAAAAAAATAAGAAGATCACTTTCCATAACAAGTACAAATAGTCACAGATTAAGGCCCAATCCCAATTCTACCCCTTAGCCCTTCCCGTTTCCCTCCATTTCTCGCGTTCACGTGAAGGGGTAGGGGTGTCTCAGTTCTCTTTTGGTTGGAGGGGAAGGGGTAAGGGGAAGGGCCAGATAGCCCTTCAAACGAAGATTTTTCGGGACCACACTTCAAACGAAGGGGTATGAATTATCTCGGCAACATGGCTGCTACAGCGAACAAAAAGAGACATAAATGTAAGCTTTTTTGGATTAAATAAAGATTTTAACGAAAAGTAATAATTTGTTTTATGTTACATTCAATTGTGAGTTCATATTAACGGACATGTTACTCAAAGAAATGTTTGCAAAAAATCACTAATATTTGCTAATGTCATATCATTACAGACTGCATGATAGTGCCACAGCATCTGATCAGGGCGATACCTGCCGTACACATTGATGGGGGCTAATCCCCCCAATAATTAGAAAACGCTAAATCATTTTCTCAAATATTGCCTATTCGAGAGAGAAAGAGAGAAAGAGAGAGAAATGGAAGTTGCGTGTATTCGAGTTTACTTAAAAACAGCAATTGTATCCTCTCGTCGCTGGAAAATATGTAACTATTTATTTTTTAAACTGTATTTAATAAAAGTCATGGGGCAGCGTTGACAAGTTTATTTTCTCCTGGATGTGTGAGCTGCGCAATTTCCAATATGTGTGTGTGTGTGTGTCATTAATACAGAACGATAATTAAAGGCTCTAATGCACACCAGCACACCAGTATATGTGTGTATTGTAAGAGCTAGACAACGAATGATGGCGTGTGACGTCATGGTAGTGGTGTCCCAATCCTTAGGGGAATATTTTCTCCCCTACCCCTTGACAGTCTGTTTCAAGGGACAAGGGGAAGGGGTAGGCGGAGGGGTATAAAATAGAATTGGGATCAAAATATATTAGTTTTTTTGTCTTTTCGCATAGTTATTTCTGGTTTCTTTTAACATATACAGGTAGTAACATATTGTCATGAGTCCAGACCCGGTGTTCCTCGCTCTCACCACCAGAGGGAGCCAATTCCCCATCTCCCAGACTCATTCACCTTCACTCCACACACCTATTCACCCACTTACACACAAACACCTGTTGCCCATTGTCAAGGACTATATATTCTCCACTCTCACACGACTCTGTATGGCTGGATTAATTGTAATTGTGATTTGTAAGCATTAATGGTGATTCGTGTTTTGCATTTCGGCTGCGTCTGCTCTTGTTCCCGTGATTTGTTTCTGTTTTGTTTTTGCCTTGTTGGCCTTTTGTTTCAGTTTATTAAAAAGTAATTTTTTCACTGCACTTGGACCCAGACCCTGTTTCTTCCACGGTGCCGTCTCTAGCGCCGGGACAGAATCAAGCCAGGGAATTCGGACTATCGAGGATTATGCCTGGGACTTCATGGGGGCAGCTCGGTTTTTGGCGACAGAGAAGACCTGCTTAATGGTCTTCTTCTGGGGAGCACTAGCCAAGTCCTTCAAGTCCCTTATGCCATTCTGGCACCCCGATGAGAGGCTGGAGGACTACATCAACCTGGCTCTCCAGTTGAGTGGCTCAGCCGTCAGGGTTGGGGTGACTACCCAGAAGTTTCCCTGCGAGGCGGCTGGGCTCACTTCTGGTCTTCCCATAGTGGTGGAGCCTGGTGATGTTTCCTGCGACGTGGCGGGGCTCGCTTCAGGCCTTCACACAACGGCGGAGCCATCTGATGTTTCCTGCGAGGCGGCGGGGCTCTCTTCTAGCCTTTCCAAGGCTGCGGAGCCCGCTCAAGTCAAGTCACCTTTATTTATATAGTGCTTTAAACAAAATACATTGCTTCAAAGCAACTGAACAACATTCATTAGGAAAACAGTGTGTCAATAATGCAAAATGACAGTTAAAGGCAGTCATCAAGTCAATGATATCGCTGTACATGAAGTGAACCCAACTAAGCAAGCCAGAGGCGACAGCGGCAAGGAACCAAAACTCCATCGGTGACAGAATGGAGAAAAAAACCTTGGGAGAAACCAGGCTCAGTTGGGGGGCCAGTTCTCCTCTGACCAGACGAAACCAGCAGTTCAATTCCAGGCAGCAGCAAAGTCAGATTGTGCAGAAGAATCATCCGTTTCCTATGGTCTTGTCCCGGTGGTCGTCTGAGACAAGGTCTTTACAGGGAATCTGTATCTGGGGCTCTACTTGTCCTGGTCTCCGCTGTCTTTCAGGGCTGTAGAGGTCCTTTCTAGGTGCTGATCCACCATCTGGTCTGGATACGTACTGGATCCAGGTGACTGCAGTGACCCTCTGATCTGGACACAGACTGGATCTGGTGGCTACGGTGACCTCGGAATAAGAGAGAAACAGACTAATATTAGCGTAGATGCCATTCTTCTAATGATGTAGCAAGTACATCGGACATTATGGGAGGTGTTCCCGGTTCCGGTTCACCTAATTATTGCATCCTAAAAATCCTTTAACGGATTTGGATATTAGAAGCATATTAGTATGTTATGTGTAAGCCAGGTTAAAGAGATGGGTCTTTAATCTAGATTTAAACTGCAAGAGTGTGTCTGCCTCCTGAACAATGTTAGGTAGGTTATTCCAGAGTTTAGGCGCCAAATATGTAAAGGATCTGCCCCCTGCAGTTGATTTTGATATTCTAGGTATTATCAAATTGAGTTTTAAGAAAGTAGCAGATGAGGAGGATTATAATGTCACAAGAGCTCATTCAAATACTGAGGTGCTAAACCGTTCAGGGCTTTATTAGTAATAAGCAATCTTTTTAAATCTATATGATGTTTGATAGGGAGCCAGTGCAGTGTTGCAGGACCGGGCTAATATAGTCATATTTCCTGGTTCTAGTAAGAACTCTTGCTGCTGCATTTTGGACTAGCTGTAGTTTGTTTACTAAGCGTGCAGAACAACCACACAATAAAGCATTACAATAATCTAACCTTGAGGTCATAAATGCATGGATTAACATTTCTGCGTTTGACATTGAGAGCATAGGCCGCAATTTATATATATTTTTGGGATGGAAAATTTCAGTTTTACAAATGCTAGAAACGTGGCTTTCTAAGGAAAGATTGCGATCAAATAGCACACCTAGGTTCCTAACTGATGACGAAATACTGACAGAGCAACCATCAAGCCTTAGACAGTGTTCTAGGTTATTACATGCAGAGTTTTTAGGTCCTATAATTAACACCGCTGTTTTTTCAGAATTTAGCAGCAATTACTCGTCATCCAGTTTTTTATATCGACTATGCATTCCATTAGTTCCCCAGGAGTAAATTGGTGTGTTTCACCGGGCTGCAAATAAAAAATAGAGCTGAGTATCATCAGCATAACAGTGAAAGCTAACACCATGTTCCCTGATGATATCTCCCAAGGGTAACATATAAAGCGTGAAGAGTAGCGGCCCTAGTAATGAGCTTTGAGGTACTCCATACTGCACTTGTGATCGATATGATACTTCTTCATTCACTGCTACGAATTGATGGCGGTCATATAAGAACAATTTAAACCAGGGCTCTGAACTGGATCAAGGAACGAAAACAAAAACCGGAAACAAACAAAATTTTGACAGGAACATAACCAGAAATAAAATCAAATTTTGTAGTTCGGAACAGAATTAAAAATTTGAAATGGCCATTAACCAGTTAATAACGTTATTTTATCGTTCCATTTAATATTTGAAATTTGCTGTCAACAAATCATGAATTCCAGTAGTACGTCATATGCAAATGTGACGCTGAAGCCAACGAGTGAAATGTCCACTCAGCTGTGAACTCATACAGTAGGTAAGTTGCAATGGCAATGCACTGCCCTTGAGTTTATCTGAGGATAGTGTAAGATGAATTCAACAGATCACACGCACCTGCAGCGCTTCTGTGAATGGAGAAAACAGAAAAACTAACCCCTATAGGCTTTAATGAAAAGGAACATAGGCATATACACTAAATATATTTCACTTAAATTATTTTGACAGATTAACGAAATGAAAGAAAAAAATGTGCTAAATTACGGTTCATTGTGACACGTTCCAAAGTTTTCAGAAAGGAAAATGAAACTGCAGAGAGATGTTTTCTTTATTTTGCAAAAGCTTTACAGTTTTAATTATTTAGTAAAAGCTGACAGCTGAACTCTTATCACTCACACACAAAATCCATGCGTCTGACTGCACCCAGCACCCTGTGTTCAAACCACCACCAACACTCTGAGAAAACAAGGGAGGATTCCTGGCTGAAGCCCTCAGCACCTAGAAAAAGAATTTCGCAATCACTCACGCACACACAGACACACACAAGCAAAACAATCACGATGAGAAATAAAGAGTAGATCAAGTCAATAACCAAAAAACAATAGTAATAATAAACCAAAAAAACACTTAACTGGAAACTATAATATAAAACAAATTAATAGCACAGTCATTAAACTCACATAACAAACCATAATTACCACTCAGAATAAATAAAACAAACGAAAAACATAAGTTATAGGACAACGGCGATTCCTCGCATCAAATACTGACAAAAAAAGGCAGTGGATCTCGAAAGGATCTCGAACACGTTGGTTAACACCCGCACAAATGCCCAATGTTCTCAACCCAATCAGGAAAAGGCTTACCCGACGATAGAATCAGGTCAAACACTCCGAATCAGTGCTTTAAGTGGGCCGGTTTTACAAGTTAGTGAGTTTTACAAAAGTGAGTTTTACAAGTGAAAAGCGCATGCGTCGCTTTTGCCGCTGTCAGTAACAACTCAACGTGGCCGGAGAGGGTGTGTGAAACGCGCACACTCGGCTCAGTAAAAATTCAAATACAGTGAACAACCCTTCATATGCTCTCCTGGCTTCAGACTCTGAGTACTAAAACAATACGGTCATAATCCGATGACTCGCTGGCTGACACCCCACCAAGCCTCAATGATAGCGCTGTAGGTCAGACGCAAGCTAATGAAGTAATGCAGTAGCTCTTTCAGGAAGGGTGACCAGACATCCCAAAAAATTCGGGACAGTCCCGAAATATAAACTGTTGTACCGAATCCCGAATCTGGCCCTAATTGTCCCGAAAATTATACTAAAGCAAAACCTTGAGTAGTTATTGTCTGATAAACATTAAAAACTGTCTGCGGAGATTGAGTCGTCCTGCAACCACCCCCTGCCGGCTGCTCATTGGCTGCAGCATCTTTTTTCTAAGTTCAAAAAAATACCGTAGGTGGCTAGGCACGAATTTAGATTGTCATATAGATTAATTAAATAAATGAATAAGACAATACAACCTTTTTATCCCCTTTTTGTTTTAAAGCTTGATGAAGAGAGCACAAGTTGCTGCAGCTGCGAGGAGGACAGTGATGCATGCGTACAGGAGTGATTGACAGTTCGCGGCACTGTGTTCAAAAAATAATTCATTATCTTTTATTATAGGCTACGAAGTCTAATATCATAAACCCCCCATCCCGTCACCCAAGACCGCAGACACCCCCTTACCCCCCCAGGCTATAATAGAGTACTGGCACCTCTTTTGGCCCACTTAAAGCACTGCTCCGAACAAACCACTTTAGATCGTTTGGTTTCGTTCTGATCCTGCAACACCGCATGAACTGGTTTGCATATGGCTGACACAAGCTAAAAGCATACCCACTGTCCAGATTAATGCCTAAACACATAGTACCCATAACTTCCTATGATAAAGGCTTACCCGACAATAAACTCAGTCAAGCACTCTGAACCGTAACACTTCTAGATCACTTGATCTCGTTTTGATCCTGCAGTGTCGCATAAACTGATTTACATATGCCTGAAACAAGCGAAAAGTATCGCCATTTCAGGAGCACAGCCACAGTCAAAATCCCTGTACGTTGGAAACAAAAGAGAACCCCCGGGTCAATTGGAAGTAACATGTCTCAACGGGAATGAAAATAGGCTATTTATGGCCGATCGGAAATGACATATCACAAAGATTGAAAGGAAATTTGTCAGCGGCAAAGGGCAATTCATTTAATAATTTTTTATTAGTGAACAACCTGGGAGAAGAGCATCTGGTCACAATCTACCCCCGACATTTTTTATACATCTATGCTTTTCAGGCAACCACAGCACTGGATACAAGACATTTGCCTGCACCTACTTCATACCTTGATCTTCCTACTGTTCGAGGGAGGTGATGTGGATTTGAATGTTGTCCTGCCATCAGCCTCCTTGTACGCCTTACCCCCGTATCCACCTCATGAGAAGTAAGCTCTGGTGACCCCACTTCAGTCATCACATTACCTGGGGTGGGTGCTGCAGTATAACCACTGCACCTTCTCCCTCCTCCGGAAGACCATCTGCAAAGGTTTGGTCCCTTCTGGAGACTCCTAATGGGACCTCCACTAGTGGCACTGACCTCCGCCACTCTTGAGGGGTCTCCGGTACCACTTCAAACCAATCTCCAATCTCCTCTTCCTCAGCGGGTGCTATTGATCCCAACATACTGCACGAAGGGGGGTCAACGGAAGGACTTTTACCAACCCATGGCTTTATTACAGAGCAATGTACTTGTCTCACTTTACCCAGATTGTCCACTGGAGCAATAGAATATACCTGCCTGCCTGCTTTCACAATCTGGTATACTACTGGGCCCCAGAGGTTGTGTATCTTATGTCTACCTCTCACATTAAAAGCTCGAAGAAGAACCAACTGGCCCTCCCATAAAGGTTCCTCCCGGACCTGTCCATCATGTCGAGCCTTGCGACATTCAGCCGCAGTTCTTAGCTGCTCTCTCACCCTCTCGAAAGCTACTTTGAGCCTATTCTGATGTTCTAAGACCCACCTCTACACACAGCCAACCTCCGGCTCCTGGACTCTCCCAAGCAGAAAATTGACTGGGAGCCGTGGCTCCTGGCCAAACATCAAAAAGTAGGCGGATTCCCCAGTACTCTGATGAGGGATACTATTGTATGGAAATAACACCTGGGGAAGACACAGCAGGGCCACAGACAGTCCCGCTTCAGCTCTTCAAAGCTCTGTTGACATTGTATAGACTAGGTATCAGCAAAGTCCTGCTCTGAACATCTCTGACGTTTTGGATTTGTCAGCTTTGCTACCTGCCCATGCAATGGAGCAGCTACTTTATCTGGCAAATCCCAGAAAGGAACGTACCTCACCCACATTAGTGGGACAATGCCATTGGGCCACTGCCTCAATCTTACTTGGGTTTGTAGCGACCCCTTCAGATGAGACCACATGACCCAAATATCTTACCTTTCGCTTGAAAAATGAACATTTCCCCAATTTAGCTTTTAATCCCTCCCTCTGCAGCCGATTCAGGACCACCACACAAAAGGTACAAAAGGAGAGACTGTCCCTGTTGATCACCAAAAAGCCTTTGCATCAACCGCTGGAAGGTTCTAGGAGTGTTACACAGCCCGAAGGGCATCCTGTTCCACTCAAACAAGCAAAAAGAGTACAGAAGGCCGTTTTATATTTATCCCCCTCTGTAACAGGTACCTGGTTATACCCACTGGCGAGATCTATGGTCGAAAACCATTGGGCACCCGTCAGTGAGTCCAAGGGCACCCGATTCGAGGTAATGGAAAAGCATCCTTCCTTGTGCTCGCATTCAGATGGCGGTAGTCTAGGCACAAGCGCACACCACCATCCTTCTTCCTCAGAAGCACAATAGGTGACGCATAGGGACTACTGCTCTCCCTAATTATTTGTGCCTAAAGAAGCTGATTTATATGTGCCTTCACTACCTCATATTCAGATGGAAGTATCCGCCGCTGTCACTGCCTAATGGGAGTATGGTCTACAAGGGGTATGTCATGAGAGATAAGACCTGTACACCCAAGGTTCCCCTCACATGTGGAAAACACAGATTCATAATTCAACAGCAAGGCCCGAACTTTCACCTGATTGGCCATTGGCAGTACAAACCGATCAAGAGAATCAATCTGATACTGCACTGGAGTAACTCGAGCCGCCTGTACACTTGCTGACACTGCCACCGGCTGAACCTCGCTAACCTCAGAGGGCAAACTTACCACATTCACGTATCTTAAAGTGCCAATAGTAACTCGTGGATAAAGAATAATATCTGTTGTGTTGTGCCGACTACCGGTATGTATACAGTTCCCTTGACCACTCTCACCAATTCAGGAGATGCCAACAAGCCTGCTGGGAGACCTACCTCTGGTGGTTCAAATAAGACTGTCCCACTGCTATAATGGGTCGAACAGGTAGCAGCTACTAGCTTTAATGTACCCCTCAGAATATGGTTCACCTGACGACCCCGCACCCTGACTTGACCCCTAAAGGCTTAATGCCTACCTGATGACAGGGTTGCAGTGCCTGTGTAATGAATTAGGGAGCCTGTGACACAGTCGGTAGCTCAAAGAGAGCTGAACCATGTTGGCCAAAGAGCTCCTGGTAGCAGCGGCCCAAAACATTCAGCCCCAAGACTCCAGGGACCTGGCAAGCCAAACCACCAGGAGGATCCCGGACCACCAGGCCCCACACCCAGAGAGCAACCAACTGCAAAGTTCAATATCCAACTCCAGGTACCCTATATATGGAATTTACAAACCGTTCGCCGCTCTCAATTGTAACCACTGGCATGAAAGGAGGCGTTCTGGTCCCCAATGCTTAATATAAGTAGTAAAACAACTTTCTGTGACAGTGGTCACCATAGAGCCAGTTTCCACTAAACAAGACACGGGAGTGTATTGGACTTAACATAACTTTATCTCCATCTATGTCCTTCTCACTTATTACACTATATTGCCCTCCTTCTAAGAATATATTTTATAAACATTTTGAAAATATGTTAAAGGAATGTAATTTTAATAAGGAGGTGATTTTTATGAGAGACTTTAACATCAACTTTGAAGATATTTAGCAATAGGCCAAAGCAAATGGTTAAATCCTTTAATATGCTGACTGGACTATCAGACCACAATATGATCTTGATAGCCAGGAAGCTAACTAACAAGTGTTTCACTCCATTTGTCCAAAAACAAGAATCTTTAAATATCCCCAACAAATGCAGGGTCAGTTTATAAGTGCCATCCAGAGCATCAACTGGGATAACATACTTTTAGAAAGATCGTTGTAAGAAGACAGTCAAAGATTTACACAACAACTGCAGAGATCAATAGATACAGTACAGACCAAAAGTTTGGACACACCTTCTCATTCAAAGAGTTTTCTTTATTTTCATGACTATGAAAATTGTAGATTCACACTGAAGGCATCAATACTATGAATTAACACATGTGGAATTATATATGGAATTATATACATAACAAAAAAGTGTGAAACAACTGAAAGTATGTCATATTCTAGGTTCTTCAAAGTAGCCACCTTTTGCTTTGATTACTGCTTTGCACACTCTTGGCATTCTCTTGATGAGCTTCAAGAGGTAGTCACCTGAAATGGTATTCCAACTGTCTTGAAGGAGTTCCCCGAGAGATGCTTAGCACTTGTTGGTCCTTTTGCCTTCTGTCTGCGGTCCAGCTCACCCCTAAACCATCTCGATTGGGTTAAGGTCCAGTGACTGTGGAGGCCAGGTCATCTGGCGCAGCACCCCATCACTCTCCTTCTTGGTCAAATAGCCCTTGATGCCTTCAGTGTGACTCTACAATTTCCATAGTCATGAAAATAAAGAAAACTCTTTGAATGAGAAGATGTGTCCAAACTTTTGGTCTGTACCGTACATTTACACGCACACAATGACATAGGAAAAAAAGAACACCATTCCTTGGACAACCACAAATATTTTAAATTTAATGAAAAAACGGGATATGGTTTAAAATATGCCATTACATCTAAAGCAAGCAGTGATCGACATATTTTCACTATGTTACTGAATAGAGTAGTCAAAGAGATAAGGATAGCAAAAGCAAACTTCTTTTTGACCATAATTGAAAAAGCAGGAGTTAATACTAAAACTAGAGTCAGTTAAGAAAATGAATGGGACATGATGTTAACAATGCCAAATCAATTGAACTTATTGTTGGTGGAAAATTAAGAGTTAAGCCAGCTGAAGTAGCCAATGCTCTCAATAATTATTTAATTGATTCATTAGAAAATATCATCAAGTGTTTTTCTTCTGAATATAAGAACACTCCTTGTCAAGTCGAACAAACAGAGCCAGCATTCAACATAGAATATATTACTGAGGCAGATGTTTCGAGAGTGATTAGATCTCGGAGGCCATCTTGAGCGAAAGATGTCATTGGAATGAACACTTATGTTGAAAGAGCTCTCTGAATCATTACTATACCCAATTACGGAAATTGTTAACCTTTCTATTGCTCAGGGATTGTTCCCAAATGTGTGGAAGTTGGCTGCAGTCTTTCTTGTATTTAAAGGAGGTGATCGTTTGTCCATCTACAACTATAGACCTATTAGTATCTTGCCGGTGGTTTGTAAGGTGGCCGAAAAACTCTTAGAACAAATTATAAATCATTTAAACACTAGTTCTTATTCTTTACATCCATATCAATTCGGCTTCCGTATTAATCATTCAACAAAAACAGCTAATTGCTATTTCTTTGACAAAAGTCAAGTCACAGTTGGATCAAGGAGGGGTTGTTGGTGCTGTTTTTCTAGATTTAAAAAAAGCTTTTGACACCATTAATCATGGAGTTATTTTATCTAAATTACAAACTTTTAATTTCGATATATGCACTATTAAATGGGTAGAATCTTATTTAACACATCGGATCCAGTTTGTTAGAGTTAGGAATCATCAATCAGATGTTATTGCCTTGTCTGCAGGTGTCCCACAGGGCTCTATTTTGGGTCCACTTTTATTTTCTTTGTATGTAAATGACTTGTCAAATGTTTGTCCTAATGCCAACATCCACATGTATGCAGATGACACAGCAATCTTTGCACATGCTAACAGTGCAGCACAAGCTGCTGATCTGCTATCAAACTCAATGCAAAATATTACAGAATGGTTAAATCACAACTGCCTTCAACTGAATGTATCCAAAACTGTATGTATGTTTTTTAGTAAATCTAAAAGCCGCTGTGCATATAACCTGATGTAGTCGTAGCAGGGAAGAGACTACAAGTCGTCTCAGATTTTAAATACCTTGGAGTATATATAGATAACAATCTTACCTTTAAATTACACATTAAGAAGGTTGGTAATCGCATTAAGTATAACCTGGCAAATTTTAGATATGTCCGTAGCTGCATGTCAAAAAGGCCCGCTATGATGTTCATGCACTCAATGATTTTATCACATATAACCTATTGTTTGACAACCTGGTCACAAGCTAGAAACACTTCTCTCAGACCACTACCCTCCCTATATAAGAAAACAATTGAAGTACTTGATATGACAATGATGATAATATATGGATTTCCTGTTTTAAAAAAATATAGTCTATTGAATTTCGAAACTTGATTATATATGCAGATCTCTGTCTTGTGTACAAAATTTTGCATGGACTGGCTCCTCCTGTATTGTGCCAGTTTGTGAGAACAGCGCCAAATGCTTGCAGATCTACAAGGAGTGCAGCAAGAGGTGACTGCATTGTCCCATTTAGGAAGAGTGCACATGGTCAAACAGCTTTCTCAGTCAGGGCTGTTCGTGAATAGAATCTTATTCCAATTCACATTAGGAATTTTAAAATGTACGCTTCTTTTAAAATTAACTTAAAGAAGTGGCTAACAGGTAATCAGGACTGTCAACATTATATTTGACATGAAATCTTGCTGCTATCCTGTCTTATCTGTCCTGTCTGTTTGTTTGTTTGTGTTTCTTGTGCGATGAGGTTGGCTGGCTCTAACATGTATGTCATATTTTAATCTTTCTGTTTAAATTTTTTTTTTTTTTTTAGGTGTGACATCTTAAGATTTGTCCAGGGCTACAGATGTAAAATAGCCTTTGGGCTAATTCTGGCTCACTGTACATTTAATTATGTATTATTAGTGTACATTGTCCCTTTTAAATAAACCTGAAATAAATACATTTAAAAAACACCTCCCATGTGAACGACGAGCTGTGGACAGGACGACACCAGACGAGCAAGTGAGTCTAAGCTAATCAAGTGACTTGAGCCCCTCCCTTCCCCAACGGAGCAGCGTCTTGACCGCTCGATGGGGATTAGTTTTCCGGCGGCTGGTCTGATGGAGCCGGTCCCCCTCCCCGGGGAGCATGGCCGTAGCCAGGCTTTTAAAATTGGTGAGGACCAGGGGGTTTCTATAATAACCCCTATAAATACAACTAATTATATACTCTAACACTTGAAAAGAGACAGAAATGTAGATGTTTTTGGAGGGATGCTCATTTTTAAATCATATCCCATTCATGGCATCAAAGTTTGTTAATATACTTATGGGGTGGATAATTTTATCAATTGTTTATTATACATGCAAACATACATATTGCCCACCAAACGTGTTATTTTTTCGGATAGTCAAGATTACAAAAGACAGTACTTTATAGTCAGCTCCAGTGGTGCAGAAGGTTAAACGTGGCAAATTATTTTGACGTAATCGACTCTGCTTTTTGGCAAAATTTCTACCTTTTCAAATCACATCAGAAAAGCATTAATGTCCAATGAAAATTAAGTAAATAATCAAAAAGTTAAGGGTAGGAGTAGGGAGGGCTTTATTGTTCCAATAAGGTGGCATCCATTAAATTTACACTCAATACGTTATTATTGCATACTGTTTTATAATGTACTACAATACCGAGGTGCAGATAATTGTCACTATTTGCAGTAAGTAATATAAATAGCCAAAAATCCAGGTATTTTAACATACTATAAATATAATCTATAGATATTTGCAGTTAGTATACATAGCCGCTGCCTTTTTTGATAACTACTAAGACTAATGAAAGTTAAAAAGTGATGTGACATTCAGCCAAGTATGGTGACCCATACTCAGAATTCGTGCTCTGCATTTAACCCATCCAAAGTGCACACACACAGCAGTGAACACACACACACACACACACTGTGAGCACACACCCGGAGCAGTGGGCAGCCATTTTTATGCTGCGGCGCCCGGGAGCAGTTGGGGGTTCAGTGCCTTGCTCAAGGACACCTAAGTCTTGGTATTCACTGTGAACACACACCCGGAGCAGTGGGCATTCATATGAGGAGTCTAGCAGCAAATTAGTCAATCAGAGAACAAATTTTATTTTCGAACATGAAAAGTTTACCGAGGTCCGGACCTCTGTGACCTCATAGCTGGCTACGGCCATGCCGGGGAGGACCCGCCGGCACAGTAGGCTGAAACCAAGTAGCTCTATGCCCCCCCTCGCACTCTCGTGCGAAATGTCCCGGTTGCTTACACCGCCTACAAATAATGTGACTAAATCGCTGTACTCCACCCCCCATTTGGGTTCTCTGAATATGGGCTAAACTTTGAGTAAGTTGATTTAATTGTTGTTGTTGCATTTTCATCATCATTGCTTTTAATTCCCACAACTCCGATGACCCTCCTGGAGTGTTACCACCAGGCTGTGACTGTCCATGCACCCCATATTGTATACAGTGTGCTGTTGGAACCCTTGCACCCCCCGGGGTCCCCTCTCGCTCCCAATGAATTGCCTCACTGCGCACTTCAAGCAACGTACTATTGGGGCTATGTCAAACTAATTGTTGTCTAAGTGTATTATCGCTCACATTGTCAACGAACTGATCTCGTAATAGGGCACCAGCATTGGACATTTCATGTGGCGCCAGTTCTTTAACTTTCTCCCATAGGCTCATCAGGGCACAAGATTTGATGTTTTTCTAGATTTAAAAAAAGCTTTTGACACCATTAATCATGGAGTTATTTTATCTAAATTACAAACTTTTAATTTCGATATATGCACTATTAAATGGGTAGAATCTTATTTAACACATCGGAACCAGTTTGTTAGAGTTAGGAATCATCAATCAGATGTTATTGCCTTGTCTGCAGGTGTCCTACAGGGCTCTATTTTGGTTCCACTTTTATTTTCTTTGTATGTAAATGACTTGCCAAATGTTTGTCCTAATGCCAACATCCAAATGTATGCAGATGACACCGTAATCTTTGCACATGCTAACAGTGCAGCACAAGCTGCTGATCTGCTATCAAACTCAATGCAAAATATTACAGAATAGTTAAATCACAACTGCCTTCAACTGAATGTATCCAAAACTGTATGTATGTTTTTTAGTAAATCTAAAAGCCGCTGTGTATATAACCTGATGTAGTCGTAGCAGGGAAGAGACTACAAGTCATCTCAGATTTTAAATACCTTGGAGTATATATAGATAACAATCTTACCTTTAAATTACACATTAAGAAGGTTGGTAATCGCATTAAGTACAACCTGGCAAATTTTAGATATGTCCGTAGCTGCATCTCAAAAAGGCCCGCTATGATGTTCATGCACTCAATGATTTTATCACATATATAACCTATTGTTTGACAACCTGGTCACAAGCTAGAAACACTTCTCTCACACCACTACTCTCCCTATATAAGAAAACAATTGAAGTACTTGATAGGAAATCCATATATTATCATCATTGTCATGTTTTAAAAAAATATAGTCTATTGAATTTCGAAAACTTGATTATATATGCAGATCTCTGTCTTGTGTACAAAATTTTGCATGGACTGGCTCCTCCTGTATTGTGCCAGTTTGTGAGAACAGCGCCAAATGCTTGCAGATCTACAAGGAGTGCAGCAAGAGGTGACTGCATTGTCCCATTTAGGAAGAGTGCACTTGGTCAAACAGCTTTCTCAGTCAGGGCTGTTCGTGAATAGAATCTTATTCCAATTCACATTAGGAATTTTAAAATGTACGCTTCTTTTAAAATTAACTTAAAGAAGTGGCTAACAGGTAATCAGGACTGTCAACATTATATTTGACATGAAATCTTGCTGCTATCCTGTCTTATCTGTCCTGTCTGTTTGTTTGTTTGTGTTTCTTGTGCGATGAGGTTGGCTGGCTCTAACATGTATGTCATATTTTAATCTTTCTGTTTAAATTTTTTTTTTTTTTTAGGTGTGACATCTAAAGATTTGTCCAGGGCTACAGATGTAAAATAGCCTTTGGGCTAATTCTGGCTCACTGTACATTTAATTATGTATTATTAGTGTGCATTGTCCCTGTTAAATAAACCTGAAATAAATACATTTAAAAAACACCTCCCATGTGAACGACGAGCTGTGGACAGGACGACACCAGACGAGCAAGTGAGTCTAAGCTAATCAAGTGACTTGAGCCCCTCCCTTCCCCAACGGAGCAGCGTCTTGACCGCTCGATGGGGATTAGTTTTCCGGCGGCTGGTCTGATGGAGCCGGTCCCCCTCCCCGGGGAGCATGGCCGTAGCCAGGCTTTTAAAATTGGTGAGGACCAGGGGGTTTCTATAATAACCCCTATAAATACAACTAATTATATACTCTAACACTTGAAAAGAGACAGAAATGTAGATGTTTTTGGAGGGATGCTCATTTTTAAATCATATCCCATTCATGGCATCAAAGTTTGTTAATATACTTATGGGGTGGATAATTTTATCAATTGTTTATTATACATGCAAACATACATATTGCCCACCAAACGTGTTATTTTTTCGGATAGTCAAGATTACAAAAGACAGTACTTTATAGTCAGCTCCAGTGGTGCAGAAGGTTAAACGTGGCAAATTGTTTTGACGTAATCGACTCTGCTTTTTGGCAAAATTTCTACCTTTTCAAATCACATCAGAAAAGCATTAATGTCCAATGAAAATTATGTAAATAATCAAAAAGGGTAGGAGTAGGGAGGGCTTTATTGTTCCAATAAGGTGGCATCCATTAAATTTACACTCAATAAGTTATTATTGCATACTGTTTTATAATGTACTACAATACCGAGGTACAGATAATTGGCACTATTTGCAGTAAGTAATATAAATAGCCAAAAATCCAGGTATTTTAACATACTATAAATATAATCTATAGATATTTGCAGTTAGTGTACATAGCCGCTGCCTTTTTTGATAACTACTAAGACTAATGAAAGTGTAAGTGATGTGACATTCAGCCAAGTATGGTGACCCATACTCAGAATTCGTGCTCTGCATTTAACCCATCCAAAGTGCACACACACAGCAGTGAACACACACACACACACACACACACACACACACACACACACACACACACTGTGAGCACACACCCGGAGCAGTGGGCAGCCATTTTTATGCTGCGGCGCCCGGGAGCAGTTGGGGGTTCAGTGCCTTGCTCAAGGGCACCCAAGTCATGGTATTGCCGGCCCGAGATTCGAACCCACAACCCTAGGGTTAGGAATTAAATTTAAAATTAAATTAAATTTAATTTATGCATTTAGCTTTTATCCAAAGCGACTTACAGTGCATTCAGGCTATCATTTTTGATCTATCATGTGTTCCCAGGGATTCAAACCCCCAACCTTGCGCTTGATAGTGCAGTGCTCTACCAATTGAGCTACATGAACACTGTAGCTCAATTGGAATCATACTCTCTAACCACCAGGCCACGACTTTCCCTAATGCCGGCAATGCAATGTTGCCAGATGTTGCTATTAAAATAAATAAAAACCTATAAATAAATAAAATAAACCGAAATTATTTCAAATATTTTGGAAATTAGATAAGACAAAGTTATCGCTGACCCTAAACCGCAACTTCCTACTTTATTAACTTTCTAAAGTGTTACATTTAGTGGGAAAAGAAGTCAAAAAATGCTTAAAATAGCTGGATCTGGCTGTGTCTCACGCTCTTGCTCAGAACTCTTTGTAGACTCGTTCACTTCGAAGGCGTCTCGCATCGATCATTTTTATACCACGGACGCTAAACATTTTGAATTATACATGTAGACATTCATATGAGGAGTCTAGCAGCAAATTAGTCAATCAGAGAACAAATTTTATTTTCGAACATGAAAAGTTTACCGAGGTCCGGACCTCTGTGACCTCATAGCTGGCTACGGCCATGCCGGGGAGGACCCGCCGGCACAGTAGGCTGAAACCAAGTAGCTCTATGCCCCCCCTCGCACTCTCGTGCGACATGTCCCGGTTGCTTACACCGCCTAAAAATAATGTGACTAAATCGCTGTACTCCACCCCCCATTTGGGTTCTCTGAATATGGGCTAAACTTTGAGTAAGTTGATTTAATTGTTGTTGTTGCATTTTCATCATCGCTTTTAATTCCTGCAATTCCGATGACCCTCCTGGAGTGTTACCACCAGGCTGTGACTGTCCATGCACCCCATATTGTATACAGTGTGCTGTTGGAACCCTTGCACCCCCCGGGGTCCCCTCTCGCTCCCAATGAATTGCCTCACTGCGCACTTCAAGCAACGTACTATTGGGGCTATGTCGAACTAATTGTTGTCTAAGTGTATTATCACTCACATTGTCAACGAACTGATCTCGTAATAGGGCACCAGCATTGGACATTTTAATGTGGCGCCAGTTCTTTAACTTTCTCCCATAGGCTCATCAGGGCACAAGAGTCTCCCCTTCCTGCTGCCGCCTAAAGAAGAACAGTTCTTGTAACGCTATATACGATTGCGTACAACCGTACAATTCACGCAATGCTGCAATAATTTGGTCTGGGTCTCCTCACTCTGCCCCCGACCGATAACGAAGCTCTTCACGCGCCTCACCCTCCAAATGATCGATTAAAAAGAAGGCTTGGTCAACGGTAGACATATGGCGTGCCCTCATACAAGCACTTGCCTACCCATTCATTAGGCAAGGTAAGTTTATTTATATAGCACATTTCGTACACAATGGTCATTCAAAGTGCTTTACATAAAAGAAAGAAATAATCATGAAGAAAAATAATAACAAAAATAAAACAAGCAATTTTAAAACTTTTAAAATGATTAAAACATTTACTTAAAATTAATTTAAAAACAGTTAGAAAATGATTTTACATTAAAAAAAAAAACAGTGAAAATATAGTGCAATCGTTTCGGACATCGCACAAAGCTCATTCAATAAATGCACAGCTAAACAGATGAGTTTTAAGTCTAGATTTAAATGTGACTAGTGTTTTAGCACATCTCATCTCTTCTGGAAGCTGATTCTAACTGTGGGCAGCATAGTAACTAAAGGCGGACTCCCCTTGTTTTGTGTGAACCCTTGGTATTTCTAACTGACTTGATCCTAGTGATCGGAGTGCTCTGTTAGGTTTATATTCATTGAACATATCTGCAATATATTTCGGTCCTAGGTCATTTAGTGACTTATATGAGTAAAAGTACTTTAAAAATCTATCCTAAATGTAACTGGAAGCCAGTGTAAGGACCTGAGGACTGGTGTGATATTCTCAGATTTTCTGGTTCTCGTCAGAATCCTGGCAGCAGCGTTCTGGATGAGCTGCAGCTGTCTTATGGTCTTTTTGGGAAGGCCGGTGAGGAGCCCGTTACAATAGTCCACCCTGCTGGTGATAAAGAAAAACCTGGACAATTTTCAATCTGGTTTCAATCCCTTTCAAAATGTCATTTGGAGATAAGGCTAGGTAAACTGGGTATCATCAGCATAGCTGTGATAGGCAATTTGGTTCTTTCTCATTATTTGACTTCGTGGAAGCATATACAGGCTAAACAAGAGCGGTGCAAGAATTGAGCCTTGTGGGACTCCTATTATCAACAGCAACGGCATTGGAAAGCTATATATATATATAAATATATATATCGACTTAGACTTATGCTCTCCTAGACTCACATAATAGCTTCTCCCTTCTAAGTATGACCTGAACCATTTGAGTACCATCCCAGAAAGCCCGACCCAGTTTTCCAGTCTCTCTAGTAGTATGTTATGATCGACAGTGTCAAACGCAAGACTGAGATCTAGCAATTCCAGCACCGATATTTTCCCAGAGTCACAATTTAAGCGAATATCATTTATTATCTTAATGAGGGCGGCCTCTGTGCTGTGATGCGATCGAAAACCAGATTGAAAATTGTCCAGGTATCCATTTGAGTTTAAGTATTTGTTCAGCTTATTAAAAACTACCTTTTCTATAATTTTGCCTATAAAAGGAAGATTAGATATTGGTCTAAAATTGCTCAAAATGGTGTTATCAAGATTGCTCTTTTTCAGGAGGGGCTTAACAACTGCAGTTTTTAGGGAGTTTGGAAATGTCCCAGAAAGAAGCGCGGCATTCACCACTTCTAAAAGATCTGCTTC
Organism: Carassius carassius; assembly: GCF_963082965.1. NCBI lineage: Eukaryota > Metazoa > Chordata > Actinopteri > Cypriniformes > Cyprinidae > Carassius > Carassius carassius. The sequence goes on along the minus strand of NC_081768.1, from coordinate 32,023,303 downwards.
TAAGCAGTTAAGCACACTTTTGAAAAAAGATGTGGGAAGTGTGTCAAGACAGCAGGTTGACAATTTTAGTTGCTGCACTTCATGTCTTCCAGAATATTGCTATCAATCGTTTTTAAAAAATAGACATCGTATCTTTTTGATATTGTGGCCAAATCAGTCTGACCCCTGCATTACTTGAGGATGTGCTAATCGCCTTCCTGATATTGATGATCTTCTCCGAAAAGGAGGAAGCAAACTCATTGCAATTATCCTTAATCTGACTTGGGGGGGGGGGGGGGGGGGTTGTCAGTCTCTCAACAGTGGCAAAAAGAGTACAAGTGTTATTTAAGTTACTGTTTATAAGGTTTGAGAAGAAATTCTGTCTAGCTGTGGCTCGTTTCACATTAAAAGCATGAAGGCTGTCTTTATAGATGCTATAGTGAATTTCAAGTTTCGTCTTCCTCCATATCCGCTCGGCTTTTCTGCATTGTCTTTTCATAGTCTGAACTGCTGTTGATCTTCTCCAAACTGATTTCTGTCTGTTTGTTTTCTTACTATTATTGGAGCAATATCATCAATAACATTCTTAACTTTTGAGTTGAAGGAATCAAGGAGAATATCAACAGAGTCTGCAGAAATGCTTGGTGTTAAAGATATAGCCTCCATAAATAGTACACTTGTGTTCTCGTTTATGCATCTCCTTCTGACAGAGACAGATCTAGATTCAGTGGTAGCAGAGATTAATAGATCAAAGAAAATACAGAAGTGATCAGATAGTGCTACGTCCTTAGTAACAATGGATGAAATGTTGGAAACCCTCCCCAGGCCTTACAAGTAATGGGGAGGGTGTTAAAGAAGGGCAACAACCACAGTGAGTTTCCTTGCAAGCACAAACAAATGTATTAAACAGGAATGGTAATAAGAAGTGACATAGAAATGAAAAGAACAAAAAGGTTTAACCCACTACAGACCATAGGGTTCCCCAATCCCATACAATGGCAGTTCCACTGCAAAGAATACACTCAATCACAGCACAAAACCAATAACACTACAAGTGTAATAGAAAACCAACACGCACTTGACTCAAACCACTACAAATTGTACCCCATCACCTTAAGAGAGTCAACCATGCGTACAAGAGTGGGAACCACTTTGTCGTTGGTTGGTTAAAACAAACAAAAAAAAAACAAAAAAAAAAAACAAATCACAGTCCCACAATAAATTCAAGTCACTTCATCATAGTGTAACTTTTAAAAGTCATATCTTACAACCCAACATTAAGCCACCAATATTTTAGATAAAAGTAAACGGCAATCATGCATCATCTGTAAAACAAAGAAAATACAATTCATGATTGCCCCTTTAAAATATTAGAATTAAAAACAGAATTAAAAACACTTAACAATAAAAAAGCAAACTACACATACTCCAATATTCAATTAAAATCAGTACCTGTGTTAATGAATAAATCTACTCAATCCCTGAGGCATCCACCAGTATATATCTTCTAAGCACACTATAAAACAAACAAACAAACAAACAAACAAACACACGTTAAAATGGCCCACACTAACCATAACCATGAGTCACAACCCTTACCTCCACAATTTACTTTAATAATATTCACAAGGCAATGACTAGTTTCATTAACACACAGCGTTGAAACATACCACACAGCTTCTCCTACTTAACACATGGTCCCACAAAGAGAAAGGCCAGAAGATTTGATTTCCCCCTTTATAGTACTTGGACTCATGGGATCTGTAGTCCAACACATTTGTAGTCCCAAGCAAGCCTAATATGGAGCCACTACCAATGCTACCTCCACCCCATTACAATACACCCCCCTTACTTTAAATCAAAGTCCCGTCGATCAACTTTCTATGACCATAGTCGAAAAAACAGGGTGTTTGCAATACTGGAGAGCTCTGTCCTTGGGAGAAAGATATAACCATTTGGATGGACTTCTCTACACACGGCTGACTGAGGAAGATTATGTGGATTTGTATGCTGCCCTGCTGTGGACTGGGTTGTCCGCCTTACTGGGTCCACCTGTCGCTGCACTGGCTGTTCTGGTTGTTGACATGGCTGTAAAGTTAGCTCTTCAGGATCACCTTCTTCTGCTGGAAGTGGTATGCATAACTCATTCTCTGCAGGCACACCAGGTTCACTTGATAACATGACTATCATATCCCTTCTCTGCTCCTCAGGATCCTCACTTAAAGGGAATTGTCCTGGACTTTCCGTTCGCCTATCTGATGGGACATAGACTGGTCGCAACTCACTACGATGTATTTGTCTCACTTTTCCACCATGAACTGGAATGATAGAAAATACAGACCCTTGCCCCTCAGGACATCGAACAATTTGATAAGTGGTTGGGTCCCAAGCATCCTGGATTTTCTTTCTGCTTTGATGATCATGTGCTTTTTTTATATACCAACTGGCCTTCCCTTAATGTCATCTGTGACACCTTAGCATCATTTACACGGGCACGCTGAGCTGCAGCCTTCTGAAGACGGGCTCGGGCATTATTGAAAATACTTTCCAAATTATCTTGATGGTCAACTATCCAGTCCACATTTGTTGGGCCATAGTCATCCAGTACTAACATAAAATAAGGACAGTAACCTGTAGACTGGTACTCTGTGGTATTATACCAAAAACCAACTGTGACAAGTTCAATTCAATTCAATTCAAGTTTATTTGTATAGCGCTTTTTACAATACAAATCGTTACAAAGCAACTTTACAGAAAATTATGTTTCTACAATATTTAGTAGTAGCTAGTAGTTTGTGCACGTTTGACAGGATTTTAGAAAAAATAAAAAAAAATAATAATAATACAAAACGTAGTCAGCTAGACGATGAAATATCAATATTATTAATTAATAGTAATTATATGATGCAGTCACACATGTAGCAATAATTGTTAGTTCTGTTTGTTGATTCAAGGTTAGGATCATCTGGGGTCCTCTGAGGGTCAGCATCATCTCTTCTCACGTGTTCTGGATCCAGACTGGAGCTTGTGTAAATCCTAGTTACCACGGGATGTAAATCCCGTGGCAAAACATAGAAACAAAATAGAGACATCATTAGCATAGCTGCTGATCCAACAAAGTAAAATTAGTTTAACCCAAGCTAAAGAATAAAAATGCAGATGCAACTACACTCACAATTTAAGAGATACATTATTCGAATGCTTGGCGAAAGAGATGCGTTTTTAATCTAGATTTAAACAGAGAGAGTGTGTCTGAACCCCCGAACATTATCAGGAAGGCTATTCCAGAGTTTGGGAGCCAAATGTGAAAAAGCTCTACCTCCTTTAGTGGACTTTGCTATCCTAGGAACTACCAAAAGTCCAGCGTTTTGTGACCTTAGGGTGCGTGATGGGTTGTAGCGTGGTAGAAGGCTAGTTAGGTACGCAGGAGCTAAACCATTTAGGGCCTTATAGATAAGTAACGATAATTTGTAACCGATACGGAACTTAATAGGTAGCCAGTGCAGAGACTGTAAAATTGGGGTAATATGATCATATTTCCTTGACCTCGTAAGGACTCTAGCTGCTGCATTTTGGACTACCTGTAGCTTGTTTATTGACGAAGCAGGACAACCACCTAGAAGTGCATTACAATAGTCCAGTCTAGAGGTCATGAATGCATGAACTAGCTTTTCTGCATCAGAAACAGATAACATGTTTCGTAGCTTGGCAATGTTTCTAAGATGGAAGAATGCAGTTTTTGTAACATTGGAAATATGATTTCCAAATACAAATTGCTGTCCAATATAACACCCAGATGTCTGACTGTAGAGGAAGTAACAGTACATCCGTCTAGCTGCAGATTGTAATCTACAAGATTCTGTGTGGTGTTTTTTGGTCCAATAATTAATATCTCTGTCTTATCAGAGTTTAATTGGAGAAAATTATTTTTTAACACACTCTGTTAGCTTAGATAATTAGGAAGTTCTCTTACGAGAGCTCTCTCGTACTGCGTCTTAGCTAAGATGCTACGGGAAAAGTCTCTTTTCACGAAATACTGAAGCAAAAAATTATCCTTAATTTTGTATTTTTGTAAAGCGCATTTGCAGCAGTACACAGCCATAGGCGAGACGGCTCGTTCGCTCATTGGCTTGTTCTGCAGCAACTGCACAGCCTATCGAGCGCGGGCTGATGCAACATCAGACCAATAAGGGCGCTTCACGCCCTTCTTGCCACTTCCCACCGAAACGGGTGTGGCCCAACCTATAAAAGGAGCTCGAAAAGGCTGACTCACCTGATTTTTCATCTCTTCAGCGAAGCTCACGCATCGCTGGATCACGAGGAAGCAAGCGCCGTCTGGAAGAGCATATCAGCAGGACGAGCCATCCTGAAGCCGCTGGCATCACCGCCTTCCGCTGCCGTTCCTGCTGCGCTATCCGGCGCCCATATCCTTTACATCCTTGTTCTGTTATATCCTGTGTGTGTGTGTTCGCCCTGTGACGCACATTCACAAAAGAGCTCTGCTTTCTCGTGCAGAGCCCCGCTCAGCGAAGGAGATTGTAACGTCATCTGCGTCTCCTGTCTGGGTGAGGACCATGCAGCGCTCGCGCTCGCTGACGGCAGATGCCCTCATTGCGAGTTAATGCCTATGGAGACTCTGAGGACTTTCCTGGCATCCTTCTTGAAGCCTGCATCATCCGCTGCGCCGCAGCGCCGTAAGAAGCGCCGCTCGCAGCGCCTACCAGAACCGCCTCCAGCTCGGCCGAGCTCGCCGGTTCCCTCCGCTTCGCCGGCCTCCCCTGCATCGCTTCCCGATGCTCAGCGTTCGCTGCTTGCAGACGCGTCATCTGAGGAAGTGGATCTCAGGCCTGCGTTGGAGGAAGAAGACACGTGCTCTCTGCTTGCTTTGGGCAGTGAGGGTTGGGCGAGCTCCGTGGATCTCGCGCCCGCTGCTCAGAGGCCCAGCAGACAGGGGGATATCGATAAGGAGCTGATGCGTGTACTCTTGCTGGCCGCGGCGAGCCTCGGCCTCGAGTGGTCTGCACCAGCGCCCCCTTCACGTTCCCGGCTGGATGGTAGCTATCTTCCGGATGAGCGCTCTTCCTCAAGCTCAAAGCACGCCCCTTTTCTTCCTGAGCTTCACGAAGAAGTGGCGAAAGCTTGGGACGCTCCATTCTCGGCGAGATTCCGCTCATCTGTTTCGCCAGCATTCTCCACACTGGACGGTGCTAAGAACAGAGGCTACCTGTCACTTCCGCTGGTGGAACAGGCTATAGCAGCGCACCTTTGCCTGCCCTCTGCTGGACGGTGGACTAAGGCGGCGCTGCCATCCAAAGCCTGCCGCATGACGTCATCGCTGCTCGCACAGATATTCTCTGCTGTTGGGCAGGCTGCGTCTGCGCTACACACCATGGCTACGCTACAGATTTTCCAGGGCGATCTTCTCCGTAAGCTGGATGAGATGGGACCTGAAGCGATCTGTCTCGCGGATCTGAAGAGTGCTTCGGATCTCTCCCTCCGTGCTACTAAGTCCGCTGCACAGGCCATGGGACGTGTTATGGCTTCCGCTACGGTGGCTGAGAGGCATTTGTGGCTGATGCTTTCTGACATCAAGGAGTCGGAGCGCGCTGGTTTCCTCGCGCCGCTAACTCCTGCCGGCCTCTTCGGATCTTCCGTCAACGAGTTTGTGGAGAGATTCGCCGAGGACCAGAAAGCTTCGCAGGCGTTCAAGCACTTCTTGCCGAAGCGCTCCAGTTCTGCAGCTAGCCGCTCTAGACCGGCCCCACAGAGCTCTCAGTCACACCCACCACCTCCTGCTGCGCCATCGCGACAGCATCAGCAATGCAGCTCGGGACCCCGTTCTCGCTCTTCAAGCCATCGCCCCGCACCGCGGGAGCCGCGGCAGAGGATTGCGGTGAAGCCAGAAGCTCCGAAAGCATCCTGGCACTGCTGGGAAAGCGCCGGTGTTCGAGTTCCGCTGCGGCCGAGCTCTCACCCAAGCGCGCCGCTGTTGCAGTTCCAAGAGTTGTGACTGCCTCAGTGTCTTCTGCAATGCGCAAGCCTGCACGAGTGCCCGCTTGCCTGCACACAAAAGCCGTTATCACGGCTACCCAGATGTTTCACAAAAAGAGTGTTTTTTCTGGTGTTCCGGCCACGGCCGATGGTGCTATAAATGTTGTGACGATGCCCACTCCTCAGTGCCCATCTCCACATGTAAGCACAGCCCTGCACACAGGGCCTGCGCCCATAATGTCGACTCAAGTCGGTCGCGCACACTGCATAGTAAGCGTGCCCACCCCTCAGTGCCCACAATTACTATGTCACACGCGTCATGTGGTTTCTGTAAAAACGAAACCCGTGCACGCTCGTCCGGCCATGGCCGATGTTGCTATAAATGCAGTGACGATGCCCACTACCCAGTGCCCATCTCCACATGTAAGCACAGCCCTGCACACAGGGCTAGCGCACATAAGATCGACACAGATCGGTCGAGCACGCCGCATAGTAAACGTGCCCACTTCCCAGTGCCCACATACACTATGTCACATACGGCGCGGGGCTTCTGTAAAAATGAGGGCCGTGCACGTACATTCTGCACAGGCAGACAGCGAGATGAAAGTTGTAAATGTGCACACGTGCAGCCCACGGTTACTCGCAGATATGTCGAGTCCCACGGGACCCGCTCAGCTTCCCCCCAGTCGGTTAAGCGCCGGAACGGGGTCGAGGAAGAGCGATCTGCCCGCTGTGATCAGCGTGCTCCCCGCCTCAGATGCGCAGCACACTCGAGCGCCGCCGTTGCCCAGTCAACAGAGCGCGCTTCGCATCCAACCCTTAGCCATTCATGCAGATGCATGGTCAGCGCTTCCAGGGGTTTCGGATTGGGTGCTAGGCATTATAAAGAGAGGCTACTCGCTACAGTTTTCTCGACGCCCACCGCGCTTTTCAGCACGCGTCGAAACTACGGTCAAAACAGAAGTAGCACACATACTTCGGGCCGAAATATCAAAACTGTTGAGCAAAGGGGCTGTAGAGCCTGTGTCTCTATATATATATAGCAGAGGGGACTGGTTCATGTCAATAGATCTGAAGGACGCGTATTTTCAAATACAGATAGCGTCAAACTACATGCGATATTTGAGATTCGCCTTCGAGGGCCAGGCATACCAGTTTACAGTCCTGCCATTCGGCTTGTCCGTAGCTCCTCGTACGTTTACGAGGTGCATGGATGCAGCGCTCGCTCCTCTCAGACTCAGAGGCATACGAGTGCTGAATTATTTGGATGACTGGCTGGTTCTGGCCCGATCACGAGCGGAGCTCGTGGACCACAGGGCCGTTTTACTCGATCACCTCGAGAAGCTCGGCCTCAGTGTCAATTGGGCGAAGAGTTCGCTGAACCCCAGTCAGACGATCCTGTTTCTGGGTATAGTTCTGAACTCGTGTTCCATGACGGCACGGCTGTCACCACAGCGCGCGATGGGCATTCAGCGCGCAGCGAGTTCTTTCCGCTGCGGCGCAACCGTGTCGCTCAAACACTGTCAAAATATGCTGGGTCTCATGGCCTCAGCATCTCCGGTTCTGCGGCTGGGCCTGCTCCGCATGCGCCCCCGGCAGTTCTGGCTGAAGGCTCGGGTGCCGCGCAGACCGTGGGCGTCTGGCCGGCTGCATTTCAAGGTCGATCAGAGCTGTGCTGCGGCTCTAGCACCTTGGACAGCGAACGGCTGGTACCGATCAGGTGTAAGCCTGGGGACTTCCCCGAGTGTGAAGATGGTGTTGACGGACGCCTCCACTTCGGGATGGGGAGCGCTGCTCGAAGGCAGACCGTCCTTTGGCCTATGTACAGAACTGCTGCCCGCTTTATGCGTTTCCTCCCGTCTCCCTCCTTCCGCAGGTGATAGAACGGGTGAGAGAAACGAGATGTTCAATACTGCTTGTAGCACCTCTTTGGAATAACCAACCATGGTTCCCAGATTTGATGCAGTTAGCAGATGTCGCCCCGTGGCCGGTACCGTTGAGGAGGGACCTCCTCTTGCAGGCCAGGGGCTCGATTTGGCACCCTCAACCAGAGTTGTGGTCCCTCCATGTGTGGGCGCTCAACGGTTACCCGCTGATCTCGCAGTGGGAGTGCTAAATACCATCACTCAGGCTAGAGCTCCGTTGACACGACGTCTGTATGCCTCGAAGTGGTCGGTGTTCTCCAGCTGGTGCACAGCTCGAGGTTATTCACCCCTTAGTTGTGAGGTGACGGAGGTCCTCTCCTTCCTACAGGAGCTGTTGGATAAGGGCAGAGCCCCATCCACGCTCAAAGTTTATGTGGCGGCCATCGCGGCGTTTTCTGAAACGGCGTCCGGTCAGTCAATAGGAAGGAACGATTTAGTCATCCGGTTCCTCAGAGGAGCTAGGAGGCTGAATCCTCCCAGACCTCCGTCAGTCCCTATGTAGGACCTCGCGGCGGTTTTGGAGGCCTTGAAGGGTCCCCTTTTTGAGCCTATCCAATCGGTTAGCCTTCAGCATCTGTCGTTCAAGACAGTATTCTTGTTGGCTCTCGCTTCTGTGAAGCGTGTGGGTGATTTGCACGCGCTCTCGGTGAGCCAGTCGTGCTTGGAGTTTGGGCCCAATGACTCAAGGGTCATACTCAAACCTAGGCACGGTTATGTGCCGAAATCCCTCAACACACCGTTTCGAGCTCAGGTTATTGCCCTGTCTGCCCTGCCGGTGTCAGGGGAGGATGGAGACTCGAGTCTTCTTTGCCCTGTCAGGGTTTTAAGAGCTTATGTGTCTCGCTCTGCTGCTTTTCGGCAGACGGAGCAGCTGTTTGTCTCGTTCGGTGGACGTTCCAAGGGAATGGCTGTTTCGAGACAGACTCTATACAGATGGATAGTTGACGCCATAGCGTTAGTTTACGCTTCCAGGGGCCTTCAGTGCCCGTTGGGCGTCAGAGCACACTCCACAAGAGGCGTCGCCTCGTCGTGGGCGTGGTCTACTGGGATCTTCTTGTAGGATATATGTATGGCGGCAGGTTGGGCCTCGCCGTCTACATTTATCAGGTTCTATAACCTGGAGGTCCCCGCCTTGCAAGCAAGGCTGTTGTCGGTATAGTCGAATCAGGGCCCTGAGGGGAATTCTGAGTTCACGAGCGCTATGCGCTGCCGACTGTTATATGGGCAGCATTGCGTAAGACCCGCATTGCCACATTGGTCAGGCCTTGCCTCGGCTGTGTGATGTCATATTGTCGCATCTACGGATGCTGCTAGATATAGGACGGAGGGCTTTTTCCCTTTTCTGTCCTGGACTCTCTGTGAGTCCCTCAGATGACTGTGCACTGTAAATCCTGGGCGTTGCTTCAGGTTTATTGGTGTGTGATCCCTGCGTTCACGGCGTTTTACATTTGGTTCCCGTGGCGTCTTAGCTAAGACGCAGTACCAGAGAGCTCTCTTAAGAGAACGTACTCGGTTACTAAACGTAACCTCGGTTCTCTCTAGAAGAGCGAACGAGTACTGCGTTCTCTGCCGTGCGTACGATTCACTCTGGTTCGCTTCGGCGATGAAATAAGTCAGCCTTTTCGAGCTCCTTTTATAGGTTGGGCCACACCCGTTTCGGCCGGAAGTGGCAAGAAGGGCGCGAAGCGCCCTTATTGGTCTGATGTTGCATCAGCCTGCACTCGATAGGCTGTGCAGTTACCGCAGAACAAGCCAATGAGCGAACGAGCTGTCTCGCCTATGGCTGTGTACTGCTGCAAATGCGCTTTACAAAAATACAAAATTAAGGATAATTTTTTGCTTCAGTATTTCGTGAAAAGAATTTTTCCCGTAGCGTCTTAGCTAAGACGCAGTACTCGTTCGCTCTTCTAGAGAGAACCGAGGTTACGTTTAGTAACCGAGTACGTTTCATCTGGTCTCGTTGAGATATATAGCTGAGTATCATCAGCATAACAGTGGAAGCTAATTCCGTATTTTCTAAAAATTTTCTAATAATTTTCTAATAATTTCTAATAATTTTCTAATAATATTACCAGTAAGATCCAAGGCCAGTCTCTTTTTTTCAGCAGGGAGTGTACGCAGCTGGTCATGCATCATTCTATTGAACCGCTCACACTGACCATTCCCCTTAGGACGATATGGTGTAGTGTGAGTCTTTGCAATACCATAGATTTCACAGAGTTCTTTAATCAGGTGGCTCTCAAAGCACCTTCCATGGTCTGAATGTAACTTTCGTGGGACACCGAACAAATAAACCATCGTTCCACTAATACACGGGCCACTGTTTTAGCTGTCTGGTCTTTAGTAGGGATTGCTTGGGTAAATTTTGAAAACATATCTGTCATGATTAATACATTTTCCATTCCACTAGTTGATGGTTTTAATAATGTAAAATCGATTGCTACAATATCAAGGGGTTGGTCAGCCATCAAATGCCCCATGAATGTATGCACCTTCGGTCTAACTACTTTCGAGAGGGTACAGCGCTGACATTTCCTACACCAGTCCTCAACATACCTATACATTCCTGGCAAATAACAGCGTGCTCTTACTAGCCTTGCAGTTCACTCCATCCCCTCATGACCATGGTCATCATGAAGGCAAGTAAGAACCTCCTCTCTAAGGGCAGATGGTAACACTACCTGTCGGATTTCCTTATGACCCTCTTGTGGCCAAAATCGTCTGTACAAAACACCATCTATTTTCTCCAACTTCTCCCACTGACGAACTAGCACCAAAAGTTCTGGCTGTTCGAGAGAGCGTTCTTGCAAGGTTGCTGTTTGCGGTCCCAGTATACCATGAACCTTCCTATGACAGGGTCAGCTTCCTGCAACACACCCAAATTTTCCTTCAGCGGTCTGGGAAAGACAGATACATTATTAATCCTGCAGACCTGACCCTGATCTGTAACAGACTGCCGTATTTGTTTGGTCACAACTGCAATCGAAGCCAGCTCCACCAAAGGGGTGGAGCTTTGTCTAGACAAGGAATCAGCATTGCCATTATTGCGTCCAAGCTTATGTTTGTTATCGAAATCAAACTCTGTAAGCTGATTTACCCACCCTTGTTCCAGTGCTCCCAGCTTTGCTGTCTGCAAATGACTAAGAGGGTTGTTATCCGTATATACTGTACACTTATTGCCCAGCAGATACTCTCTGAATTTTTCAGCTACGGCCTATTTTAGAGCCACAAATTCCAACTTCATTGAGCTATAGTTTCGCATATTACGTTCTGCTGGCCTCAACCCTCGACTTGCATAAGCAACTGGTCTACACTTGCCCTTGTACTCCTGTGACAAAACGGCACCCAAGCCTTGAAAACTTGCATCTATCTCCAAGATGAATGACTTGCTAAAGTCAGCATAAGCAAGCACAGGGGCACTGGTCAAAGCTACCTTAAGGGTCTGAAACGCATCTTCACAGGCTTCAACCCACCTATCCCCCAAATAAACCTTTGGCCGCTTGGTTTTCTGGCCCCGAATGACTTCTGCTACTAAAGCATTCAAAGGCTCTGCAATACGCGAGAACCCTTTCACAAACTGTCATTAATAACTAGCAAAACCTAAAAAGGACCTAAGTTCTTGAAGAGTCTGTGGCCATTTCCAATTTACCACTGCAGCTATCTTTTCTGGATCAGTGCTCACTCCTGCAGCTGAAACGACATGTCCCGAATAACTTACTTTTGGGCAAAAAAATAAACACTTACTGACCTTAACTTTAAGATTTTGTTGCCTTAAATGACTCAGTACCAGTTCTAATCGCTGCAGATGCTGTTCTACTGTTGTTGAAAAAATGATCACATCATCAAGATAGAGCAGTAGGGACTGAAAACTTTGGTCACCAAAAATTCGTTCCATGAGCCGTTGAAAAGTGCTTGGCCCATTGCAAAGCCCAAAAGGCATCCGTAGAAATTCAAAGAGCCCAAAAGGAGTACAAAAGGCAGTCTTGGAACGATCAGCTTCAGCCACTGGGACTTGATTGTATCCACTTGCTAAATCCAATGTAGAAAACCATCTTGCCCCAGTCAAAGCATCTAGGGACTCCTCAATCCTGTGAAGTGGATAAGCATCCTTCCGAGTTCTTGCATTTAACTGACGTTAAATGACGTAATCTACACACATTCTCAAGGAACCATCCTTTTTCTTTACCAGCACAATGGGAGATGAGTATGGGTTACAACTCTCTCGAATGACCTGACTCTCCAGCAGCTGCTTAATGTGGGCTTTCACCGCCTCCCACTGACTAGGTGGAATTCGACAATGGCGCTGACGCACTGGGACATTATCCAACAATGGGATATGGTGCTCTATCTTAGCAAAAACATCCTGATATTTATGCAAAAGATGTTTGACCACTTCCCTTTCTGTCTCTGAAAGCCCCGGTAATTCGACCCTTTCTAGCACACTGTGATTTGAAACAGAAGCTGACATCTGGCACTGAATAACAATTTCACTGACACTGCCTTGCAAATTTTCCTTAAATGAAATTACTTGGTCAGATTGATTAACCATTTCAACATTAATCAACAACATTAGTCGACAATATTGGGCAATATGACCCAATTTATTACAACGTAAACACCTTCGAGGACCATTTGGCCTTGTCAAAGGGACAGAGGGTTCATTACTTGAGGGTTTAAGATCATCAAGACGCTTCGTAATCTCATCAATTTGAGCTTGTTGGTGCTTTAACATCTCCTTAATTTCTCTTAATTCAGTAGATTCATTAGGCCTAAGTGATTCAGTTACTCTACCTTGAGCGGCATTACACCATAACTGAGCAGCAGGGGGAATAGCCTCTCCTTTGCCTTATTCATTCCATCTGATAGCCTCACTTCGAACATCAAGTAAGGTACAGTGTGGAGTTCGTCTTACAAAACGTTTAAGTTCACGTTTAAGTGCTACATCTTTAACCTGCTCCACAAACTGATCATGGAGAACTTGGTCTGCATTCGGGACACCATCTGGACTACTTACAAGAATAGAATCCATCAAAGATATAAGTGCACGAGAGAATTTAATAAGGGATTCACCCTCTCTTTGTTTTCGATCATAAAACCCTTTCTGCAACTGCACAAATGTTTGTTTTGCTCCATACATACTTCTTAAGACCTTAAATATGAGATCGGGAGTTTGACGTTCAGCTGCTCCTCGGAGTTTAATCTCCATTCTGGCTTCCCCTCCTAAATGACCTAAAAGGAATGGTACCCTTTCTCGCACAGTCCAACTGTCATCCCCAATGCAGGCTTCAGCCTCCTCAATCCAGTCCTCTATGCTCAAAGTAGAGTCCAAGTCCCCACAGAACCGTCGACACGTCCCCTCCCGAGGAACATACATCACTCTAGTGAAAGGCACAGGAGGAGGAGCATTAATGCTGGATACAGGCTGGTTAAGGGAGTCACGGCCGGATGCAGAACTTTGTTGCATTAATTGTTCATTTGCAGCCTGTAGACTACGTATCTGTTCCCGCAACTCTGTCAGCTCCCGTTCCATAGTTACAGTGTTTTCTTCTTGCACGACAGCCGTTTACTTATACAAATACCTTTTAAATACCTACACAAAATGGTGGATATCAGTGAGAAATTTTTTTTAATAATAATAATGATAACAATAAAAAAAACAAGGTCCACAGTAACACACTGTGTGCTGCCCAACATCAAACACACCCTGCCGACTACGCCATTTGTAACCCAACCAAGGCCTTACAAGTAATGGGGAAGGTGTAAAAGAAGGGCAACAACCACAGTGTGTTTCCTTGCAAGCACAAACAAATTTATTAAACACGAATGGTAAGAAGAAGTGACAAAGAAACGGAAAGAACAAAAAGGTTTAACCCGCTACAGACCATAGGGTTCCCCAATCCCATACAATGGCAATTCCACTGCAAAGAATACACTCAATCACAGCACAAAACCAATAACACTACAAGTGTAATAGAAAACCAACACGCACTTGACTCAAACCACTACAAATTGTACCCCATCACCTTAAGAGAGTCAACCATGCGTACAAGAGTGGGAACCACTTTGTCGTTGGTTGGTTAAAACTAAAAAAAACAAATAAACAAAACAAAAACATAAATCACAGTCCCACAATAAATTTAAGTCACTTCATCATAGTGTAACTTTTAAAAGTCATATCTTACAACCCAACATTAAGCCGCCAATATTTTAGATAAAAGTAAACAGCAATCATGCATCATCTGTAAAACAAAGAAAATACAATTCATGATTGCCCCTTTAAAATATTAGAATGAAAAACATAATTAAAAACACTTAACCATAAAAAAGCAAACTTCACATACTTCACATCCACCAGTATATATCCTTTAAGCACACTATAAAACAAACAAACAAACAAACAAACAAACAAACAAACAAACACACGTTAAAATGGCCCACACTAACCATAACCATGAGTCACAACCCTTACCTCCACAATTTACTTTAATAATGTTCACAAGGCAACGACTAGTTTCATTAACACACAGCGTTGAAACATACCACACAGCTTCTCCTACTTAACACATGGTCCCACAAAGAGAAAGGCCAGAAGATTTGATTTCCCCCTTTATAGTACTTGGACTCATGGGATCTGTAGTCCAACACATTTGTAGTCCCAAGCAAGCCTAATATGGAGCCACTACTAATGCTACCTCCACCCCATTACATATGTGAATATTAAAATCCCCTGCAATTGCAAAACAGTCAAACTCTGAGGAAATTATTGATAACATTTCTGTGACCTCTTCAACAAAGGCTGGAGAGTATTTTGGAGGCCTGTAAATAATAATAAATAGAATACGTGGAGCACCTTTCAGCACAATCCCTAGATATTCAAAAGACAAGTACTGAACAAATGACACTTGCTTGCATTGATAGACATCTTTAAATAGAGCAGCTACACCTCAACCTCTCCTAACAGTCCTGCAAACACTCATGTAAGTAATTAACATATATGCCAGTCCTGCCATTAAATTTTGGGCACTTACGATCCCTCGTAATAAACACAAATCGCTCGGGTGGGCCGGTATCAGGAAATGAGGCACTAACTGCTGGAGGAGTCGCAGCAATAGATGGATCAGCACTAGAAGCTGGGAGCACAGCTGGTGGCCCCTTATGTAACTGCTCATGATCAGTCCACAGTTGGGACACCCTTCACACAACCAAAGTCAGAAGGAGAAAAAATTATTAACAATATACAATTCACATCTCTGTCCTACACCAGTGCAAGAGACCCTGCCGACTGCACCACGATGTGGCAGGAGGCGACCATAATTAGTGGCACAGAGGGCCTAACTACTTACAACAGAATAAATGCAGCTTTAAAAGGACCGACTACGCCACTCTGACATCAGAGAAAAATTTATATAATTTATATCAAGGCACGCAAGTTGGTTGCACTAGTAAGGAACAGAGACATGAATCATACACAAAAGTTCTTTATTAATACTAAAAACCACATTAGAATAAACTGAGCATTCCAGGCAAGATGCGCCACACCATCTGGACACAAAAAGAATGTTATCAGAAGAAATACGGTCTTTCGGCAGTCAGTCACAACAAAATTAACATACAAAAAAGCACACTACATTCAAAAGCTTTGGCTGAGGGCTAAAGAACAATGAATACAACCACACACTAGAGTAAACTCTTATCACTCACACACAAAGTCCATGCGTCTGACTGCACCCAGCACCCTGTGTTCAAACCACCACCAACACTCTGAGAAAACAAGGGAGGATTCCTGGCTGAAGCCCTCAGCACCTAGCAAAAGAAGTTTGCAATAACTCACGCACACACAGACACACACAAGCAAAAAAATAAACCAAAAAAACACTTAACTGGAAACTATAATATAAAACAAATTAATAGCACAGTCATTCAACTCACAAAACAAACCATAATTATCACTCAGAATAAATAAAACAAACGAAAAACATAAGTTGTAGGACAACGGCGATTGCTCGCATCAAATACTGACAAAAAAAGGCAGAGGATTTCGAAAGGATCTCGAACACCTTAAAAGGGGAACACAATGGTTAACACACAATGGTTGCATACTTTATCAAAGATGAAGTCAATTAAATGCAATATTTGTCAAATACACAGACTTTTCAGAAACGTTTTCATGAGCAACAGAAACAGTTTTTATATACTGCTTAATACAGCGCAGTATTTTCAAGAATAAAGTTCAACAATCATATACACTATTTAAATACTAATACAGTGGGGTATATATGCTTGATAAATGTTACTCATTACAACAGTGAGACTACATTAAAAAAGCTTTTACCGTTCTAAAAACATAAATTTGTTGCCATTATTGGAACTGAAAAGGTTCGTCTAACCCGAAACATACGTGATCGTAGCCATGTGGTGAATCTGGCCAATTGTTAAACAGCTGTGTCGTCATCATGGAGAGAGAGAGAGAGAGAGAGAGAGAGAGAGAGATGATGCACACTGTGTAATCAGATGTGGCTAATTCCTGATGTTCACCTCTTCAGGTTTAATAAATCAAGTGTTATGAACTGCCGAGCTCCCTGTCGGTGTCCTTCTTCCAACAAAACCAAGAACCCATGAGCTAGCGCGCGGTAAGAACTGTAATGCCTGCATATACAAACGACGCGCGTTACATTATTATTAGGCAAATTATAGACAAATAATATTGTTGATGATAAGAGCAGGTCATTTATAACTCTAAGGAGAGCAGTCTCAGTACTATGATAACATCTAAATCCTGACTGGAAATCCTCACAGATACCATTTTTCTCTAAGATGGAATATAATTGTGAGTATACTACCCTTTCTAGTATCTTGGACAGAAAAGGGAGATTCGAGATCGGTCTATAATTAACTAGTTCTTTGGGGTCAAGTTGTGTTTTTTTGATGAGAGGCTTAATAACAGCCAGTTTGAAGGTTTTGGGGACATATCCTAATAGTAATCCTCCTATAGTAAAGCATGAGTGTAAGGCCCAATCCCAATTCTCCCCTTTAGCCCTTCCCCTTTCCCCTACCCCTTCACATGAACACGCAAAACGGAGGGGTAAGGGCCAGATAGTGTCAGGAACACAACTGGACACAGAAGCAGGTTACAGTGTGAGACCAATTTATTCAAAAAGTAAAAAAGAAAAAACTCCCTCCAACGAACAGAAACAGGCCGGGAAATGAGGAAAAGGGTCCAACAGAAAAATAAGAGACTTCAATGTCCTTGCATAAACACCCGGCAGGGGGCGCCCAACGGCACGGCCGCGTAGAGAGCGGAGAGGGGAGGAAGCCACGAGAGAGCCAGTGACGGAGCAAACAAAACCTCTTCTGAAGAATGCCGTTGCCCGGTCTAGGAAATGAGGGAGGGGAAAAAATAGAAAAACAAAACCAGTAAAAGCAAACAATGGCACGACAGAACAAGACTTGACTGGATCAGACAGAATGGCTACACATGGACTATTGTCGAACAACGATCTGGCACCGATAGGCGTGACAGACGCGAATAAATAGAGCAAGAGATGAACAGACATTGAATTCAGGTGAGCGGAGTCAAACAATTAGAAGTGGAAACTGTAGTGATGAGGGGGAGGGAGGAACGCCACAGATAGGTGCAAGACGAATGATCAAAACCAAAACAAAACACCATGTGCACACAAAATGCAGACATATACAAAAACACACACACACACACACCGAAAAACGGGGTGATCAGACAGCGGACATGACTGTACCCCCCCTCCGGCGGATGCCACCAGTCGCTGCAGGAAGGGGCACACCTCGTCGCCGGTAGAAGTCCTCGACCAGTGTCCGATCCAAGATGTCCTGGGCCGGAACCCAGCTCCTCTCCTCTGGGCCATAGCCCTCCCAGTCCACAAGATACTGAAAGCCCCGACCCCTACGTCGGACATCTAGCAACTTCCGCACCGTATAGACTGGGGAGCCATCCACTAGATGGGGGGGAGGGGGATTGGGGCAGATGGAACAAGAGGTGAATGGAACACAGGTTTAACCCTGGAAACATGGAAAACAGGGTGCACCCAACCAAGCGTGGTAGGGAGCTTGAGCTGCACCGCTGCCGGACTCAGGACCTTGGTGATCCGGTATGGGCCAATGAACCTGGGTGCCAACTTGTGTGAGGCTACTCTGAGAGGCAGGTCCTTGGTGGAGAGCCATACCCTTTGACCACACACATAGTGGGGAGCAGGAGTCCGGTGACGGTCAGCCACTGCTTTGGTCCGCATATTAGCCTGGGCCAAGGTCGCCTTAGCCCTCTTCCAGGTGCGTCGACACCGTCAGACAAAAGCCAAAGCAGACGGGACCGCAGCTTCGGGTTCCTGTTTGGGAAACAAGGGAGGTTGATAACTGACAGAACACTGGAATGGGGACATAACGTGTATGAAGACGGAAGGGAGTTATGGGCGTTATATACCCAGGACAGCTGGGATTGTGGGATGCCAAGCAGCGAAGAGTACATTCCAAATCCTGGTTTGCCCGCTCTGACTGCCCGTTGGTCTGGGGATGGAATCCTGAAGACAGACTCGTAGAGGCCCCGATCTGCTGACAGAACTCCCTCCAAAACCGAGAGACAAACTGGGGACCCCTATCAGAGACCACGTTGACCGGAAGACCATGAATCCGGAATACATAATCAACCATCACCTGAGCAGTCTCTTTGGCTGAGGGGAGCTTGGGAAGGGGAATGAAATGGGCCGCCTTAGAGAAACGGTCCACCACCTTAAGAATGACGTGTTACCCTTAGATTCCGGGAGGCCAGTGAAAAAATCAAGGGCCAAATGTGACCAGGGGTGAGAAGGGTTGGGCAATGGGTGGAGCAGACCAACGGGAGGCGCATTGGAAGTCTTGTTATGAGCGCACACCGAGCAGGCAGCCACGAACTGCCTGACACCCTTGGCCATGGATGGCCACTAGAATCGCTAACGGATGGCAGCCAGCGACCTCTGGACTCCTTGATGACAGACCAGCCTGGACGAGTGACCCCACTGGATTACTTCAGAGCGCAACTTGGTGGGAACAAGCAGATTACCCGCTGGACCCCCCTTCGGCACAGGCCCCTTAAGTAGGGCCTCCTCTACTCGTCTCTCGATGTCCCAAGAGAGGGATGCCACCACCACCCCTTTGAGCAAGATGGTGTCTGCTGACTCCTCCCCCCAGGAGCCTCGAAGAGACAAGAAAGAGCATCGGGCTTAACATTTTTGGACCAGGGACTGTAAGATTGAACCGGCCAAAGAAGAGGGCCCAGCAAACCTGTCGGGAGCTCAGGCTCCTGGCCGAACGGATATACTCGAGGTTTCTGTGATCCGTCCAGACCAGGAAGGGCTGAGCTGCGCCCTCCAACCAGTGACGCCAGTCCCCCAAAGCCAGCCTGACCGCCAACAACTCCCGATTACCTATTCGTAATTCCGTTCTGGGGGACTCAGGCGTTGGGAGAAGAAGGCACAGGGATGCACCTTTCCATCCCTGTGCGACCGCTGAGATAGGACCGTGCCCACACCGACATCGGAGGCATCCACCTCAACAATGAATTGACGTTCAGGGTCTGGAATAGACAAGACAAGAGCAGAGATAAAACGGGACTTTAATTTATCAAAGGCTTCCTGTGCCCCAGTATTCCACTTGAACGGTACCTTGGGAGAAGTGAGTGCCGTTAAAGGTGCAGCAATCTGACCAAAGTTCCGGATGAACCACCGATAGAAGTTGGCAAACCCCAAGAACCGCTGCAGAGCTTTACGAGAGTCAGGAGCTGGCCACTCGGCAACGGCCCTTACCTTACAGGGTTCCGCTTTGATCACCCCCGCAGAAACAACGAACCCCAGGAACGGAACCGACTGGGCATGGAAGACGCACTTTTCTGCCTTAACATAGAGCTGGTTCTCCAGCAGCCGTTGTAACACCTGGCGGACATGCTGAGTGTGTCCCTGCAGAGATGGGGAAAATATCAAGATATCATCAAGATACACGAAGACAAAGAGATTCACCATGTCTCTCAACACGTCGTTAACCAGGGCCTGGAAGACAGCTGGGGCATTGGTCAGAACAAATGGTAGGACCCGGTACTCAAAGTGTCCCGTGGGTGTGTTGAAAGCTGTCTTCCACTCATCCCCCTCACGTATGCGAATCAGGTGATTCGCATTCCAAAGGTCTAGCTTGGTGAAGACCTTGGCTCCCTCCAATAGCTCAAAGGGAGACGACATAAGAGGCAAGGGGTACCTGTTTTTAATAGTGATGTCATTCAGGCCTCGATAATCTATACAAGGACGCAAGGAGCCGTCCTTCTTCTTGACAAAGAAGAACCCAGCACCTGCAGGAGATGAAGAGGGTCGGATGAGACCGGTTTTGAGGGATTCATTAATATATTTGTCCATGGCCTCTCTTTCAGGGCCTGAAAGGGAAAACAAGTGACCCTTGGGCGGAGAAGTGCCTGGGAGGAGCTCAATGGCACAATCATAAGGGCGATGTGGAGGTAACGAAGTGTCCCGAGACTTACTAAACACCTGGCACAGGTCGTGGTACTCCACCAGGACCCCCTTCAAATCAGCAGCCTCCACCTGCAAGACAGGACACACAGACACAGGAAAAGAGGCAGCACCAAACAAGACGCAAAACTTACTCCAAGACAAGACAGAGTTGCTGGACCAATCCACGTAAGGGCCATGTTGCACCAACCACGGGTGGCCCAGAACTAGGAGCACTCGGGGATTCAAGACGGTACATTGTGGTCACCTCACGGTGATTGCCCGAGACTATAAGATTGACAGGAGGAGTAGCATAGGAGACAGTGGTGATCAAAGTGCCATTCAATGAACGGGCAGGAATACGTTCAGGAAGAGGAATGACACCCAACGGGTGGCTAGAGAGAGGTCCATAAAGTTGCCCTCAGCTCCCGAGTCAACCAGTGCTGTACAGGAGTTAAGGACATCACCAAATTGAATTGAGACAGGAAGGAGAGTGCGAGAGGAGGGGTGGATGCAATAAAGGGGTAGCGCTCACCAGGATCCCCCTCTTTACTGGTGAGCCTTTACTTTTAACGGGCAGCCTGCTGCGAAGTGACCTGATTTGCCGCAATACAGACATAGCCCTAGGGCGAGGCG
The DNA here is from genome assembly GCF_963082965.1 of Carassius carassius. Classification (NCBI taxonomy): domain Eukaryota; kingdom Metazoa; phylum Chordata; class Actinopteri; order Cypriniformes; family Cyprinidae; genus Carassius; species Carassius carassius. The sequence goes on along the minus strand of NC_081768.1, from coordinate 32,002,275 downwards.
ATGCTGCTTCTGTTGAGGAGTGAGCCGAAGGCGACCCACCTGCATAGGCTCAGGCTCAGTGGTTTTTGCGGAGGAAACAGATGACGACTCCTCAGTCCTCCAGGGTGGACACACTGCCAGGCACTGACGACGGCGGCGAAGGCGACCTTCGATCCGCAATGCCATGTTAACAAGATCGTCAAAGTCACGTGGCAAGTCCTGAGTGGCCAGCTCATCCTGGATGTCATCCTCTAGCCCAGCACGAAACATTGATCGACAGGCCTCCTCATTCCAATCGCAGGTAGCTGCCAGAGTCTTGAAATGAATTGCATAGTCCGTCACTGAGCGACCCGCCTGACGGAGCCATGCTAGCTGGTCAGCCGCTTCCTGACCTCTGGCAGAGCGGTCAAATAGCCTCTCCATCTCCTGGCGGAAATCTTTAAAAGAAGCACAACAGGGAGCTTTGGTCTCCCAGACGGAGGTTCCCCAGTCTCTAGCCTTGCCGGTTAGAAGAGTCAATACAAAAGCCACTTTGGACATCTCAAGCGCGTATGTGTGTGGCTGCAAGGCAAACACCACAAAACACTGGGACAAGAAGGCCCGGCAGGAATTGGGGTCCCCATCATAGGGTGGTTGGTTATTGCATCGGGGCTCAGGCTCATGGCGAGGAAGATGGTGAACTGCACCACCCTGTGCAGCCTCTCGTTGCAGCTCATGGATGCGGGTGGTCAGCTCAGCCACTTGGTTGGCTAGGAACTCCACCTCCCTTGTGGTGTTCGTCAGTCTGGCTTCGTGCTGGCCCAAAAGAACACCCTACTGGGTGACTGCGGTTCTGACAGAATCTGCACCTGCTGTGTCCATCTAGGCCAGATCGTTCTGTCAGGAACACAACTGGACACAGATGCAGGTTACAGTGTGAGACCAATTTATTCAAAAAGTCAAAAAGAAAAAACTCCCTCCAACGAACAGAAACAGGCCGGGAAATGAGGAAAAAGGTCCAAGAGAAAAATAAGAGACTTCAATGTCCTTGCATAAACACCCGGCAGGGGGCGCCCAACAGCGCGGCCGCGTAGAGAGCGCAGAGGGGAGGAAGCCACGAGAGAGCCAGTGACGGAGCAAACAAAAACTCTTCTGAAGAATGCCGGTGCCCGGTCTAGGAAATGAGGGTGGGGAAAAATAGAAAAACAAAACAAAACCATTAGCAGCAAACAATGGCACGACAGAACAAGACTTGACTGGATCAGACAGAATGGCTACACATGGACTATTGTCGAACAATGATCTGGCACCGATAGGCGCGACAGACGGGAATAAATAGAGCAAGAGATGAACAGACATTGAATTCAGGTGAGCAGAGTCAAACAATTAGAAGCGGAAACTGTAGTGATGAGGGGGAGGGAGGAACGCCACAGATAGGTGCAAGACGAACGATCAAAACCAAAACAAAACACCATGTGCACACGAAATGCAGACATATACAAAAAAACACACACACACACACACGCTGGTTCTTCCATACTTGTAACAAGAAGTAGAATTTAAAATTTTGGCTATATGAAGTTTGCACAGAACTAAATAATGATCTGAGATATCATCACTTGGCTGCATAATTTCAACACCATCAACATCAATTCCATGAGACAGTATTAAATCTAGAGTATGATTTCGACAATGAGTAGGTCCTGAGACATGTTGTCTAACCCCAATAGAGTTCAGAATGTCTATAAATGCTGATCCCAATGCATCTTTTTCATTATCAACATGGATATTAAAATCACCAACTATTAAAACTTTATCTGCAGCCAGAACTAACTCTGATGTAAAATCACCAAACTCTTTAATAAAGTCTGTATGGTGCCCTGGTGGCCTGTAAACAGTAGCCAGTACAAACATCACAGGGGATTTATCATTAACATTTGTTTCTCTGGATAATGTTATATGAAGCACCATTACTTCAAACAAGTTATACTTGAAGCCTGCCCTCTGAGAAATCGTGAAAACATTGTTATAAATTGAAGCAACACATCCCCCTTTGCCTTTTGGATGCGCTCATGTTCCTTCAGACCCGGTGGGGGTCGTTTCAGGTTTTTGCAGGGTGGCAGTTACATACACAGCACTGTGGTGGCCACTGGTTCTGCCCTCGGTCCCCATCCCGCTGGCTCTGCCTCAGTCCCCTGGTCCCCCTCCAGCACACGGACCTGGACACCCATCGGTTTACATTCCCCCAAACAATAACTGCAACAGGAATGATGCACTAAATGAACTGTACCAGCACATCAGTGAGCAGTAGACAGCACACCCTGATGCTTTTCTCATCATAGCTGGGGATTTCAACCATGCTGGCTTAAAGAGTGTGTTTCCAAAAATACACCAACACATTAACTTTCCAACAAGAGGTAAAAACATTTTAGACTTTTTTTACACATCATAGAGATGAGCTTACAAAGCCCTCTCCCTCCCCCACCTCGGAGCCTCAGACCACATCAATGTCATGCTAATTCCTGCATACAGACCGCTCATTAAAGTCACCAAACCAGTTCAAAAACAGATTCAAGTGTGGCCGGAAGGATCATCACGGGCACTTCAAGACTGCTTTGACACAACTGACTGGAATACGTTTAAGCAGGCTGCAACATACAATAACTCCACTGACCTCCAGGAGTACTCAGAGACTGTCACTGCCTACATCAACAAGTGTATTTATGATGTAACAGTCACAAAAACTACGGACTACAAGCCCCCACCACGGACCTGTGACAGCAACATCTCTCTGCTGAACGAGCTGAACGCCTTCTTCGCTCGCTTTGAGCAACAAAACAGCACCACTGCAAAGAAGACTCCACCTCCTCCCGGCGACCAGGTGTGATGCTGACCCCAGACAGCGTGAGGAGATCCTTCAGCAGGATCAATGCAACCTTACAACATTCCTGGGCATTTACTGAGATACTCACTGATGTCATCACAGACATTTTCAACATCTCACTTAGTCAGACTGTTGTTCCCAAATGTTTCAAAGCTACCACCATCATTTCAGTCCCGAAGAGGCTGTCTCCATCCTGCTTCAATGACTACCGTCCTGTAGCACTTACTCCCATCCTCATGAAGTGCTTTGAACGGCTAGTCTGGCACCACATCAAGTCCCCGGTTTTTCCATCGATACCATTTCCTTATAAGTTCTGAGCGAGTGGCATTAATTAACATCAAATCCTCCTTGACAAGTATATCTAAACCTTTGCTTTCATTATTTTGAGGGCTTTAATTTGCCAGGAGTAAATGTTTACAGAAGAATTAACGTGATCGCGTGTGCCTGGAGTAACCCCAGAGTGCAGTCTGGACGATGGGGCGGGGTGACACTTTGAGGCAAGAGCGACAAGTTTTGCCCCGCCCATATTTGTTTCCCGCTCCTTTAAACATTTTGCTCCGACCCAGCAGGTGGCAGTTTGCGTTGAAACAAACAGAACGGTGGCAACTGCAGGAGCAGAGTAAAAACGATATTCCACGTTGATTGCATGAAGTTAGTGAAAGTGGTTGTGTAGGCTACATATATGCAGGGTGCGATTTGCCGGAGGGGATTGGGGGATTGGTCTATGCATCCCCGCCTCTGCTGAATTACTTTTATCCCAGGTGGGGATAAAATCATCCCGCAAACCCGTGAAACTTCGTGATTCGTGAAACGCGATCCGATTGAAGTTTGCTGTGTTCTTTGCTCGCTTTCTCCAGGGCCGCTACTGGCCAAATGGGTGCCCTAAGCAGGATTGTTTTGTTGTGCCCTCTTCCTCAAATACGATGATGGAAAAAAAAAACACCTACTATAGGGGTGAAAATAGAACTTTAATCAAATAAAAAAAGTAAATGAATAAATTGTATTCTTTACAAATTACAATTGTAGCTCTCAACATTTACCTATGGCTATAACTCTATTATGACTCTAATTTATTTTTTAGTCTCAAGCATTCAGAAATCATGCAAAAGGAAATTAAGCAGTTTTACTTTGACAAAACCATGGTTTATTTTTGTAAGGGTTGTAATATGCACGGTTTTTTGTTGAAGAAATTATAAAGGCTGTGTCATCTATAGCAAAAAGGTGGCAAAAAATGAAAGATTAAGTGAATATTTGAATTAAATGTTTGGTCAGTAGCCTACACAAGGATTTCATTGTCCTGTAAGTGTAACAGCAGCAAATACATGGCATTTGGCTCCCTTTGCAGGCATTTGTTATAACATGTACATAAATTGTTTATTTTGTATTTTCCTACATTATGTATTTTAACAGTGTTATTATTAACCAATCATTATTGCCTCATTGTTTTTTTATATAATGCATTTTAAGTCATTTTAAAGGCTATTGATGGCTTAGGTCTGTTTTTATAGCAACAACAACAAAAATATTACAGTATATTAATACTTCTTTGTAAATGTGATAAACGGGCCTCGTTTTTACCTAAATGATTTATAATCCGCAATCCGGCGCAGAGAAAAGAAAACTAAAGAAAGTAAAAAAAAAGCTGTCTCTAAAGTTACATGCGATATTGGTATACACTTTTCTAACCTCAGTAGCATTTGAGGAGAAAGACTTGCAGTCATAAAACAATTCTAATGTGTTCATTTAGGTGTCAGCTACAATGCACACCTTAATATATATTAAAATAAATTATAATCATTGTAACAGCATCAGGGAGTGTTTGCAGTGCAGAGCCCTTTCCAAGTCAAACCCACCAGGGTACAGGGAAGAGGCCGGCGTGGTGATCTTCTAGGCTTTTACTCCGATGTTTGCACAGGATTTTGTTCACAGGACTGTTTTTTTTTTGTGGCATGAACCACATTGGTGTGTTAAGTTCATAGAAGGGAAATAGAGAATGAACTGAGATCAACTGGTTTAATGTATTAATTGATGTCATTTAAAGTTAAACTTTGCAGTGTATAGTGTTTTATTGTTAATTTATTGTTAATAATTTATTATTGATAATACCTAGAATATCAAAATCAACTGCGGGCGGCAGATCCTTTTCCTATTTGGCGCCTAAACTCTGGAATAACCTACCTAACATTGTTCGGGAGGCAGACACACTCTTGCAGTTTAAATCTAGATTAAAGACCCATCTCTTTAACCTGGCATACACATAACATACTAATATGCTTTTATTATCCAAATCCGTTAAAGGATTTTTAGGCTGCATTAATTAGGTAAACCGGAACCGGAAACACTTCCCATAACACCCTATGTACTTGCTACATCATTAGAAGAATGGCATCTACGCTAATATTTGTCTGTTTCTCTCTTGTTCCGAGGTCACCGTGGCCACCAGATCCAGTCTGTGTCCAGATCAGAGGGTCACTGCAGTCACCCGGATCCAGTACGTATCCAGACCAGATGGTGGATCAGCACCTAGAAAGGACCTCTACATCCCTTAAAGACAGCGGAGACCAGGACAACTAGAGCCCCAGATACAGATCCCCTGTAAAGACCTTGTCTCAGATGACCACCAGGACAAGACCAGAGGAAACAGATGATTCTTCTGCACAATCTGAATTTGCTGCAGCCTGGAATTGAACTACTGGTTTCGTCTGGTCAGAGGAGAACCGGCCCCCAACTGAGCCTGGTTTCTCCCAAGGTTTTTTTCTCCATTCTGTCACCGATGGAGTTTCGGTTCCTTGCCGCTGTCGCCTCTGGCTTGCTTAGTTGGGGACACTTCATCTACAGCGATATCGTTGACTTGATTGCAAATAAATGCACAGACACTATTTAACTGAACAGAGATGACATCACTGAATTCAATGATGAACTGCCTTTAACTATCATCTTTGCATTATTGACACTGTTTTCCTAACGAATGTTGTTCAGTTGCTTTGACGCAATGTATTTTGTTTAAAGCGCTATATAAATAAAGGTGACTTTGACTTTGACTTTTAATAAAAAGCTATGGCAAACACGTGCATGATGACAGGTTTCAGTCATTTACATCAGTCTATCGTTCTTTAAGGTTTCTCATATTTGATGGTAACATTTGCTATGTATTGCTTTAGGCAGGCATTAAGTCCATCTAATTAATGAATTCTTAATTTAGTTGTGACAATTCTGTGCAATATTTAAATTACCAATGATTTTAGAAAATGTTTAATGGGGCGATTAAATGTATTATTTTATATAGAAGCGGGTTACTACAAAAATTCAGGATTAATAAGGTTTTCAGTAGAGCAGCTCAGATGATAAATAATAGGAAAAGTGACAAGTGTTTTTGGGTTCAAGTTCTTTAGAACCTGTATAGTTCCTTGCAAAAAGCCATGGATTCATTGTAGTAAAAATATTTATTGGCATATTGATTACCATCTGTAACCATAAAAACACCATAGTTAACTATAGTTTTTGTAGCAAAACCACGGTTAATTTTTGTAGGGGCTAAGGCAATGTTCAGTATATTAGTGGCGTTCAGAGACTGGTGACAATTTGTTACACACACACACACACACACACACCAAAAGTTTGGAAACATTACTATTTTTAATGTTTTTGAAAGAAGTTACTTCTGCTCATCAAGCCTGCATTTATTTGATCAAAAATACAGAAAAAACTGTAATATTGTGAAATATTATTACAACTTAAAATAATTGTTTTCTATTTGAATATACTTAAAAAAAATAGTTTATTCCTGTGATGCAAAGCTGTATTTTCAGCATCATTACTCCAGCCTTCAGTGTCACATGTAACATCCAGTCTATCACATGATCATTTAGAAATCATTCTAATATTCTGATTTATTATGAGTGTTGAAACAGTTCTGCTGTCTCATATATTTGATCAGGCACGTGCACACATAGACATGATGAAAGGGGGCTTGAGCACCTGCCCTTTTTATTCTTGGAGAGAAAGTGCCCTTTTTTCTGGGATGCTTTTTTTTTATTTTTGAAAAATAATATATATTTCTGTTTGCACACAGCTTCCCTGTCAAAAAAATATATTTAATGAAATATAGTATCTAAATATCAGGTCAGGAGTTCTGAAGCGCTCCCCAGGGGCGCTGGACTGGGGGTAAAACCAGTACTGATTACCAGGGCCCCAAAGGAAGAGAGGGCCCTTGAAAAGTCTGGAATATATATTTTCAAGGGGAGGGGGGCCCATTAGGACTGCCTATGCATAAGGGCACGGGATCTTGTGCAGCGCCCCTGGCGCTCCCTCTCCCTCTCCCCCGATTGTTAAACCCGATTGTATTGCTTCCGCTAAAGAAAATAGTCCGCTCCGTCTCTACGGTTAGAATCCTGTGAGTCCATAGCAACGCTCTGTTTTTCATGGCAACGCTCTGTTATACTCCGCACAGCGGTCTGTTGGTTATAACACACCGCATTCTACATTGGAATTCAACCAAGCCATGTAATAAAATAAGTTAATAAAATAAGCATATATCACCAACAGGTGATATGCTTTAGTTATTTTGTTTATCCTATTTACCTGCATTTCCCTGTCAATTAGATGCAAATGTGCGCATTTTAACTAGTTGATGCCTAATTTGCATACAGAACGTCCCCAGTTATTGACTTACATCAAGAGTCTTTCCCCCTGAAATTTAGAAATCTAAACTGGTGAATTTAGAAGAAATCTACAGATGCAAACAGATGGAGGATACACTCTAAAAAATGTAGTAAATCTGAGTAACTGCATCTGGTACATTAATAAATAAAACTGAGTAGAAATAAGTTAACATTAAACTTTAAAAATAACAATTTATAAATTAACTATTTAAGTAATTTAACTTTTTTTATTTCCTCGAAACCTGTTTTTTAGGTTATTCTAAATATGAAGATTTCAGATGAAAAATCCTCTAAGTGCCATCTGAAATTTCCTTCAATAATGATCATTTTTATCAAGCTTGTATGTTTATGTTCACTTATTTCACATTACTGGCAATGAAAATTACCTATTAATTGTCATTTAAGTTAAATTACTGAACTTAAATACGAGCTTATAAAAAAAAACCTCATAAGAAAATTTCAGATGGCACTTAGAGGCTTTTGCATCTGAACTCTTCATATATACTTGAAACTAGCAGCATAGAAAATGTGTTCAGAACATGCAGATTGTGGAATGGTTTCCTTTGCTGCTCTATAAACCTAGTGAATACTAAGGAGACCATGGTTTCTGTAAACTGATTATTTTGTAGACATCTTTTGAAAATGAAACAATTGCGTGAGTTTGAGGAAGATAAAATTAATTAACTTTTTAAATTATTTTTTTTAAAAGGAAGTCAGAGTTGCGTTAATATATTTATATATATATATATATATATATATATATATATACATATATATATATATATATATATACATATATATATATATATATATATATACATAAATATATATATACATATATATATATATACATATATATATATATACATATATATATATATACATACATATATATATATATACATATATACATATATACATATATATATATATATATATATTCGAGTCCCGGGCCGGCAGGAATTGTGGGTGGGGGGAGTGCATGTACAGTTCTCTCTCCACCTTCAATACCACGACTTAGGTGCCCTTGAGCAAGGCATCGAACCCCCAACTGCTCCCCGGGCGCCGCAGCATAAATGGCTGCCCACTGCTCCAGGTGTGTGCTCACAGTGTGTGTGTGTGTGTGTTCACTGCTCTGTGTGTGTACATTTCGGATGGGTTAAATGCAGAGCACAAATTCTGAGTATGGGTCACCATACTTGGCTGAATGTCACTTCACTTTCACTATATATATATATATATATATATATATATATACTTTTTTGTTTAAAAAAAAAAAAAAAAACTAATTGTGAGAAGTGCCCTTTATTTCACTTGAGCCCCTGCCCCTCAAAATGTCTGTGCACGTCCCTGTATTTTATGAATAAAAGGTTAAAAAGAACTGCATTTATTTAAAATAAAAATAAAAATCTAATAATATATATTCTAATAATATATTTTCTTTACTATCACTTTTTATCAATTTAACACATCCTTGTCGAATAAAAGTATTGATTTTATTTAAAAAGAAGAAAGAAAAAAACAATTACTGACCCCAAATTACTGACCAGTAGTGTATATTGTTATAACAAAATATTTATATTTTTAGAATGATTTCTAAAGGATCATGTGATAATGATCCTAAAAATTCAGCTTTGCATCACAGAAATAAATGATCATTTAAAGTATAAAACATTTAAAAACAATTATTTTAAATTGTAATAATATATCACTATATTACATTTTTTTCTGTATTTTTGATCAAATAAATGCAGGCTTGATGAGCAGAAGAAACTTCTTTCAAAAACATTAAAAATAGTAAAGTTTCCAAACTTTTGGTCTGTACTGTACATATATTTAAATACTTTTTAAATAAAATATATATAAAATAAAAAAAGAATAAGAAATAAAATACTGCTGCAAAGTTCTCCACTAAATAAAATACTCTCAGTCTTAAACCAATATCACATAATAAAATATAATGAAAAATATAAATAAATAACTATGATTACAGTGCAGCATTACCAATCCCAGCTTGTAGGCCTGCTCATATTTAAAATATATATATAACTTTTCCAAAGTGTAAAGTGCAGCACAGACAGTTTCAGTTTTTAGACCTGCTCAGATTTCGTTATTGCATTGGCCCGATCGGAATTTAGAGCAAAGGTCTGTTTAAATCCCGACGGGAGCTGCGTTTGAATTACAATCATTTTTTCCTAGTTGTAGTGATGTTCACACTCGAGTGATGCCTTTTGAAAACCTTAGACCGGTGACACACTGGCATACTGCACCTGTCAAACATATAGGCGGCTGCATATGAAAATAAAACACCTAACCCTAAAAGAATTCTAACAAAAGGTTTCTCAGCTGTTTTTTGTAGGATTAGGTGTCCTTAATAACATACTAAAAGTTTACCAAAGTTTGACCACTAGAAAGGGATCATTTTCAAGATGGATTCCAAGATGGGCAGGGAGCCCTTAAAATATCCTAACTCCTTCATTATTTGACTTAGTCAAGTAATCTTGGTGTCTAACCCCATGTTTTCTGGGTCTATGAATCCATTGGACTTGTCTAAATTGCACTGACATGATTACATACTTATGAAATACATGATTTTGTGAGGTTTTATCATTGTTTGGGATGAACCAGAGATGTAAACAATTTAGCCTATGTCATGTAACTCCTACTCAGTACGTGTTTTTTTTTTTTTTGCAAAAACACAGACTTTACATTCGATGTAAAAGTTATTGCACCCAAAAGTAACTTAAATTGGAGTTGTATAACTTTGATCATAAACAACCCTGTATTAGCCCGAACTGAGGCCTGTGTGTGAAACCTCTAAAATGGTCACTCATTTCAATTTTAATAAGGTAATACATATGTAATGCATCCTCTATAGATGTATTTGAGTATAAAGATGGCATTACACTAAACCCAACACAACTAAATTCACAATTTTCATCAATTCAGAAGATGGTAGAAGAGAATACTGACATTTGATATTGCTTGACTCATTGTAATGTTGTTGGCAGCACAGTGTATACCATTTTGCTCAAACAAAATTAATCCTTGACTACTTAAAAAAAAGAAAAGTTCTTTATTTTTTGTAATTTAATTAAAAAAAGTAAACTTTTGTATATTCTAGATTCAATGCACACAAACAGAAATATTTCAAGAGTTTTTTGTTATAATTTTGTGTACGACTTACAGCTTGGGAAAATAAAAATCAGTATTTTAATTCAGTATTAAAAATTATAATATTCCATTTTGAGCTTGATTAGTTTTATTAATTATGAGTAAAAATACTGGATACCTCCTGGGCTAGTTCAGAACATGCAACCACAATTATGGGGAAGACTACTGACTTGACAGTTGTCCAGAAGACAATCATCAACATCCTACACGAGGAGGGTAAGCCACAGAAGGTCATTGCTGAAAGGGCTGCTGTTCACAGAGTGCTGTATCAAAATATATTTATAGAAAGTTGACTGGAAGGATAAAGTGTGGTAGCAAAAGGTGCACAGGCAACAGGGATGACCAGACTTGGGAAGAATTTCAGGAAAAGCCGATTCAAGAACTTAGGAGAGCTTCACAAGGAGTAGACTGAAGCTGGGGTCAGCGCATCAAGAGTCACCACGATCCGACATCTTCAGGAAAAGCTACAGCTGTCACATTCCTAAAACCAAGCCACTCCTGAACCAGAACATCAGAAGCATTTCACCTGGGGTAAGGAGGAAAAGAACTGGACTGATGCTCAGTGGTTTACAGCCCTCTTTTCAGATGGAAGTAAATTTAGCATTTCATTTGGAAATCAAGGTCTGGAGGAAGACTGGAGAGGCACAGAATCCAAAGTCCAGTGTAAAGTTTCTGAAGTCAGTGATGATTTGAGTGCTGTGACGTCTGCTGGTGTTGGTTCATTATGTTTTATCAAGACCAAAGTCAATGCAGCCATCTACCAGGAGATTTTGTAGCACTTTATGCTTCCATCTACTGACAAGCTTAATGGAGATGCAGATTTAATTTTGCAGCATGAATTTAGCACCTATGTCAGGGATCTAGGAGGGAGGACCCAATTGCAGTGTGAGGTAATAAGGTTTCATTGACTAAACAGACTGATACAAGAGGGTAGTGAAGTGAACAATAGATACCACAACAGGAAAACAGTAAACAGGAACAGCTAGGGGAGGCCACTGGGAAAGCTTCAGGAAACAACTGGCAGAATACTTGCAACAGAGGGGGGGAAGCTAAACCAGGCTGATGGAGAAGACCACACAAGGCACCATAGAGCAGAGCTCAGACACTTGACCACTGACTCTGAAACAGACCAAGTGCCAGGTAGGTTGAACCAGGACAGGGCACACGGGGACAGGTCAGGAACTCGAACACAAGACTAGACAGGACAAAGCTCCACAAAAACAAAATTAAACTCAAGACAAGGAAAGATATAAGCCAATGAGCTAATAAAAGGTTAAGTAACAAAATAAGAAATTACCAATTTAACCAACTTAGAGAATAAATCAAACAAAACCAAGAATCAAGACTAGAAAAACTAAATAAATATTACAAATTAAAAGCCAAAAGCAAGAAAAAACAAATTACTAAAATAAGGAGCAAGACAAAAACAAAGAACTACAAGGACTAGACAAGGGCACAAGACCAAGGAGACACAGACACATATTCAGCCAGAGACAGAGGGGCTGAGAATGACCATGAATCAGCAAACACAAAAGGGTAAGGGGCACTATAAATAGGGAGGAAAATACATGAGGGACAGGTGAGCACAATAAGACTAATCAGGCTAACAAGAGGGTGTGGTAAAAAGGAAAAAAGGAGGACGGCCTAAAGGAGCACATGGCCGAGAAAACAATTAACAAGGCCATGTGCTGACACTATACACAAGAAACAAAATATAAAACAAAGTGACAGTGCAAAACCCTGACAACCTACCTACAGTGCCAAAACCACTTTCAAGTGATTTGCTGACCATGATATTACTGTGCTTGATTGGAAAGCCAACTCACCTGACCTGAACCTCACAGAGAATCTATGGGGTATTGTGAAGAGGAAGATAAGTAACATCTGAAAAACAATACAGAGGAGCTGAAGGCCCCATCAAAGCCACCTGCAGTGCCACAGACAGTAATTGCAAAAGGAGCCCCAAACATGTATTGAGTGCATAATTAAACCTACTTTGGAGATCTTGAACATTTCTGTTTTGTAAATCTTTTTTTGATTGATCTTTGAGAAAATATTCTAATTTTTTTGAGATACTGAAGCTGTAAGTCGTAACTATCAGAACTCAAACAAAAAACTCTTTAAATAGTTCAGTTTGTGTGCAATGAATCTAGAATATAAAAAAGTTTGCTTTTTTAAATTAAATTCCAAAAAAACAAAGAACTTTTCCATGATATTCTATTTGTCTTTTTTACATGTACCTGTACTTAAGGGAAATTGTACATATTTTTCCCATAAATATGCTTGTAACCAATTTCTTTAATATATAATTGGACTTGTAATCACTTATCTATCATGCAAATATGCTAGTTAGAATATTACATGGCCAAAACATGTATCAGGCACCAATATTTCTGGTCTAGGAGGAATACAAAGGAGTAATGGTCATTTTAAGGACCTGGCGGCTGCCATTTTGAAAATGGGGCCTTTCTTGGAGTCAAACTTTGGTAAACTTTTAGTATGTTTTTAAGTACATTTGATACTACTGTAAACCACTGAGAAATGTTTTGTTAGAATTTTTTTGGGGTCAAGACATATACTGTTGACGGTGTCCTTTATCAGTAGGCTTTATATTTATGCTCAACATGAAGTATAGATATTGTTGTCGTGAAGACAAGATCCTGGTCTGTCGGCGGTCTCCCTCTATGTCACCTACAGTAGCAGGAGCGCGCCAGCGCCGCGTCAGGCACGGTTCTGGTGTGTAAAGACACAGAAAACGCAAATCTCTCTTCTTATCCCACTAATGTGCCGAGATTAGCTGTAAAACATGCCCTGAGATAACTTAGCATTTGATACAAGCGGTGTGTTTCGGTTTTACGAGAAAACGTAACCCCCCAAATCGACTGACATTGCTTTTGAATCTCTCTCTGGTCGGTGAGGTTTACTGTTAGTGTTCCTTTGAAAAAATTTGTTATGTCCATAATGTTAATTTCAGCCGGATAGACAGTGAGATCGCTACGACGCCGTTGAAATAAAAAGCCCACCAGCCCCTAATGACACGACAAAGAAGTCTTTGTTAGTTTTTATTGGCAGTTGGCAAACAAGCTGAGTGATGCGCGATGCATTACCGTCTGCCACCACGCACAGTAATAGATATTTTGTTACATTGTTTTGCCGCTCCAGTCTGAAAGACCGAGAGGAAATGAAGTTTTTTTAAAAAAAACTAAAAGATTCGGGGCTTTTGACAAAACATTCGGGCTTAAGCCCCATTCGTAATATATATTAATTTATATTAAAAGTTTATTTATCTGAACGTCTACTTCCGCATTCCAAGCCTGCTCACAGCATCATACATCTCTACACCAATAAGCTCATTTTATGGTGCGTTCAAGTCATCTCATATAAATCGTATTTAGGAGTTGAATGCACATGAATGCCACCACAATATAGTAAATACCAGTGGGGAGATCAGGATATTCTTTAAGCCCAGATCTGTACGAGTTGGGGGCGTGTCAGTGATTAACATGGCGGAATACACAATACTTAAAGGTATTTAGCTGTGATATGGTCAGGCTTTTCTATTTACAGCGTAGTAAGTTAATCGACGATGCATAATATGATGGCATTATAATATAACAATGCAACTTGTAACAATAAAGTTGACAGTGGCTTCATAAATTAATTTAAAACATTAAAAAACGAAGTATACCTAATGCACAATTCTTTGTTCTTCATTTTCTAGAACAAGAGTTTAAGAACATTGCTGTATTTTTGTGTTAAGAGAAAGTACTCCGCCATCTTGCTCCTACGAAAGTGACTTGAACGCACATGCCTTCGTAAGCACGACTTCCCAACTCTTGCGTACGAACTTCCCAAGAGAACTTGAACGCAGCATTAATCATAAACCAATAAGCGCTGAGGTGGGCGTGTCGCCCCGCCCCATCGTCCAGACTCTGTGGCCTACTACCGCGCCTGCGTGACTCTGTCCTCTCTCAGTTGACGTCTGGTAGCTGCAGCAGCGAGTAGAGTTTACTGTAGACTTCACTGCGTCCTTGTATCATCTCTTGACTGACGATGGCTGGCACTCTGGCGCGGAAAGCCGTGGATTATGTCCGTGGTAAAGAGTTCAGAGAGTATCTCATGAGGTCAGTAACGAGATAAACACTGTCGATGTGTGACAATTACTGTTGTGAGTGTGAACAGCGTTCGTAATAAACACAGAAAAGCGCTTTGAACTGTATACATGATCTATAACTGCTGTGTGAAGGTGAATATGTCTGTGTACATGATTTATAACTGCTGTGTGAAGGTGAATATGTCTGTGTACATGATTTATAACTGATGTGTGAAGGTGAATATGTCTGTGTACATGATATGTAACTGATGTGTGAAGGTGAATATGTCTGTGTACATGATATATAACTGCTGTGTGAAGGTGAATATGTCTGTGTAATGTTACATGATATGTAACTGCTGTGTGAAGGTGAATATGTCTGTGTATATGATCTATAACTGTTGTGTGAAGGACAGTGCTGCAGTACCGCTGAGAGCCGGAGGGCGGCGCCTCGGGGTCAGAGTTCACCCCACCGCGCTCTGATCAGAAACCGTTAACAGTGTGGGAAGACGGGTTTATTTTATTTTATTTGTTTTCCTCCTTATAATAGCTTGAATGCTTTCGTCAGTCAAACTGTCAGTGAAATAAAACCTTCTTTACGTTGTTACTTATGTGTTCATTACACATTGCAAAAGAAAAAAAGCCCCCCCCCCCCTCCCTTTTTATTTTTAGCTTTACACAAGCAAAGATATCTGCCAAGATTATTTTTCTTACCACATTGGCAGATATTTTTGCTTGTTTTAAGCAAGAAAAATGACAAAAATGAGATTTTTAAAAAAGTAAACAAGACCTATCTTTAGTCATTTTACTTGTCAAATAAATTAATCTTGATTCAGGAATATTTACATAGTTATACTAGAAAACAACAATACTAAGCATGACATTTTTTTTGCATGGCATTGCTTTTACGGCAGAAAGTGACATGTGAAAGGCCTAGGTTGTTCTAAGAGAGCTTTATGTATTGATAATGTGATATGAATATGATGAGTTTGGTTGTGATTAACTTTGTGACGATGGTTTCCTCTCCTGGTCGATCTGCCCCTCCGGGGGGATCTTCTCTCACCTCAGCACAGTGAGTTCTCAGTGCTATCATCTTACAATCTAATCATGGCTCATAGCACACATGTTATAGGCATCGTGTGTCATGTTTTCCAGCACTTCTGGGGTCCGGTGGCAAACTGGGGCCTGCCAATCGCTGCCATCAGTGACATGAAGAAGAGTCCAGAGATCATCAGCGGCAGAATGACCTTGGGTACGTGACACAACACCAGCAGCTTGCACAACAGCTTGATAGTGTGAGGTCAAAGGTGAATGGAGGTGATTTGGCTCTTGTTTTCCCAGCTCTCACCTGCTACTCGCTGCTGTTCATGCGCTTCGCCTATAAGGTCCAGCCCAGAAACTGGCTTCTGTTCGCCTGCCACTTAACCAATGAAGCAGCTCAGCTCACTCAGGGCAGCAGACTCATCAAATACAAGCAAGTCCTTTCACCTTTCACCCTTCCTTCTGATCTCTGATGTTATTCATGTATTCAGGCTAGCCTAACACCATGTCTGTTTCTCATTGTGTTCCTCAGCATGGAGAAGAAGATGGCCAAATGATAAAGGTTTATGTGCACCGCGGTCTGGATTCGTAGAGATCCACCAGATACTGCGACTTCAAATAGCGATCCATGAACACAGATTTTATGCTATGTCCTCTCTGTTACACATATTACATTTTAAGCCTTTCGACACAGCTCTGAAGGTCACGGTTTGTATGTAATGTATATTTGATTAATATATTTACATGCATAATGCGATTGTGTGTGTTAAAAATGTTTACAGAGAAAATAAAACGTTGCTTTTGCTCTTTTGACTATGTCTCCAGTGTCTATTTATCTGCTCCTCTATCTGTTCTTCACACAAAGCTGTCAAAGACCTTCAGAAGACATTGCATAACATTTATGTTGTTGTCCTAATGGAGTTAATTCAACTCATGTGGAAAAGGGTCAGGATATTCTACAAATAAATCCTGTTTGATGGAGTAAGAACATAGAGCTTTTGAAAAACATGACCGGATTCTCATCCAGCTGTGAGTGAAATGTGCTTTCCACAGAAACCAACTCCCCCAGACAGCTTGGTTACAGAACGTTTAATATTCGGCAAACTAATACAATAACACAGAAATAACTAACTTGCAAGTAATGGATTGTTCTAGGAATACATAGAAAAATCACTGGTAGTCAGTGCAAACATCTACGGTAAACAAATCCTAGCTCCAGTTTCAGGCATGTGGTGTAAATCTGGCTTCTTCTTCTTCATGTGTGAGAAATCATTCACTTCAACTGTAATTTCACTAACTAGGAGCGAAAGAATCAGCGTTTCACAAGTCGTCAGAAGTGACGGTGAGATTAACGGGATTCCCCAGGATCAGTCCCTCATCTTCATCCTCCTGCGATAAACAAAAAACATTGTAAAAACAACAAGCTAATCCAAGTTTAAATCAGTGTAAACATGCAATCTGCCTCTTAGAAGGAGAACACTTCATATGCAGCCTGAACCATGGCTGAACGGCAGCACAGCTCCTCACCTCATCTCTTTCTTTGTAGTCTTTCTCTGTGCTTCTGTACGATACCACGTGGATGAGGGTGTATACTCTGTAATGGCAAACAACAGGGCTTTACATCTCAAATAATTAAGTTCCCGTATATTTATGTACACTTTTTCTGTATTTCTGGTCAAATAAATACAGCCTTGATGAGCAGAAGAGACTCCATTAAAAAACGTGTATATAATAGTAGACTAATTGTTCAGGGGCCACTGTGGCAGTACGTGATGTGTGTTATACCTGTGGTAAAGCATAGCCAAGAACTGAATGATGAGCAGAAGGGCGAAGGACAGCAGAAACATCAAGCTCAAGGGCTCCACTCTCAAGGGCTCTAGTGCCTGAGTACCGTTAGGATAGTACTTGGGAATATTGATGCTCAGAACATCAGTGCCAATGGCCTGAAGGAAGAACGTTGCTACAATCCATAGGACATTAATTATGAAGTACAAAAACACTGCCTGCAAAACAGAGAGAGTAGTTCTCATTTAATATATGAAGTTGTGGTCCAGGAGCGATGCAGTATTCGCTTGCCAAACTTACCTTGTTACGTAGCGACTTTAGCTCCCGTGTCACTTCATCTAGGTGAGCTTTGTCATCGTGTATGGGTAGTAGATAACGCTCTATCAGTTTATTCCAGAAATCATGTTCATCCTGGTAAAACAGGAAATATATATAATGTGGCGTCATGTTACAGACTTGACATTTCGAGTGCAGTCAACCAGTTAATCTAGCCAAATGCATTACTTAACCATTGGAAATCTACTGAAGCTTTTCCCACCATGATTAACTCAAATCAGTATACATTTTTGGTTGATATTGGAACAGTATTCCTGTAAACCAGTTAAAGCCAACCAAATTCCTAATCAATTCCTACTCATAACTGGTCAAGTACCAGGCCCTACAATGATAACATCTGATACCTCTCATTAATCACTGACATTTGAGTAGTTAGGGCACCATTTGATGGCCTTTGAACACTATTCCTGTCAACCAGCTTCCATGTCCAGTGTATCTGATGAGCACTTTTGTAACGATCACTCATTCATTTATCATTTACTTTTATCTGCTCTCACATTATTTGATACATCGTTGTCATAACATGTTGCTATTGCGTCTCTTAATTCGGACTTGACTGACAGACTGGCATTCTGACACGGTCATCTTCATGCTTTCTAACCATATCTCCACTTTTTCCCATTAATTTTTTAATTATTTTGCTAATTGTAAGTATAAAATACAAGAAATGTATAACAATAGCCCCATATTCAATGTACTCTGCATACATTGGATTGATTTGAATAAGTGTCAAAGACCGCAGAAACTGGCCCCCTTTAAAAATGTTTGGACACCGCTGAGGAAAGTGTTGATGTATTGATGGCATTGGAGATCAAGGAACATGTCCTACTTGTGTAAATCTCATTACAACATGAACCATCCACAAATAATTACCTCAGATAGCTTCTCAACCTGTGGAGCCACAAGCGTTCTTTCGATTGCCCTCTTGACACGCCTCTCCAGTCTCTGCGCTCCGTTCTCGATGCGGTTGGACTTCACGATGCGCCTGGCGGCTTCATTCAGAGCATACTGCAGTTCCTCCAGCTGACTCACACTCAAGACGTCCTCAGGACCCACTTTATCCCTCAGCTCCTCGTTCAGGGTGTCGCTGAGGATCGACACCAGTTCCTCGCACAGATCCTCCTGGTTCTTGTTTCTCAGTGTGTATCGGATCTGCTCCTGAAGGTTTCTCTTCAGATTGGCATACGTCAGTTTCTTCAGGAACTCTGTCTTCACGGGCTCCACCCAGTCTGTCCGTTTGAATAAGAACAACATAAACAATAATTCAGTGCACAGACCAGCCCTACACTCAGAATAGTGTACGTTTGAGAGGGTTATGTGGTTTGAATCAGAGATTCTCATTCCATTACCAATCAGAGACAGTTCATAGAACATTGTACTGACAAGATAATCATGAATCACGTGTGCTAGATAATAGAGATACTTGTAGGAATTGATGTCATCTCTTACCACTCTCAGGTACAAATTCTTTCTGCTCCAGAGTATCGTAATCATTGTAATCATAATCATCATCGTCGTCATCATCTTCATCATAGTCTGTGTCATCGTTAAATGGATCAGCTTTTTTCTCACAGCTTTTGGAACTCCCACTGTAAGATTTATTTGAAGCAACAGTTGGGGAAATATAAGAACTTTTCAGCAGCATGGTAATTGTAATCCTAACACATGTTCATAGTCTTTACCTTTTATCAGAGCAACTGTCTTTTTCTTCATTGTCCTTGTTGAGATTCTCTTTGGAATTGTCCTTCTTACGAGGCATCTCCTCGTTGTAGTCAAGGATGTGTTTGTTCTGATCTAAACTGTCCTCGACTTCATTGGTGGTCTCAGCCTTTGGCTCTTCTGGCTCAATTTTGGCAGCTGGTGGGTTTGGATTGACAGCTTGCTGAATTTGTTGAAGGACTAGATTTTCGGTCTCTTGAGTGACTTGGATTTTCACATCCCAACAGCACATTTTGCAGTCACGATTGCACACAATGCCCACTTGCTTTTTATGCTCCTTCGCCTTGCTGGATTCTCGAGTGCCCCATGAGACAATGTGCATGTTGACTAGGGAATATATGGTGAGGAGAAGATATCCACTGGGAATGCAGATGAAGTACATCAGACCGTAGATAATCAAAGTGCACTCCTGAGGGTGAAGAATAGCTGTCACCATGTAAAGGATCGCACCAGACACCAGGAAGAGTCCAGTAGGAGTTATAAATGTTCCCTGTTTAACCATGTCACCTAAAATAAGATATCCAGTGAAATGGAATATCACCAAGCATGTTTTAAACACACACAAACACACACAAAAGATAATAAGCAATGATTACCAATAATGGAAAAGAAGGATGCAGTCATCAGGAATGCATAAATGACACTGAGAATGGCAGCAATGGTGATTTGGAAGTTGGGTTTGGCCACAAAACATATGATCATGTAAACAGTTGGAGGTACAACAGCAATTATTATGGAAAGAGTGCCTTCAATTCCAAACACAAATTGGAAAGCTCCTAAAACGGAAAAGAAAGAGAATATTAGCAGTTTCCATACACTTATATATTCCCTAAATAGTATTTTTGACCTGGTCAAACCAGCCTAAGAAGTTCAGGTGGGTAAACCAAGCTTTGTCTGTAATGTTAACCAGCTCAAACAGGTCTCTACCAGGTTGGGCAATACACAAGCCCTAAACAGGCTGACCAAATGGTCTACCAGGTCAGCCTCAGTCCCATCAGAAGCAGACATTTCTAGCAGAGCAGTCAAATCACTATAATACATCCTTTGAATATTTACCTGCTACCATGAGGGTGACAGAGGCAGGTCCCAGGATGGAGGAAGCCACAGTGAAGGTCTGATATAAGATGTAGAGGATGGAAATGGAGGTGTTCCTCTTTACTGTGTCTTTCCCGCTGTGGAGCAGATCAAGAGTGTTGGCCAGTGTTGAAGGACCCCATCGACGCCTTTGGTTGTAAAACTCTTTGAACTCTTGCGGTGAGTTGGTGAAAGCGTCTGAAGCAGCGTTATACTCCACCCTCCAGCCCTGCTGCAGGAGAAGAGTGCACAGCCAACGGTCCTCACCTAAATGTGAGCGGATGAGTAACATGATGAACTGGTGGAGCACAGAGGAACCCGACTCATTCATACATTCATACAGAATCATCTACACAGAAACATCAGATGCAGTAAGTCTTGCTAACCATCTACTATACGGAACAAAGACACTGAAAAAAATGTTTACAAAAGTTGATGTAAAGATCTGTGTTATATGTCTTAGTTTACTAAACTAAATTCACATTAGAGCGCAATTCCATAAAAGCACCAATTGGAGGGCAAACTCTGCTTGGGATTTACTGACAATGTGCACATTAAAGAACACAGACACAGCCAGATCATTTATATAATGACCAGCGCAATCTACCAAGAGCAGCACTAATTACCATCTGCTTTAAGACATGCTTTTTTTGGGGTTAAATATTGATGCGAATTCCAGTAATTTGACGAGTGTAAAAATGAGAAAATTGCATTACATGTTTCTCCTACCATAAATTTTGTGCCTGAAAGGGAAACCCCTACAAATGCATATCTGATTAGGTCAGGCGCAAAAATAACAGTGTCCACGCCTTTTCAGCGCTAATTCGTCTTTAGTAAATCCTGGTAGTAATATTTTAAAACCAAAAGATGTTAGAGCTGATGAAAGCTTTTAGTAAATCTGGCCTTAAGTATTCTTTGTTAAATAGTATCTTGTAACACGGCATTGACATGTGGGATAAGCCTTTTTTATTTAATTTAATTTTAATAATTTGTAATTTTTAAAAATTTTTAGCCATTCACCTGCATTTGGGTGAAATCAGTTCCAAAGAAAACACGTTTTCACCCATTAGGCATTTACGAACACTGCCGTACTAGATGTGACACGTGTCAATACACACCAGGAAAAAGATATACTGTTCAGAGTAAAGGCAAATGTGTAAGATAATGTAACTGCAAGTTATTTATTAAGCATAAACGATACTTTTAGTGGAATGGTTAGCATGCTAGTGAGATATTCAGTGCTATAAAAACAGGGTTTACCTTGGTCATACTGCACATACTCAGAGGCGCGTGTGGCTTTGGTGGTGTATCGCTTCAGGACGTTGTCGTCCATCAGTGCAGATCCTCTGAACAGACTGAAACAGCCTGGACTGCACAGAACCGAGCCAAACACGTGCTCCGCTGTCTTCTGAAGCCAATGACCCACTGCGTACTCAAACTTCTGATACCACACCATTGGGCCTGAAACATGGGGCAGAGGAACATGAATGGAGTGTGGTGCGCATACTGCATCTGAGCATTTTTATATTCAGGTTATGTCTTTCACATAGTTGAGCAATGTTATCATATTGTAAATCCTGGCTGTCCTTTGTTGTTGAGATTAGCTTTCTGATCATCTCAATGGCTCTTTCTAGTATGCAGTGTTAAAACTGCAGTGATTGTGAAGAAGCATTTATGTAAGTGGACTTTGTATGTTGATCAGCATTTGAAAAGCAGGCCTATAAAAGGGCACATCATTATCTGCTATAGAATCCAGACTGCAGCTTCTTTCTTCCTTTTAAGTCATGTACAGGTTATTGTGAGTTTTATGTAATACTGTTATGAAATTTGACATCCTACATTCCCTATAATGACCATTTCTGTTCGGTTGTTTGATTTTTCTCTCTGAATACATATGATTTTTACCCATTCCAGTGGGGTGGATTCGTCCACAGGCTGCACCCACGGTGTCATACATTCTCAGACGATCGACGAGCAGAATCAGAGCAGCGGGGTGGAAGTCTGTGTCTCCATCCAAGGCCATGATATATGTGTTGTCGTCAGATATATGCCTCCTCTTGCTGTCATTGTCATAAGAAGGTAGCAAATAACTCTCACCATCTAGTGAAATGAGACTGGCTCGACTCGGGTTGTTTTGTCTCTGTAAGAACAAACAGTGTCAAAAACAGTTATCTTCAGCCATATATGCTCACTAGGTCATCTGTTTCTCTTCAATATACACGTGTCTGACCTTTTTTGACCATGTTTGATCACTTTAAAGCGGTATGATTTATGCACATGGCCCAAGGAGAATAGGGGTTTATTTCAATCAGTAAACCAACTTATGAGCAATAGCAGTAGGGAAGCTTGACTTATCCAACATCACTAGTGACCGAATGCTCAGTACTAAAGGACCAAAAAGAAAACTTACTGTTATTTTCTGAGGGTTTTTGACATTGTATCCTTTCCAGCCAAGCAGGTAATACAGGTACATGATCTGAAAATGGACACATGCTCAGTCAGATTCAGACAAATGTTCAAAATAAACAGTGTTGCAAAGACTGAATTATTTTTCATACTAAGGAATATGATTTTGACGTTCACCTGTGACCATCTCTTTTTGTTTCGAATCAGTTTTTTGTCTTTAAGGTGGATGTAAAGCATGTTTCCCTCTGGCATGACAACCACAAGACGACCACCATATGGTGTTTCAATGATGGAAACTTCGTCTGGCTCCTTATTTGTAAATACCCTTGAAGGCAAAATGGTGACATTTAGTTTACAGTTGGTTGTGAAATATATATAATTGACATCAGTCTGTTCAGTCTGTTTGCTTATCCCGGACAGGAAACCTTTGCCTTACCTGTACACCTCCATGACTACTTGTATAAGGTCGCAGACATAGCTGTTGACAAGCTTTGTCTCAGTGTCTGTTTCATACATGAAGCCATCGTCAACATAAATATGGCATTCAAAGTCAAAGCAGTCCTTGTGTTCCTCCTTCGGATCCCCTCGGTATCTGTCCAATCTGAAACCAACAATCAAGCCAAAGGAATGAAGAACTGCAGCTGGGGGTTTAAAACCCCTTAGTTGAAGAAAATCTTTAACGGTCATTTACAACTAGGTGTTTTCTTTGCTTAAGGGTTTTCAATCAACTAGGCTCCGGGGAGCTGAAATATATTTGCAATACCCATCCATCACTTGTATACATACCTGAACATTGAAGTCATGATTTTTAGCATCTCATCGTATGTTTCATGCCACATTGTTGCACACAGGTAAATGACACAGTTTTCCACATGATCATTACCACTACTATACGGCAGATAAAAGGAAAGGAAACAATCAGATTTTGACTTAATTCATGCATTTGTACAGTATTATGTGTACCATTTCAAAGACATCATTGCTTTATATGTACCTCTCCTTGTTTGCCGTACGAACCGCTTTCATTTTAGTGTTCAGCAGCATAGAGAGGTCAATGAAGGCAGATTCATACAGGCGGCGTACGAAAAGTTGGGATGTGCGTTCGATCCTCTGCACCTTGATTTTCCACACATAATATGTGCATGAGACCAGGCCGAGCCACATGCAGACCCCCTCCAGCGCCAGCATGGAGAAAGGCCACATGGCGTTCGGGTTGTTGAGTGACGTTTTGCAGATACTATATGAAATTTCCAGCATCACGACTGGGGTGGTGTTGACGTCTTTGAGAGTTTCAAGTTCATGACAAAATGGCCAGAAAGGAGTTTTAACTGTAAAATTATTACTGGAGGTATATAAGTTAGCAGTTTGTGATAAAGAGACCAAACTCTCAGCTTGTGTCAAGAACAGTATCATACCCAGGATTAGCGTCACTGGACCAGTTAACGACACGGGCAGAGCAAAAGCAAATGTCATGGAGTGGATCTTGCAGGCCACGACTCCGAACCAGTGGCAGGCAGCAGAAAAGAATGCCTGCAGGCAAAACAGCCCAATGCCTATCTCTACCGTGCCTTTACTGGCTTTGGTGAAAGAATCCCATTTAATGCGAGCATCGGCTTCAACAATCAGGCAGTAATACAGAAAGTACACCCCCAAGGTCAGTGCTATTCGAATGAGGCTGGTGAACAGATAAATGGCATCTCGGAAAGTGTCCAGTTCGCTGAGCATTTCCTGAATGTTAGTGCTGGCCTGAAAAGGGTTCTCCCACCAGTTTAGAGAAATTAGCAGCGTTGCAAAAATTGCAATGCCTACATAAATGTAGCTACCATCTACTTGTCCTGGCACATAAGAGGACTCCCTCACATAGTAGTCGACTGCCAATAGAACGTAGCCGCTGAGCACTAGGATTAGGGAGCATATAGGGTAGAGGATCATCCAGCTCCGTGTCTGCAATCGAAAGGCGATCTGAAACACGGCCGAAAGGATGCAGATGCCTCCGGGGATGCAGAGGTTTGTCAAAACGTCAAGCTTAGGCATCACAATGAGCACCAGGATCGCGGTCCCCACGGCCACAAGACTCTCAATCCCACACATCTGCAAAAGCGTTTACAACAATCATTACATGTGCACAATGAGACTTCCATAGCATTCAAGGTACACATTTCATCAGTTCATGCATGTCTAAAGTACAGGAGCTACACCAGGAGTCACTCCTCTGCCATCAATTCATTGTCATTGTATAACAGCATGAGCAGACTGAGTGAGCATCCTACACTAAATGATCGTCTAGTATGTCTAACCTACTGTAAAATCCAAATAAATTTAGCTTTGTTTTGCATAGGGAATCAAAGCGGGTCTTTCAAGCTCTTTGGTTGGCAAGTTCCCAGGGCCACAGGTATCTAGGTGCATAAACTTGTCGGGTTAGTGCAGGTAGACCACCTTGGCAAGGGGTTAGATCAGGATGGTTCACTAGTAGATCATTGCCCATCAAAAGAGTATGTCAGCTCACATTTTAGATGTAATATTTTTATTTGTAGTGCTTTAAAGGAGGGGTATCCAACTCTGTTCCTGGAGTGCTACAGAGCATTTGTCTTAAAACTTGCTCCCACTCTCCAGCAGTAGCTGAAGTAGGTTGGAAAGAAACTGTGCAGGACAGTGGGCACCACACTGTAAACCCTAATGTTGTCTTGACTTAAAAAATCAAGTAATGTTGACTAAACATTACTTAAAATTTTGCATTTTGGCCCTGTCACTTAAAAATATGAGTTAATTTAACTAATTTACCTTCAAAATGCATAAGCTTAAGATTTCAAGTGTTGTGAGCTCAAAATCATGAGTAATCCTTTGGAAAAACTCAACCTCACTCTGTTCTTGCTTTAATGTGATTGGCCATGGGAGGAATTCTGCCTAGCAACACAGAACAAAAGCACTGATTGGTGGATTACAAAAATCGTCCTTTTGGTCTGTTTGGTTGCTGAACTACATTTCAAGAAGACATTTTTTTTTAGTGTATTATGTTAGGTGAGTAAAATTATGTAGATATAAAGTTGTTTTGCATGATTTCCACTAGTGAAATATGTTGATTTAAATCCTGGTGGTACGTGATTTTGATATGGTATGATTATTGAAACGACAATTTAAGTGTTTGATGAAGTGGCCCAATCATTTTCCTTTAAGAGAAAGAACATGGCAGCTAAAGTTACTGCTTAACTCGTTAGACCCATACACTGGAAACCCTAATAAGTTGACTGAACTAAATTGATTGAGTAAACTCGTTGCCTCAATTTAATTGAGTAATGGAGTCTCCCAAAACTTACATATTTAAGTTTATTTAACTTGACGGTTTTGTAGACTGTACTTAAATCACTCAGTTCACCAAACTTGGTTCTTTTATTTAATGTACTTAAACACTTATTTTCCCTTAACTTGGTATTAATTTCAAGTGTACTTATATATTTAAGTTAACTCAACATGTAAATTATGTTCTTATTTTCGACCGCACACTTTTTGCACATTGAAGTAAAACAAATAACAGCATATTTAATCTTTGACCTTTTGACAAAATGTCACAATATTTATGAAAATACAGTAAACCCTATACTGCACTGTAAAAAAAAGTTGTCTTATCGCAAGTGCTTTTTTGAGTAAACTTAACAAAAAATTACTATGTTTGCGTATTTTAACATCATCCTAATCCATTGGGCAAAGTTACGTCCAGTGGACGTCTTTTTATGTCTATGCAGATTTTGAAAAGACGTCCACTGAGGAGGCAGAATGTTTTATGATGTCTTTTTTTTTAAATGTTTTTATGTCTTCTGTACATCCGATATAGACGTTCACAGATCCTCCTTACAAGGTTCTGTGACTTAATTTCTGTCAGACATCTAGGCCTGGTTTCATAGACAGGGTTTAGCCTAAACCAGGATTAGGCCATAGTTCAATTAGGACATTTAAGTAATTTTTATAAACATGCCTTAGAAAAAAACATTACTGGTGTGCATCTTGAGACAAAACAAAGGCACTGATATATTTTAAGATCAATCAGTACAAGTTTCTTTCATTTGAAACAACTCAGACTTGCATTTTAGTCTAGGACTAGGCTTAAGCCTTGTCTGTGAAACCGGGGGCTAGAGAAGCTCTTATTGAGAATTAACAGAGGTTTAAATGTTGATATTTGATTCATTTGAAGTCACCATTGTGGTGGAAAGTGTTTGGTTTAGTTGGGATCTTGGTCCAGTTACTGCTTGTGTTAGCTTGTCTTTTGCTGCTGTAACAGTGTATTTTAAAACGCTGTTTTTGTGGCGAAGAAAGACAAAAGTTAAATGAGCTCCGGTGTCATCAGCTCTTTATTAGTGTTAGCTTGTCTCTTGCTGCTGTAACTTGTGTGTTGTAAAACACTGTTATTGTGGCAAAGAGAGTTGATATCAAACATACACATCTTGCTTGTAATGGAGACAAAGTATAGTAAAATAAAATGTATTGCTGCAACTGTGGATTTAATTTTATGGATAGAAACCTTGTAGATAAAATAATGTACTTACTTTTAGAAAACAGATCACATCGTCACAAACAGACATCAAGATTTTGGATATGCATCACATCAATGGTGACAATCAGAACAAAAAAGGCTGTAAAATAAGGATGGGTTTGTGCTATGGAGCGCTTTTGTTTGTCACCATTACTGTGATGCATATGCTAAATCTAGAAGTCTGTGTGTGTGAGTACTTGATCCTTTTACTCAAATTATTTCAAACACATTCATTTTGTCCATCTTCAAAATAAGTATTTTGCTCTTGGTGCCTGTTAAAAATATCAAACAAAACTTATTTTCTGATCCCAAATACTTATGTGATGACTTTCTCCTCAACAAAACACATCTGATAACACCTGAGCTCATTTAAATTTGTCTTTTTTCGCCACAAACACAGTGTTTTAAAATTCTCCAATACAACAGCAAGAGACAAACTAACATAGGAAGTAACTGGACCAAGATCCCAACTAAACCAAACACTTTCCACCACAATGGTGACTTCAAATGAATCAAGTATCAACATTTAAACCTCTGTGATTTAGTGATTTAAGTACAGTCTACAAAACCGTCAAGTTAAATAAACTTAAATATGTAAGTTTTGGGAGACTCCATTACTCAATTAAATTGAGGCAACAAGTTTACTCAATCAATTTAGTTCAATCAACTTATTAGGGTTTTCAGTGCAGGAGCAGGGTTGAACATCTATGCTGTTGAGTTCAGCTCCAACACAATCAAAGCCATTAGGGATAACTGATAATTATAGACAGGTTTGTTGGAGCAGGTTGGAGTCTGGAATCTGTGAGGTCAGAAACCCCCACTTCATTAGAATAATGTAACACATTTCAGATGTTGTGTATACCTTACATGTTTGCCTCGGTCAGTAGCATACTCAGTAAACACTGCAGGTGTTATGATGGTCTTGCACATGGAGATGTGCCTTTGATTTTTACTCACTGCCACCTCACATTTCTCGAAGTCATTTCAATTTTTTTATTTAGACTTAGAAAAAAGCAGTGATATCTGAGTAAGTGAGCTGTTTACTTTGTAATTTATCCAACTATTTCTACCAGTTTGATTCATGGTCCAATGCATCACATTCGTCTTACCCTTTTCATTCCTCATTACCCACTTACATGCCCACCACATATTAGGAACTGTTGGACTTGTGCATGTGTTTTTCTATATAATATTGGGGAAAGGAGTGTTCTTATGTGTTAATCTGCATCATTCAACTCACGATTCCCAGTGTCCGTGGGTTAGGGGCCACATAGCTCTTGAAGACACATTTCCACAGAGACTTCAGGAACATCAGCAGGTTTGGCATCACTAGTACACACATCAAAATCAGCGTGTAGAATTGTTTGTCCACATTGTTTCTCAAAGACACTGGACTGGTCAGAGTGGTCAAAACCAGCAGAGAGCCCTACAATACAAAGACAAAAAAGCCTTTAATGCGTTGGATCATTACACAAAGTCATATATGTCATGTGACCATGTGATATGTGATGAGATATGTGATGAGATGTGGCTTCCTCTTCATGGCCAAGGTACACGTAAGGTTTTATTGCATTTGGAGTTCAATTTTGTCATATTTTATGTCTTGAAGTGAATAATGGTTTAATTGGCCTTTGCCCAAGTCCTTCTTAATATTTGGTCAATTAAGATAAAAATAATTAAATGACTCAATAGCTCTGTGTGTGTACTCACAGAAACTGGCACGAATGTATCCACAAGCATGATATGTTTGTGAATGTACACGTTGTTATGGAGACACAATCTCTCTCTGAGTAAACAGTAATGGGTGTTGGTGCAATTATCCTCTATAAATATTTATGTAATAGTTATGATTCACCTTGCTCATAACCCCGCTAAACAACACAAGCAAGCCAACGATAACAGCCACCAAGTTCTGCAGGATTCGAAAGAGTGTTCTCTTCTTCTCTTTTTCAGCTCCGATCGGGTTCAGCTGGAAGGGGTCCCAGGTGTCCCTGGGCACACAGACATTGTGAAAGGTCAAAACTCAGACTGAAGAAAAGACCTGTGTGTTCTCCTCATGACAAAATGTCAAATGAATATGCATTATATCAGTTCAGCATGTTGTGAACTTCATATGTAAAACAGTTTATGTCCATTAAAGTTTAAAGTCACACCATGGCTTTTCGTGCTTAACAACATAACTTTACGATATGCCACTTTCAGGCCTTATTGTTTAATGCACTCATTTATCTAAAGTGAGAATGGCATTCACCACGTTCACCACACCACACTGACATGTGACCTTTCCTGGTTGTATACCAGTAGATATATATCTATATAAATATCTATAAATGTAGCTACTCAGTTTGGAGAATATAAGAGCTAATTAAACACAAAGACAAGACAAAAGGAATGTTAAAAATGTTGCTATATTACGTCAGTATTAATATACTTAGTAGCATATTACAATATACTGTCTGTACCCACACACACACACACACTGAAAAAACAGTAACCTAAAAATGTGCTTCATGTGTAACAACTACATTTCAAATAATCTTACTTAACATTAATGAATCAACCTAAATATATTAGGTTATACTATCAATACTTAATGTAAGGGTAAGATCAGATAGAAATAGCTCTTTAATGTAACAATTACAAGTTACCACTTTTTACACACAAACTAAAACAACAACGACAGGGTAACCTAAAAATGTGCTTTGTGGAAACATCTAAATGTATTGATTATACTCAAATAAAAAAATAAATAAATAGTGTTGCTTAGCATTAGTGAACTAACCTAAATATATGAGGTTACACCATCAAAACTGAATGTAAGGGTAAGATCAGGTGTAGCTCTTTAATGTAACAATAACAGGTTACCACTTTTAGTGCACACACACACACACACACACATGTAATTTAATTTATTTCTGACTACTCTTAATGTCCAAATTTCACAGTGAAACTTTAATCCAGCTGTGTCTTGCTCAAGATTAAATCGATTTTTTAAAATATTAATCTAAATAATAAAAATTGTAAATATTTTAATTCTGTTGATTGAATGTGGTACTATACTGAGTTTAACTTTCAATTAAAAGCACTGCTTTGTGTTCATGATGAATTCAACATATTTTACCACAGAAATGCAATGAAAGCTTTTAATCAGTAACTGTAAACAGATGATTGATTATATTAATGATGCCGTGTCTTTCACCTGTGACGGCCTTCCCTCTTGCGTCCCCGCTGCTTCAGTTCCTCCATTTCCAGACGCTGACACTTACTCCATAAAGCGGTGCTGGGCTATGTCGTGCTTACCAGGCAGAGCTGTCTTAAATCTGATCTGAAGTTATGGGTGCAATATCAGTGCGCTCACGGCCATAAAAGAGTTCAAAGATCCATGAGATTCATCCCAGCTCAACATCCTTATTACATATCTGATTGGAAAACTTGTTTATGTCTCTGACCAAAGTTCACATGACTATTATATTCCATGTATCCTTATGTAAGAATATGAAGTTTTGAACATTTTATAAATATTGAAGGGGAAGGACCTTATAAATCAGCAGTTTCTCATTTCAGCTGCTTTCAGGACCACATTAACCTGTAAAATCCCCCCAAAATGTTCACATGTCTGATGTGTCCCTCATTATATACAATAAAGAACAGGAGTTACACACATTTTCTTTCAGAAATGACTTGATTAATCTATTCCTTGTGTGCAGATAATCGGCTGCTTAATTCTCATTGAAAACGCTGTTCATTCTGCATATACAGTACACATACTGGGTCAGGTCCAAGGGTGGAGAGGAGCTGTTTTATAACTAATACATGCTTCTTAAGAGACAAATAAATGACGCACAACAGTTTATTACGCAGTAAATAACACTGAAAATAGATAAAGATGTCCTCTGATAAAACAGAAACTTAAATAATCACATCTCAACAGTTTGCCTCTTTCATCAAATACTGTTTCTTTTGTGTGACACTAACATACAAACCATTATTAGCATCCTTCTCAAGGATCTGGGGATCATGAAAGCTGGGATTCTAATCATGAAGCATGAGTTGACCCTGCCAATGTATTAGGGTGTAAATTTACAGTTCTCCTTCCTGAAAACCTTCTTGGATGGTTGTTTTATGCTCAGGGATTGACAGGAAGAAGGCTTTCCCCACTGTTTCCCTACACTGTGCGAGAACAGGCCGAAATTAAAATGCAGTTTGCAGCAATGTCCGGTTTCCCAAATGTAATCAGTGCAATTGACTGCACTCATATTGGTATAAAGGCTCCATATAAAACAAATTTGTTTATGTGAACAGAAAGCATGTGTATTCTATTAATGTGCAAGTCATATGTGACTCTAAAATGACCCCCACAAACATTGTGGCACGCTGGCCTGGCTCAGCACATGATTCCTTTATTCTGACACATAGCAGTGTAAGGGACTGACTACAGGCAGGGGCAGGACGTGATGGCTGGCTTCTTGAGGAGTTTAACAACGCATCATTTGTGGCCATTTGTCCTGATATAGCCTATAACATATAATATTATAACCCTGCAGGGGACAGATGCTTCCCCCTGAGACGCTTCTCTCATCTGCCGTAGCTCATCTGAAATTATGTTAATAGTGTTTATTGTGTCTCGCTGTTGCTGCAGATTCTGGAATGACTGGAGGACAAACAATTTGCAACATTCCTGCCCCCCCACAGAATGTACAATAAAAGTTTAAAATCTGTTTAACCTTGTTCCTCTGTGACCTCAGTCACATCAGTGTCTCCTTACTTTTCCAACACAATCCCACATAGGCAGACCTCCCCAATTATGGCAGTGATTTTGCTGTCCAGTGATGTGAGCTTAGTGTTCACCAGTTGCAGCCACGCTCTAGCGATGGGAGGACAGTTTTCTATTTGCTTCTGCCTTGAATGAATGGGATTATTTATTTCACACATTTAAAACAAATAAGCACATCAAAATAAAGCTTACTTAATAGAATATAATACATTTATTGTAATTATACAGATGTCCATCAAAGTTTTATACACACACACACACACACACACACACACATATATATATATATTAAGAATGTCGTGGAAAAGTTAAATTATTTCAGAAATTCAACTCAAATTGTGAAACTCATGTATTAAATAAATTCAATGCACACAGACTGTAATTTTGATGATTTTGGCTCACATTTAACAAAAACCCAAAAATCTCAACAAATTAGAATGCTTCATAAAACCAATAATAAAAAAGGAAACATTTAGAGCTGCCATGAATTCCAGATCTTCAGTGTTTCACTAATACACCGTTACAGCAGCAAGAGACAAGCTAACACAAGAAGTAACTGGACCAAGATCGCAACTAAACCAAACACTTTCCACCACAATGGTGACTTCAAATGAATCAAGTATCAACATTTAAACCTCTGTTAATTCTCAATAAGAGCTTCTCTAGATGTCTGACAGAAATGAAGTCACAGAACCTTGTAAGGAGGATCTGTGAACGTCTATATCAGACGTACAGAAGACATAAAAAACATAAAAAAAGACATAAAACATTCTGTCTCCTCAGTGGACGTCTTTTCAACGTCTGCAAAGACATAAAAAGACGTGCACTGGACGTAACTTTGCCCAGTGGATTAGGTTGATGTTAAAATACGCAATATAGTAATGTTCACGTAATAGTTCCTTTAAAAACAAACAAAATTTTAAATACATGTGAAAAGGTACTTCATGCCACAAGACTGCTAACATATGAAGGTATAATTTACACTGGATTTATTTAACATGCATTATGTACCATGTGTTGAGTTCAGTCTAAAATGCATTGAGTAAAGAAGTTAATATATGTCCTTGTGCTTTGGACACAAACTTTCAATAATAAAAAAGTTATTTGACCCGTGTTATGGTCTTTTATTTATTTAGACTATTTGAATAAAATATAAAATCTGTATGCTTATAGATAATAGGCCTTGTGTTCAGTAAACAAAACATATTTTGTTCTGATATTTTTTAGGATAACATGACTATTTATGTTGTGACAACTTGTGATATTAAGTTATTATTTTAAGTTGGGTGGACTTTAGTTAAGTTTAAGTTTACTCAAAGTTTAAGTTTAAGTTTACTCACTTTACTAGTTTGTTAAGTTTACTCAAAAAAGCGATTGCTATAAGTTGCCTTATTTTTTTAAGTTGACGCAACTTTTTTTTTTTTTTTTTACAGTGTATTGACTGAAAAACTACAACAGATGCTTTAATAGGAATCAATGTATATAGTGTTTTATTTTTATTTGTTCATTACATTTTTTGAATGCTCCTGCTAAATACTATTGTACTATTTATATAGTAAATACTATATTTTTTTAATAACAAAGATAATAACAAAGATTTTTATCTTCTCCCACTTTGGCCTAAATATCCGCCATACTTTTTCATATTTTGTTACCTTAAAGTGAAAAGCTTTGTCTTTATAATAGGGAAATCAGTTTGGCTGTGATGCTCAAACAGCTTGCAAAATAGAAAAAACAATATGACAAAGAATCATGATAAAATCATGATATTTAAAACATTTATTTTAATTTTTTTGCCATATCGCCCACCCTAACAAACCCATACACCTTAACCATACCCCACAACCACACCCCACCCCGTCTACGATTGTCCCCTCATAACACCATTTCACCCCTGCCTTTCCAGAGGTCTGTGCACGACACTGGTTGTTTGGAATGATTTGGTTAACTCGAGAAAGATAACTGAGGTGTTGGTGGAAACTGGGGAGCATCCCATGACATTTGCATCCGGGTTGTGGGAAATGTTCATCATTTATTGTGGAGTCCCAAATGCAACTAAACAAAACCTAATGTCTAGGTCTGCATTAATTGCCCAGGGGAGAAGAAACATTAATTTATACCAGCACTAATTGGATATTGGAACCAATATACTTGGAGGAATGATCTGATGTGTTTTATATATATATATATATATAGGGAAGGTGAGGAGGCCATGATGGTCAGAGCCCAATGGGCGAATTTAGCCAGGATGCCGGGGTTATACTCCTACTCTTTTTTTGAAGGAGGTACATCCTGGGATTTTTAATGTCCACAGAGAGTCAGGACCTCGGTTTAAGGTCTCATCCGAAGGGCGGTGCTTGTTAACAGTATAGTGTCCCCATCACTACACTGGGGCACTAGGACCCACACAGACCACAGGGTGAGCGCCCCCTGCTGGCCTCACTAGCACCTCTTCCAGCAGCAACCTAGTTTTCCCAGGAGGTCCTTCATCCAGGTACTGACCAGCTCAAACCCTGCTTAGCTTCAGTGGGTGACCAGTCTTGGGCTGCAGGGTGATATGGCTGCTAAGGAAAATATTTGAAAATTTATGGAAAACATTTTTACATTTCTCTTTACAATGTGAGTATTGTTGATGCATAACTCACTCACACTCACCTTTGTACCCTCTACCCCCCCCCCCCCCCTCCGGGGGGGACCGCTCACAGGGACCTGCGGGAACCTGGGGGTAGGACAGACGAGGCGAGAGAAAAGGAGATGGAAGGAGGAGCGACAGAGACAAGAGAAGGGAGAGAGAAAAAAACAAAAAAACATTCCGGTTCCCAGACGCACTGCTGCTTGGCCCTCCACCAGCTGGGTGATCTCCAGCCCACCGCGTCGAGCGTCCATGGCGGCACACTCCCTCGCCTGCTCGATGCCACCGCGGATTCACCACAGTGGCTAGGGATCTTCAGCAGTGCGTCCCTCCTTCTCCCGGGCTTCGGCCCCACTGTAACGATAAAACTCCATAACTATGGGAAGATGGAGGCGGGAACCGGTGGACAATCAAAAAGAAACTTTAATGCTCAAAATAAACATAAAACAGCGCATCAGCCCCTCACGGACGACTGATGCGCACAAATAAAAAGCAAACACAACTAAAACCCAGGCCTGGTCACTGTCGTCGCTCCGGTTTTATATCCCTCCATCTCCTCCGTGGGACTTGAGTCCGGTGGGTCGTGCAGGTGTCGCTCATTTCCAATCACTCCACTGGCCTCGCTCCTGTTCCCACGTCTCTCGGCCTTGCACCACTCATTACAAGCACAAACCTGACAAGCTTTGACGTAATTAGTGACGTCCTTGGATATTGAAGGCCACCAGAATGAGTTAAGTAACAGGTGTAGAGTGCGGGAAATACCTGGGTGGCCAGAGCTGACTGAGGAGTGGACCCACTGAATTACCCTGGGGCGCAGACCCTGTGGAACCTAATGGAGGTTAGGGGGGCAGTTGGTAGGAGCTGGGTCTTGGATCTGCTCCCGTTGGATCTCCTCCATGATATCCCAAGTAATTGGGGCAATGATTACTGATGGAGGAAGAATGTATTGTGGAGTTTTGTTGTCCATGAGAAGATCATACTGCCTGGATAGGGCATCTGCCTTACTGTTTTTACTTCCTGGGCGATAAGTTACTGCGAATTGGAAGCGCGTGAAGAAGAGGGACCAACGAGCTTGGCGAGGATTGAGTCATTTTGCACTTTTAATGTACTCAAGGTTTTTATGATCTGTAATCACCTGGAATGGGTGGACTGCTCCCTCGAGGCCAGTGCCTCCATTGCTCTATCGCCACTTTCATAGACAGGAGTTCCTTATTCCCCACATCATAGTTTTCAGTTCAGCTGCTGTTAACTTTCTGGAAAAGAATGCACAAGTGTACAGTTTACCCGGCTGACCATGGCGCTGGGAGAGTACGGCTCAAATGCCTAAATCCGAGGCATCTACTTCCACGATGAATGGTAAGTTAGGGTCAGGGTGCTTGAGGATAGGAGGCGTGGTAAATGTAACTTTTAAGATTTTGAATGCTTGATTAGCCTCCTCACTCCACCTGAGTGGTGCTGCAACCATGCTGTAATTTCTAATGAACCTTCTGTAGAAGTTAGCAAATCCCAGGAATCTCTGAAGTTCCTTTATAGTGGAAGGTTAAGGCCATTCTGTTACTGCCTTTACCATGGCCTCGTCCATCTTGACACCCCGATGACTAATGTGATAACCCAGGAATAAAGTCTGCTTGACATGAAACTCACATTTCTCTGCCTTGACTTACAGGTGATTCATCAGAAGCCGAGTGAGGACGGTCTTGACATGGTCAACGTGTTCTGCCTCTCATTCTGCCGCGAATGAGGTTGTATGCACTTCGTAAGTCTAATTTGGTGTAAATCCTTGCTTCACGGAGCTGTTCCAGAGCTGAAGGGACCAGTGGTAAAGGGTAGCAGAATTTTATTGTGACATTGTTTAATTCCTGATAATCAATACAGGGCCTGAGTCCTCCGTCCTTTTTCTCCACAAAGAAGAACCCCGCTGCAGCTGGAGACGTGGAAGGTCGGATGAGTCCTGAACTCAGGGCCTCCTCAATATAATCCTCCATGGCTTGGGATTCTGTGCGAGATAAGGGATAAACACAACTCTTGGGGGGCATGGCATTGGGGAGTAAATCAATATTACAGTCCCAAGGACGATGAGGTGGTAGTTGTGTTGCCTTAGTTTTACTAAAAACCTCAGCTAGGTCATCGTAACAGGAGGGAATATTGACAGTCTTAGTACTCTAAGGACTTTCAACACTAGTGATACAGCAAGGCTGGGGAACTGACGAGAAACAGTGACTTTCACAAAAGGCTGACCACTTGGTCAACTCACCCTGATGCCATGACAGGATGGGGTCGTGAATGGACAGCCATGGGAATCCTAGGATGACTTCATGCTTAGGTGAGTTATCAACATAGAAGGATATGAACTCCTGGTGAAATAACCCCGCTTGCAATGTAAGTGTCTTAGTTTGTTGAATTATTCCAGTTCCAATTACTGTGTCGTTGATGACTTTGATCTTGATGGGTGTGTTACATGGTTGGACGGGTAAGTTATACTTCGTGATGATATCTTCATGAATGAGATTTAATGCAGCTCCGGAATCGATCATTGCTGTTAATGAAATGGACAGCTCTTCAGTTTTCAAGATAAGGGGATGTTTGAAGGATTGATTATTAGGTATAGTCAAGTGTTCCATATCTACCAGAATGAGTTTCAGGGCCTTGTGTGGACATCTCTGGCATCGATGGCCTGGTTCACCGCAGTAGAAACAGAGACGGAGATGGCATCGCCGTGCTCGTTCACTTTCAGAAAGTTTGGTATAGTTGACTTGCATAGGTTCTTCGGGCGTTATAGTTTTATTTACAGTCGTGGTAACAGGCGATATTGCCTTCATATACTTTCCTCGCGGAGTCTGTCTCATCAAATTATCCATCCTAATTGCAAGCGTGACGAAGTCAGTAAATGATGAATTTTCTCCTTTACATACGAGCTCTGCCTGGAGATCCATGTTGAGGCTTCTCTGGAATACGGCTTTCAGGGAAACGTCATTCCTCCCACTCTGAGCAGCGAGGGTGCGAAACAAGATGGCGTACTTGGTGGCTGTTCTGTTTCCTTGCGACATTTGTAGAAGTTGAGTTGATATATCCTTGCCCCCTGTGGGATATTCAAACACTTCTTGAAGTTGTTGCAGGAAATAGTCAAAGGATCGTCTGAATCTCATGTCAGTATCCCAAACAGCTGCAGCCCAGTCAATCACCTTCCCAGACAACAAGGACATCATGACAGCACATTTCTTTTCGTCAGAATTAAACTTGTCCTCCTGATTGTCG
The DNA here is from genome assembly GCF_963082965.1 of Carassius carassius. Taxonomy (NCBI): domain Eukaryota; kingdom Metazoa; phylum Chordata; class Actinopteri; order Cypriniformes; family Cyprinidae; genus Carassius; species Carassius carassius. The sequence continues at coordinate 31,963,958 of NC_081768.1, read as the reverse complement.
AAATAAATCTTTACTTGATGAACAAAGCCTCGACATCTATCAGCAGACCCATCAAATTTATCTGGTAGTGCGAAACTCACCGCTCTAGGCGTGGTTGCTGGAAGTGACTGGATGTAGCTCGTCAAGTGCTCGTTGATTGCTTGAAGTTTACTCAACTGATCTTGGTACCCCTTTAAGACTTCACTTTGATAAGCGAATGTCGCTTGCATGTTAGAAACTTCCGCTGGATTCAGTTGAGGCGAAGTATTCTGTAACGAAGAGGCTGAGGCAGAATGTGAATCCATTTGCAGGAGTTTATTAAAGGAAGATCATACAATCAGAGTCGTGTTACCAGGCAATGTGTCAATACCATAAGGGCAGTCCGATCTTTCAACATACACAGGGGTTATCCAATAGGCAGAGACGAGTAGGCAGGCGAACAGGTCAAACACAAAGATCAGTCAAATCAAGCAATATATCCAAAGGGGCAATCCAAGAGACGTGAACGAGATAACAGGCAGATTCGTGATCAAACAGGCAGTCAGAATACTCACAAGGAAAATGCTCGGTAAGGCAGGTTAACTGGCAATACTTCGCAGTCAAATGTCATGCACATGTTAAATAGTCCCAAACAGGAAATGACTGTAGAAGCAGAGGGAGTGGTGAACAGTCAGTACTCCAGTGAGGGCTCCCTCTGCTGGCGTGGCGTTACAGTCACAAATACAAACCAACCTGATTTATAATATTATAGCCTAAAAATGATGATATCTAATTGATTATATTCATAGAAATAAAGAAATAATTATACTCTCCATAAACAAAACACCTTTTGTTGTCGGGAGCTGAACAATTTTGTGAAATTCGGCTCGATGTAGTAACAGCACAGTGAAGTTGCGATTGTAAAGCCTGTGTTATACTTTCCGCATAAGCAATCCAGACGCAGACACGGCCAGCACTGACGCGGACTTCCATTTATACTTCCAAAAGCATACGCTGATGGTCCGCTCTGCCACAAACATGTGAACAAACAATTGCCCAGAATTATTGCACATTGCTGTCTTTATGTTCTTCATTGACGGATTGCACAGGTTCGATTGGCAATGGGCTTCTTCACACTGCCTGAACATGTGCAATTGTGCTTTTGCAGACTACTGACCACGCGCACCTGTCCGCGCGGTCGTCTGCTCGAAGCCTCGGCACACACTCTCTGATGACGATTTTTACATCACGCCTACCTAGCGGTCCATAGCGGACTCGCGGACACGGAAAGTTTAACAGAGCATTCTCTTAAGATGCATTCTGTAAGACGGGCACGGGAGCATGACTTGACGCGCGACATTGCAGAAAATGTGCGTTCACAAATGTAGCCTATGTTGATCCAAATATGGAGAGCACTTTCGAATTTAATTTTATGAGGTTCTCTCCAGAGATGTTTTGCCACATTTCTTCAATTAAGGATGATTGCTGCGTAGTATATGGTGTTTCCATTTGCTTGAACTTCTTCAAGTGAGTTGCGGGGCTAACCGAAAATCCTCCTTCACTACTGATACTGTGAATATTTTTTTGTGTTCATTCGCTAGCATTCTCCACATTTATTTTTTTCTCCCTTAAAAACAAATGTGTCATTTCTGATGCTCAGTTTTACAGAACTAATGGCTGTTGATGAATATTTGAATTTAATTCTGCCAAAGTGCGCGTTTGTAGCCTATGTGTTCATAATGTTATGTAAGTCTGCTCATGTCTGAAAATAATTTCTGAAAAACAAAATAATTTCACAGAAAAACATTAGGCTATAGCTTATATTTTTTTAGTAGCCTACATTTTTTTTAATTAATGTAAAAAATAAAATTAATTGTAAAACTAAAAGGTTTTTTTTTGTTCAGCATATGGTGGGCCGCATTTGAATTTGTGACGGGCCGCGGGTTGAGAACCACTGGTCTAGAAAGATACCTAAGTTTCTAACAGTAGCCAGTGGAAAAATAAAAACATCACCAAGGTCAATACTGGAAACATCAGTTTCATTTTTTATTAGAGATCGGGGACCAATTATTAAAATTCAAGTTCTGAACTCAAGTTCAGACTAAGAAAATTAGAATGTAGCCAATTCCTTTAACTCACTGACACATGAAGATAAGGATGCCATCGACTGGGTAGAATCTGGTTGACAAGCAGTATATATCTGGATGTCATCAGCATAACAGTGGTAGTTAAAACCATGGCGACAAATTATTTGGCCAAGAGGCTGAATGTAGAGGATGAATAATAATGGTCCGAGCCCTGGGGAACTCCCTGTATGAGCAAGGGAGTGGAAGATTTGCAGTGAGATAAAGTATTGCCATATCTGTGAGACATGAGGAGAACCAGGATAATGCAGAACTTGAGATGCCAACCTCTGCAAGGCGAGAGAGTAATATCTTATGACAAACTGTATCAAAAGCTGGACTGAGGTCAAGTAATAAAAGAATTGATAAAGTGCCTGAATCACCAGAAAGTAATAGATCATTGACAACCTTTACTATAGCAGTTTCCATAATGTGCCAAGTGCGAAAACCAGACTGAAAAATATCACAGAGATTGTTACAAGCTAGAAATGACTGCAGCTGAGAGGCAACAGTCTTTTGTGATGACTGGGTGAAGGAGGAGCTGGAAACAAGTGCGAGTTTAACAGTTTAATGAATATGAAACAGACAAACAAGGGTACAACACAATGCTGGGAAGACGACAATCCAAGACGGCGGTGAGGAATCCGGATGGTGACGGTGAGAAGGCAGCAGGAGAGGATGGCACAGGAACTGCAGGGAATCGAGCCGAAGGTAAGTCGTGATGCTTTGTGGAAGTGCGGAGAATGGATGAGGTTCCGGGGGAAGACACGGACATCCAACGCAAACAACACAGAAGCAAGAGACAGAGATCAGACATGAAACAACATTCTCACAAACACAAGACGTGAGACAAGCCAATATATAGGGAGTGTGTAATGGGTGACAGCTGCTGCTGATGACAATTAACAGAGACGCCCACAAACTAATCAGTGCAGACGCGAAACACACAGATTCACCACAAAGTGCAAAACCCAGAGATCACGGTTTACCAACCGTGACATCTTTTCCTTGATTTTAGATACAAATGGCAGGTTAGAGATAGGATGGTAGTTCTGAACAGATAGATTTACAGAATCCAGATTTGTTTTTTGAGAAAAGGAGCAGGGGCGTGTCTAGAGTATTTTTAGTGGGGGGGCCATGCTGGGGCACTGCCTCCGAATGGGGTGGCCGCCAGTGAAAAAAAACAAACAAAAAAAGAGCTAAATTCTACAGTATATAATGTAAATCCTATTGATTTTATTATTTTTTTTAACTTGAATAAAGTTACTTGTAAACAAATGCAGTAATAAAGCACATTTTTGATTAATTTAGTTTTTTGTCATGCCTGTATATATCCATTAAGTTACATTTGAGAATAAAAAATAAAAAAAGTCTTTGAAAGAAACTCCCTAGGGGGACCATCAAAATAAAGTGTTACCTTTACTTCTTTTCATGGCTTGGCACTGCTGTCTTCCCTGCCTTCAAAAGAAACACTTATGTGTTTCTGTTATTCTAAATCTCAAAAAAAAATTCAAATTGTGAATGAAATGCACAGAATGCATCCATGTCATTTCACGTGTAAATGACTAAGTTAGGCCTGACAATTTAACTGACTATCTAACTGACTTTAACAAGTAACGTGTCACCAGACAATTATTATTATGGAACATTCTGTGCATATTGTCATTTGGTGCAATCTTGCTATGTGGTCACTGTCACAAAATAAACTGATACAAAATATGCAAATCACCATGACTGTATATTGTTTGATAGCGCCCAGCGTATTTTACTTTTATTGTGTTTTATTAAACGTTGACTGAACATTCGATTGAAATCAACCACGACCAACGCGAGCAGAGCCTGACGGGGTAAAAACATTGACCTGAGAAAACCATACAAACATGTTAAACCATACATAAAGGTTACCTACCAGATCTTTGTTTGGTGTTTTGTGATGTGTCGTTCTTGAACGATTCGAATCTTGAGTGTGACTAGGGAAGAAGGAGTCGTCTCTATGACGGCGACATCACTTTGATTGTTTTTTTTGTTTGTTTTTTTTTCCAGTGGATTCTAATCTTCAAAAATTACCTTGTTGTATGATTTGTCTTTTGAGTTTACCCTTCAGATTAGACTATAGAACTGTAGTGTTACTTGTTTAGGATTCAAAATGTTATTTGCTTTTAATTTATGTCATTATGTCCTTTTTGAATAAGCATCTTATACATATATTAGACCAATTTAAGCAATTATTATACCAGCAAACTCAAAATTGGATTAAAAATTAAACTAGGCTATAAATACTTGGATTATTATATTATTATGTAGACTAGTGTTTATTTACTGATAGACAGTCAAAAAGACAAATTAATCAATATTTTATTTATAACAAGGTTTTATTTATTTATAAAATAATAACACACCACAGATCCTACAGGGGCTGTCACGTGATTAAGGAATGATTTGAACCCGAAGACTTGTCAGACAAGAGGTGACTGAAGACCCAGGTAAAGAATTAATTAATATTTTCTGTATCTTTATGGCGTTTTAGTTTTGTATTGTTTGTAGTGTCAACGTTTGCATAAGTACTAGATGTGTTAGAGAAGTAATACGTAACACTTTAATTGCATTTTGCTAAAATGACTCGAAAAAAGATTTGTTCATTTTGCTGAACGCGACTCAAAAGTCTGAGTCGGTATAATGATCCGAACTTCCCATCACTAGTGTCTCGACTTCCCAAACTTGATAAAGTAAAAGTCCAAGTCCGCACGAGCGTTGTTGCTCTGACGACGCTGCACTTCTTTGAATCGCGAACTTCTGTAGAGTCTGTAAAATGATTGGCCATAAAATGAACCAATCACAAGACATTTTATAGGAGGGGGGGCACCTGGGGTGGCCAATCGAATTGCCACCACGTAGACCCACCCCTGAATAGGAGTAACAGAAGCAGTCTTGAGTGAGATAGGAACAGTGGAAGAAATGAAAGACATGTTGAAGAGGTGTGAGATTGGGGCAGACATAACAGGGAAACAGTGTTTCAGGAGAAAAGTAGGTGCAGGGTCTAGTTGGCTGGAAGAGGAATTCAATTTCTGTATTACATCAACTATTAGAGATGGATTTGTTAAGGTTAAGGTAGTCAATGATTGGGTAGATTGAGTTTGCTCCCAATTAGAAATGGTTGGTTCCTCATCAAAAGTCCCACATTAAACATCCAAGTTTCCCTGGAAGTGGTGCAAAAAAGTACAACACAAATCTTCAGATTCATGTAGGCTGATACTATGATTTGGTGTCTGGATTAGTTTGATTACCATGCTAAATAGTGCTTTAGGCCTAGCTTTGTTAATGAAGCTGGAGCTATAAGAAGAGTGGGCTGTATTCAAGGCAGTTTTATAGTTATTGATGTAATCAGAATAAACAAGATAATGAACAGTTAAACCTGTTTTCCTAAAAAGACGTTCAAGTTGTCTGTTTTTTTGCTTTCATAGTGTGAAGCTCTGAATCAAACCAAGCAGAGGAGTAAAACATGGGAAAAGACCTGGTCCTAATTGGGGCGTACTCATCCAGGATGTTAGAAATAAAAGAATGGTACATATCATAAATCATAGATGGAGAAGTAAAATTTAAAACTTCAGGAACAGAAGAGGAAGCAACAGAGGCAGAGAACGTACTGGTATCAACAGCATTTACATGACGCTATGAAATAGTTATGTTATCAGTGCATTTGGCTGGACAGATTAATGTAAAATCAAAAATAATAAGCTTGTGGTCAGAGATAGGAATAGCCAGACCACTGACAGAAATATTATTCAAACCAGATGTACAGACCAGATCAAGTGTATGACCATGAGTGTGAGTTGACAATTTTATATTCTGAATAAGATCAAAACAGTCCAGTACAGACAATTGTTGAGCAGTATTAGAGCAGAAAGTGTCAACATGGATGTTAAAATCACCAAGTAAGATGGGATTAACCTGGGATGACACAGCACAGGTTAACGTTATTAATTGACTGAGTTCTGAGAAGAATTCAGCTTGCTGCTTGGGTGGTCTATAAATCAATGTTACTATGAGGGGATGTTTTAAACCAACCTTCATAACCATAAACTCAAATGTCACAGTGTTATGAAAATCAAGTTGGGTAAGTTCTAGGAGACATGATAAATGACTGCAAGACCACCCCCTTTGCCAGCTGTACGAGGTTTCGACAGATATTGATATCCAGTTGGGGTAAGCAAATTTAGATGTAAATAGTCAGGTGATTGACAAGTCTTGGTAAGAAATAACATATCCAGGTTATTGTCAATAATTATTTTGTTTATTTAGGAACCTTTATCAGAAATGGAGCGACAAATAAGAAGAGCACAGTGTTTCTCCACAATACTTCCAAGGGAGGTAACGTTATCCATGGAGACAATCCTAGTTGTGTTGACCAGTGTTCGGCAGTTGCTTTGATAACATTTAAGCTTCCTCTGAGCCCTGTTGCTAGACCAGACTCACAGGATCACACTAGACCATGGCTGATGAATACTGAAAGTACTTCTAGACGAGTGATGTAAATAATGCGGGCGACAAATGATAGCAAGTGTACAGAAGTGTTCATATGTCGTGGAGTCGAGACGCAGGTGCCCATTTAAAGCCTTTAGTTAGCAGGGCGTATATCCAATTTCCATGTTGGGGTTCAATCCAATAGTGACCAAAACAAATAATAATGAGCCTTAGAGCTATTGACGTGTTGGAAATTGCCATGGGAATGCCAGCCATCAGAAAAACCACATTAGCCAGAACCACAATCATCGCAGCATCTACTGTACAAGAGTTCACTGATAGGAAGGCTACCCGACCAGACATTAAGCCAGTAGACCAACTGACAAGAAGAGTGTTAACTCATCTGACTGTCCGTCCAATAGATGGAGAATAGAAGAGGTAGAGGACTCACAGTAAACCAACAACCAAAAGTTCCTTACTCACCTTCTGATCATTGCTTCACATTGCCACAGCCCGTCTGCCAATAAAACTGCTGTTTTGCATACCTTACTCTGTGTTTCTGGCCTGTTTGCTGTTAGAAGACCGGACCAACAAATATAAATTGGGCTGAGGACCAGCTGTGGTGTCTGCGGTAGGGAATTTATTTGAACAAGGTAGAAGTTAAGAATGGGATTCATCCTCATCCAGCTCCATCTGAAACACACCTTGCCTCTCCAGCTCATCCCAGACCGGGACCCTCCACATTCCTAACCAATGGCTCAGATCAATTCAATTCAATTCAAGTTTATTTGTATAGCGCTTTTTACTATACAAATCATTACAAAGCAACTTTACCGAAAATTACGTTTATACAGTATTTAGTAGTAGCTTGTAAGTGGTGACTGTCAGTTTGTGTGCATATGACAGGATTTTTCAGAAAAATTAATACAAGACGTAGTCAACCAGACGATGAACATTATTAACAGCAATTATTATATGATGCAGTCACACTTGTAGCAATATTTGTTAGTTCTGTTTGTTGATTCAGGGTTAGCATCATCTGGGGTCCTCTGAGGGTCAGCATCATCTCTTCTCAGGATGAAGATCCCAGCAGAAACAGAGAAACAAATAGAGACATCATTAGCATAGCTGCTGATCCAACAAAATAAAATTAATTAGTTTAACCAAAGATAAAGAATAAGAATGTGCATTTGATCAGATGCAACTGCAGTCACAATTTATGAGATGCATTATTTGAATGCTGGGCAAAAGAGATGTGTTTTTTCTGAACCCCAAACATTATCAGGAAGGCTATTTCAGACTTTGGGAGCCAAATGTGAAAAAGCCCTTTAGTGGACTTTGCTATCCTAGGAACTACCAAAAGTCCAGCACTTTGTGACCTTAGGGAGCGTGATGGATTGTAACGTGGTAGAAGACTAGTTAGATACGCAGGAGCTAAACCATTTAGGGCCTTATAGGTAAGTAATGATAATTTGTAACTGATACAGAACTTAATAGGTAGCCAGTGCAAAGACTGTAAAATTGGGGTAATATGAACATATTTTCTTGAACTGGTAAGGACTCTAGCTGCTGCATTTTGGACTACCTGTAGCTTGTTTATTAAAGAAGCAGGACAACCACCTAGAAGTGCATTACAATAGTCCAGTCTAGAGGTCATGAATGCATGAACTAGCTTTTCTGCATCAGAAACATGTAACATGTTTTGAGCTTGGTAATGTTTCTATCTGATCACCCACTACCCCCATTACACCCATTACATCAAACGGCGCTCAAATATGCATCCATTTTCCAGTCTTCAGTTCCAAGCTCCTTCTCAGTCCTCACCCCAGAAATGCTGGCTGATCCACAGTAAAGCCCACCAGTCGATTCACTTCCAAGCCCTATGATGACAGCAGCTATCTCCTTAACCTCAGCCGAAAAAAGGAGAATGAAGAAGAAATGTCTGTTGGCTCTGGCCCCTGACCTGAGTTGAGAAATGTCTCTAGTCCCTGACCAGAGCCAAAAGATGGCTCTGGCCCAGACCCCAAGGATCCAGCCCCTGACCAGAGACGAGAGATGGCTCTGGCCCCGACTCCATCTGGCAAATCTCCGGTCTCTACCCAACAATATGGACAAATAAGGATTTCTCACACTCGGCTGCTCTGTGTTTCACGGAAACCTGACTGAATGACGCCATTCCAGACAGCGCGCTCCATCTGCCGGACTTTCAGCTGTTCAGAGCGGACCGCGACACAGAATCAACGGGGAAATCGTGCGGCGGCGGGACATGCTTTTACATCAATGAACGGTGGTGTACAGATGTAACTGTATTAAAGATGTGCTGTTCAGATCTAGAAGTGCTTTTTGTTAACTGCAAGCCGTTCTATTCACAGCAGGAGTTTTACTTGTTCATTCTGATGAGTGTTTACATTCCTCTGCACGTGCACTTGAGCTCAGCTTTACAGAAACTCGCTGATCAGATCACAGAGATCACATTCTTGGGGACTTTAATCAAGCCAATCTCTCCCATGAACTGCAAAAATACAGACAGCATGTTACATGTCCCACCAGAGACAGTAATATGTTGGATCACTGTTACACCACAATAAAAGATGCATATCACTCTTATCCATGGGCAGCTTTGGGGCACTCTGATCATTGTTTGGTTCATCTCATACCAACCTACAAACAGAAACTTAAATGTGCTAAACCTGTAGTAAAGACTGTGAAGAGGTGGACCAGTGAAACATTTACAAGCTTTTTTTGTTTTGACCTCACTTACTGGAGTGTTTTTGAAGCTGCTACCACAGATCTGGACAAACTCATAGAGATTGTGACATCCTATATTAGTTTTTGTGAGGATATATGCATTCCTACCTAAATTTGGAAGACCAGTTTACTTCCAACGACTCAACTTCAGTCTGGAAAGGGCTGAGAGCCATCACAAACTACAAGACACCATCCCCTTGCACTGAGGCAAATCAACGACTTGCTAACGACCTGAATGAGTTTTATTGTAGATTGAAAACCCACCACACCCATTCTGACCATCTCCCTTCACATCCGTTAACACCTCCTGCAATCCCCCTCTCCATACCTCCTGCTCTTCAAATCTGTGAAGATGATGTGCGCCAGGTCTTCAAGAAGAACAATAGAAGAAAAGCACCAGGCCCAGATGGCGTTACACCAGCCTGTCTGAAAATCTGTGCTGACCAGCTGGCCCCCATCTTTTCACAGATCTTCAACAGATCTCTGGAGTTGTGTGAAGTGCCTTCCTGCTTCAAACGCTCCACCATAATCCCCATTCCAAAGAAACCCAAGATAACAGGACTTAACGACTACAGACCTGTGGCTCTAACGTCTGTCGCCATGAAGTCCTTTGAAAAACTGGTTTTGGCTTATCTGAAGGACATCAATGGACCCTTACTGGACCCCCTGCAGTTTGCTTACTTAGCAAACAGGTCTGTGGATGATTTGATCAACATGGGATTGCACTTCATCCTGAAACATTTGGACAAAACAGGGACTTATGTGAGGATCCTGTATGTGGATCCTGTACGGGGGAAGTTGTGGACTAGTGGTTAGAAAGTTTGACTTCTAACCCTAGGGTTGTGTGTATGAGTCTCGGGCCAGCAATACCATGACTTAGATTCCCTTGAGTAAGGCACTGAACCCCCAACTGCTCCCCAGGCGCCCACTGCTCCTGGTATGTGTTCACGGTTTGTGTGTGTGTTCACTGCTCTGTGTGTGTGCACTTTGGATGGGTTAAATGCAGAGCACGACTTCTGAGTATGGGACACCATACTTGGCTGAATGTCCCGTCACTCAAAGTGTTTGGTTTACTCAGCCACAGGGGTGTAAAATTAGTCATTTTACTTGATAAATGTAATGAAGTATTAGTTTGGGGGATTTGTGCTTTTTGGTTGAGAACCGGTAAAGTTTGTTTTTCTCACATTCTTGTATTTCGTCTGTAATGAATCTCTCATCATTTTCTCGCCCTCACACCGTCCCAGATGCTTATGGCTGACTTTCTTCATATGAAAAGATTTTTTCACAGATGTTTTTAGTGCAAATAATGGAAGTTTACAAGACCACTTCAAAAACCACACAAAGTGAATGTGATGGTCAGGTTTAAAACACTAGAATTGGCCATTGATTCATCAGCAGGGGTCATATAGGTTTCCATCATGTTCACTTTGTGTAACTTTTGAAGCTCCATTTTTGGACATCCCATTATATTTAGGGTGATGGTTTATCTTTTTGTAAAACCCTTTGATTGTGTTCATCTGAAGACAGTCAGTCATATACACATGGGACAGCATGACTGTGTGCCACATGGAGTTTCCCATTATAGGATATTGTTGTTGCAGTAGACAGATGCGTTTGACCAGTGACATTGCATTTGACCAAATTTTTATCCAGTGTATTTTTTTAAATGTAAAATCACTGGACTATAAAGTTAACTTTTTACAGTCCAGTGATTGATTTTAATAAAATTCACATTTTTGGATCCCTTAGTATACTTCTACTTTTTAAATATTTAAGTAAGTTGTACTTTTCTACTTTTACTCTAGCATAATTTTGGTCAGATACCTGTACTTTTATTTGAGTAAAAATTTCATTGAGTGTCAGTACTTTCACTTGAGTATATTTTTGAATGATTTTTACACCTCTGCTCATCCAAAGGCTAGTCAGAAGACTTAAAATATTAAATATAATAAAAAATATAATTAAAACTATCATCACACACTGCTTACTTTCTGCACATCTTAACTGGGCCCATTTCCTGTTTTGTTTGTCACTCCTCAAACACAGAAGGAATCATGGGCTGGGACTCGAGAGGAGGCAACATGAAAATTATATCAGGACAACCCTTACAACCAAGTTTACTTAAGTAAAGTTCAAGTATATTTTAAGTATACTTTATATTGCAAGTATACAAATATCAGTAATCTAGTAGTATACTTGTAAGTGTACTGTTTCAATACTCCTTGGGACTAAACTTGGGACTTAAAGTATACTTTAAGTATAACAGTAGCAAACTTTGAGTACACAACTAGTTTACCTCTATGTTTTTAGTTTGTACTGCAATTATACTAAAATTGAACTGATTAAGTTTAGTTCAGAAAAGTTAAAATTTAGTTTAAAAAAGTTAAAAAAGTAAAAAGTTTAGTTTACTAATTAAATACTTTGTACACTTTGAAGTATAGTCTCATTAAACTACTAGTTTTATACTGCAAGTATACTCAAGTTTTCTTTAAGTGAACTTTACATCATACTTTAAGTATACTACTATGTACCTATTTAGGTTTTAATTGGTATATATTTTGTTATATGAATATCTGAACATACAAACATCACCAGAAAGAGAAGGATATCTGCTTGTTAACAAAAACACTTTATTCTAGCTTCATGCATTCTTTTTTTTAAACACTTTAAGTTTCATAAAAAAATAAAGAAATAACATTTTGAACAAAAAGCTGAAAAAAGACTATGAATTGGATTCAGAATGATAATCAAAATGTAGATGGAGTCGTTAAACACCCTAATGCTTGACTGTAATTATTACGTCTTCATTGGTTGACATTTTATTCCATAACGTTAGTTTTGATGCTGTTTCATGTCAGATGATCGTGTTAGATTACATGTGTCAGTATCTGTTGGTTCTTTTTTCTTCTTCACTTGTGTTTTTTATTTCTTTTATTCTGTGTCTTAGATGCGCACTAGCGCCCTCTACCATATAATAATCAAAACACGGATACTAGGAATAGCTCAAATATATTTTTGTATAAATCAAGTATACTTAAATGCCATTTTAGGTATATTTATGAGGAGCACATAAAGCCCATATCTGAGAAGTACATAAAAAGGAAAGTAAAAAAGAAAACTTTCCTATTGTTTTTTTTTTTTTTTTAGTTTAAAAAAAGTATACTAACAGCACACTTGAATAAACTTCTTTTTCATAAGGGAACCAGTTGCAGCCAAGGACCACAGGGAACACTGGGGGAAAAAACACCCCCATAGTTTAAAAAGACCTGGGGCAGATGGAGGTGGAGACCCAGGTGGAGAATATACACTACCAGGCAAAAGTTTTTGAACAGTAAGGTTTTTAATGTTTATATATATATATATATATATATTAAGTCTCTTCTGCTCACCAAGCCTGCATTTATTTGATCCAAAATACAGCAGTAATATTGTGAAATAGTTTTACTATTTAAAATAACTCTTTCTGTGTGAATCTGTGTTAAAGTGTAATGTATTTCTGTGATGTGCAGCTGTATTTTCAGCATCATTCCTCCAGTCTTCAGTGTCACATGATCTTCAGAAATCATGAAAATATGATGATTGATGATTTACTGCTCAATAAATATTTATAGTGTAGCCTACACACACACACACACACATATATTATGGTCTAAAATATGCATCCCCCCCCCCTCCCGTGATAGGACAGGTATAGACTGACAGGAATCAAGGTGGCAGAGAGAAGCGAATGGAATGTGGAAAGTCCTTGAGTTTAAATATTTCATAAACAAAGCAATAGTTGGTAAAACCAGCAGGGCTTACAATACAACTGACACACATAGGGAACCAAAACACAGACAGCACAACACAACCAACAGAGAGACACTCAAGAACAAACACAAAAGATCTGCTGAGGGCCTCTGGTGATCGGCGAGTGAAATACAGCAGCAGAGCACTGACCATAGACAACACATCTGTGTGGAAAATGAACCATATTGCAAATGATGAAGGAGAACATTAGACTTGTGTAAAGGTTTTGTAGTTAACACCATAGGAAACTATGCACCTAGGGCATGAAAATAGTGCTAGGTCCGGGCTCTGGCTCTGATTTGGGTCATGGATGGCAAGGGACAACTGTGTTAAATGCAAATAAGAAAATAAATTATATTCAAACTAAATACATAAGGAACAACAACTTTAAATTACTTGAGCAACATTGTAATGAAATGGTCCCAATAAAACCAGATAATCAATCAATTAATAATTAGAATGACACACATTTAGTCTGTGGCTCTCACCTGTCTTTTAGTTTTTGCTATCTTATGTGTATGGACTGTCTATGATTTTTTTGTTTTAGTTCCTTGTTGGTAGCAGAAGAAGGTAATGTGTGGTTGTTTCGCGTGCACAGACTGCGGGCGATCTCCATGACGTCACCGACGCAATAACGTCATACGTCAATTACTGTGTGGACCTGTGCATACCAATCAAAAAAATCTAATACTACAATAACAACAAACCGTGGTTTAACAACGATATTAAACAGTTAAGAAAGGAGAAAAATGCAGCTCATCTATCAGGAAACAAAGAAAAATATATGGCTTCCAAATAGAAACTGAGATCTGCAATAAGAAGAGCCAAATCCAACTATGCTACTAAACTAGAAGAACAAATCACCTCTAATGATACACATTTTATCTGGAAAAACTTCAAAACATGACAAATTACAAAAAGAAACCCACCCCCATACCTGACGGCGATAATCAGCTCTCTGATACACTCAACTTCTTTTATGGGAGGTTTGAGCAGGTACCGGCTACACCACCATCTCCTCCCGACCCCCCCCCCCCCCCTTTTACCATTTACAAGGAGGAGGTGAGGAGCACCTTCAGGGGACTTAAGAGGAATAAAGCCCTCGGCCCAGACAACATCAGCCCCACCGTTCTCCACCACTGCGCTGCAGAACTGGCTGGGGTCTTCGCCGACATTTTCAATACCTCCCTCTGTCAAAACTTAGTACCCAAGTGTTTCAAAGAATCCATTATCATCCCGGTTCCTAAGACCAAGACCATCTCCTGCCTCAATGATTACAGACCTATTGCCTTGACTTCAGCAGTCATGAAATCATTCGAGCACATCATACTCAATCACCTAAAAACCGTCACCACCCCCCTCATTGACCCATTCCAATTTGCATACAGAGCCAACAGGTCAGTTGAGGACACCGTCAACTTAGCAATTCATCACATACTGAACCACCTTGAGTCCGCAAATACATATGCCCGCATCCTGTTTATGGATTTCAGTTCTGCATTCAATACAATAAACCCGGCCAAACTTTTTAATATATTACTGGACATGAATATCGACCCATGCATCTGTCACTGGATTCACAGTTTTCTCTGGAATAGGCAACAGAAGTTAAAGATTAACAATTATACATCCTCCCCTCTGTTCCACAGTACAGGCGCACCTCAAGGTTGTGTTCTCTCACCCTGGCTATTCTCTCTCTACACAAACCAGCTCACATCACACCATAGATCTGTCGGACTATACAAATATGCGGACGATACAACCATCATAAGATTCATCACCAACAACCAAGAAACCGAATACCGTGCACAGATCAACCAAGCAGTGACCTGGTGTACAGACCATGATCTCCTACTCAATACATCAAAAACAAAAGAACTCATCGTCGACCTAAGACGTCAGCCATCCCCCAAAACTCCAGTGCTCATTGAAGGTGAACCCATCTCCATCATTGATACATTTAAATTCCTTGGGACCCATATCAGCAACAACCTCAAATGGAAAATCAACACAGATCATATCTACAAAAAAGCCCAGCAAAGACTTTTCCATCTCCGACAGCTCAAGAAGTTCAGAGTAAGGTTTCATCTCCTGCTCCGCTTCTATACGGCCATCGTTGAAAGCATCCTCACCACATCCATCACAGTTTGGTTTGGCAGTCTTGACACACTTTCCCGGAAGAAATTACAGCGCATTATCAACAGAGCATCCAAAGTCATTGGTTCACCCCTACCATTCCTTGAATCACTCTACCACAAACGGACACTACGCAGAGCCCACAAAATAATTTCTAATATCACCCACCCTGCACACTATGCCTTCCAGCTACTGCCCTCTGGGAGGCGTTATAGGACAATCGCCTCCAGAACAACTCGCTTCAAAAACAGTTTCATCCCAATAGCAATAAACATTTTGAACTCTGACCGCTGTGGATTAAGCATGACCCCTTATGTATTAATGTGTTTGTCTGTATGTTATTTTATTTTATATGTTTATTGTTTGTTTAATGTAATGCTGGAACCTGTACTAAAGAGCTGTACTGAAAACAAATTCCACCAGCTTGGCTGTGTGGTCATTAAAATTAAAATCAAATCAAATAAAAAAAATAGGTTTATGTGTGTGTGTGTGTGTGTGTGTGAGAGACGTCATTATCTGCTCCTGTAATTAGGTCATTCAGTACCGATACTGATACTGTGGCTACCTTTGACAACCACAGCTAATCTGAGTCAAACATGAAACTGTGAGTCAGTGGTAAGCTTCATTACAGTCAGAGTCAGATTAAGATGTGTGTGATGAGGGCTAGCAACAGCGGCACCTTCTCCAGCTTTGTTTAAGTAAACCAGTTCTACTGTATGGGAACCAGTGTGTCAAACTGAATTTTGTCCTGAGTGTGTGGATTTCAGATTTCATGTCCTATTTCTGATTGAGCAGCACTTGTTGGTGTGGTTTCAAATGACACTGATATGATGTATGTAGCTGTCACACTAGCTCCAGAGACAACATCGTTACATAATTACAGTCATTAAGAGTGTGTTAATCACATTCCTTAAAATATTACGTTTCTGTTCTGCACGTACGATTCAGCCTGAAGATAAAGGGGAAAAAGTTCCATACATGTAAACTATTCTTTGCAATTTGTGTCTTGTGTGTGTGTGTACCTCTGATTTCATATATAGCATATATATTTCATGCATCTTGGTGCTGCGTGCTGTAAATGATGAATGTGTGCATTATGCAAGACTCCTAAATCTACTTACACATTAGTATCTCCACGACTGACATTAATATGCATGAGTAATTCATAGATAATAAAGGTTAACTTTCCATATGCTCATTTTATCAGCTGTAAACACAGACCTGAACTACCAAATGGGCCTGATACAGAAAATGTTCATTTCAGAATAACGTTTAATCAGCGATCAAACTATGGTCTGTACGGACTGGTTGACAAAGAACTGTTTTGACATTCATTCCGTGTTTGTTTGCTGGAACTGTTAATTAGAACAACATATTTGCAATGACTTGACTGTGAAAAGAGCGAGACTAATAATCGTTTCATTGGAAAATACCTAAGATGCATAAACAGCTCAGGGAAGTTCACGGGAAACGAGTCGAAGCACAAAAATGTAACCAAGAACACACGACTGCCTGATAAGAATCTGAAGTGTAACTCTCAAGGGCATTTTACCACACTTACAATAACACTGGAGAAACCTCAAAGCACCGCCGCACAGAGCTAAATACCTCCTTTTATCAGCTGAAGCTGAAGATTCTCCTGCGCTATTTCGTTTATTTGTTTGGCCCTTCAGGAAATACCTTCTCCAGCTATTCTGTCGTTAATATTAGTGACTGTACTGATGTATTTGTTTCCCTTTCAGTGCAATAAATCAAAATAGTGTTTGAAGCATAGGGGCGGGACTGTGCCGGGTCCCTCAGTACCACAGAAATCTACCCACAGTTGTGACGAAACCCTCCAAACCTGTTGGTGCAGGTATGAGCTTTGACTGACAGACTGAGGTGTGAAGTTTCCTCCTGTAATGTGAGTGCGTGCCACTGATTTCAGTGGTGCATGCGTGTGATGGTGCGGCGACACTGAAGACTGTCACACAGACTCCTGGAGGAATCTGGAGTCAGAAGCACACTGAGGGCCGTCCGTCGAGACTCCGGAGCCAGAGATGCATCAGGGACGCCTGCGTCTGCGGCCGTGGCTGGAGGAACAGATCGAATCCGGCACATACCCTGGAGTCGTGTGGCTGGACCAGGTGAGATCTGTAGTTAACAGAGCTGCTTCAAGCAACCTTCATTTATAGAGCACTTTTAGCACTAAAGATTGTGTCAAAGCAACTTTACCGTATCAAATAGGAAAATGTGTTTCAGTATGCAGAAGAATAATAGTGAACACTCATCATCCAGCTCAGTTCAGTCTAAATAGTATTTGTGTTATCAAGTCGAGGATATCGCTGGAAATATAGCATCCTAACTAAGCAATCCAGAGGAACCGGAACTCCATCAGTGACAGAATGGAGAAAAAACCTTGGGAGAAACCAGGCTCAGACTTGAAAAGTAACTTCACTACTTATTACTTTACTTTAATTTTTAAACATTTTTAGGGAATTTTTTTTAGGAAAGCACGTTCCTATAGTCTAGTAAAGTAGTGTAGTTACCAATATTATTAGTGTAATGTGTTACTTTACTTCGTTACCCAAAAAAGTAATATAGTTACTGTAATCCTTTACCCAACACTGTATACTAATATCTGCTTATTTAGGTATTAATTTGTATACATTTTGTTATATGAATATCTGAACGTACAAACATCACCAGAAAGAACAGGGTATCTGTCAGGGAACAAAAACATTTTATTCTAGCTTCATGCATTATTTTTTATAAACACTTGGATGTAAGTAAGAAAGAAATAAGGAAGAAAGAAAAAAACATTCTGAACAAAAAGCTGTAATAAAAAGACTTAAGATAATCAAAACGTAGATGGAGTCGACCAGCACCCCGAGCTTGACTGTCATTACCTCTTCATGGGTCGATGTTTTATTCCATAACATTACACAGTTTTGATGCTGTTTTATGTCTGATGATCGTGTTAGATTATGTGTGGAAGCATCTGTTGTTTTAGTTTCTTCTTCAATTGTGTTTTGGGAATTCTGTACAGAAGATGTGTAATAATGCCCCCTACCATATAACAATGAAACGTGGATTCCTGGAGCACAAGTGAAGCTCAAATATATCTAGACTTTGTACAAGTATACTTGAATGTCACACCAGAAAAGTACATAAAAGTTAGACTGAAAAAGTATACTTTCCTATTTTCTTTATTTAAAAGAAGTATACTAATAGCACACTTGAATAAACTTCTTTTTCATAAGGGTAGATACGTCAGTCTCTATACATTTGTGTTGTGTTTCTGTAGTCTGCCAGAGTTTTCCAGATTCCCTGGAAGCATGCGGCCCGACACGGCTGGAATATCGAGAAGGACGCGACTCTGTTTCGAAACTGGGCCATCCACACAGGTACAGAGACGGATTTCTCTGATTACAGCAGATGGATAAAAATGATCAAAATGACTAATGAAGCAGACAGGACATGATTCATATATAAAGTTTTCCATATTCAAATTTTGATACTTGTAACAATCAGGAAATGATCACAATGTCATATAAACAAATGAAAACATTTATATAAATATGCTATATACTAACATGTGTCTGATTAAATGGTACTTCATGCATTGGTTACCCTAAGGAACACGACCTATGAGTGTCCAAATCTGTATTTTCATGAAGTGAATGCACATTTGCTGTAGTGTCAAGTTTCGCTTGATGTTTTGAGTCTGCGAAACTCATCCACAAACACTCAGCCTTCGGACACTGAAGTTACTTACAAACGTCTGAAGGTCTTTTCATTTGATTCAAAATGTCAACCCCCTTTTAGACGATGCTTTCCCAAAAGATTTATTTCAGACAGAGTTTGACAAACAGAAAGAGTTGAAGAGGTTTTGTATTATTTTTGTAAGCTAACACTTCATTTTGTGATTTTGTCTGAAAAGTGATCTATAATTATTTAAAATAAATATGGCTTCTTTTGATATTTTAATATATAATCCAGTCAGAGATTTTGCCCAAATCTTCTGAAATGTCCAGATGAAGCACCAGAACTGCTCATTCAATGTAGCCATTATATTATTTGTAATTTTACCAAACATGTTTAAAAGAGAAGTTGAGCTCAGAAAGTTCAGACCAGGAATACTCTCCTCTCCTCTTGTGGATTTCAGGGCGGTACAAACCCGGCACAGACGAACCCGATCCCAAGACGTGGAAAGCAAACTTCAGATGTGCGCTCAACTCCCTGACAGACGTCAAAGAGCTTCAGGACAAGAGCGTCAAGAAAGGCCACAACGCTTTCAGAGTTTATATTCTCCTCCCACACAACAAAACTGTAAAAAGACGCAAAGGTATCTCCACATATATGAACCTTTCAGGATATTACTGGAAACTTCACATATAGTTCATCTGTGTATATTGAGTTCCTAAAGGTGATTTGGTTTATTCTCATGAATGCATAAGTAGTCTGAGTTTGTGATGAGGTTTCTCTTTAGCTTTAAGGTGTTTGGATACCGACAGTAAAGCAGCAATGTCTCCACAAACACAGAGGAACATACCACTGGAGAGATTTACAGCTAAGACACAAACTTCTTTCCCCACTATAATGGAGATGTCATATCTTTCCCGTCTGGATACAGAGGCTTTCTGGAAGCTCACAGATGACCGAGGCAGTGTGGAGGAGGAGAGACCAGTCATCACCTTCTCACAGGGTAACTGTACTCATCTGTGGACAATAATTAAGACTAGCGAAGGTTTAAAAGCGACTAATGAATGATCTCCACAGGACTGCAGCTGAACAAAACAGATGAGCACGAGCAAAGAGAAGCTGTGCTGAAGGTAAGATCTCTCTCTGATGGACGTGTTGGCTTGACAAACCACAAACACAGGTTAGGAGTCGACTCGAGCGAAAGAGATCTCAGGATGCCAAAGATTAAAAGTGTCTCACTTGCATGAAAACAAGCATCTTCAGGGCCTTGCTCTCAGCAGGAACAACCGTCTTTAAATTGTTGCAAAGGCAACTTACCCTGAAACTTAAAAAATACTGTTATAACCTTAGACTTAAAAAATACTGTATCTTATAGTAAATACTAGTGTTTTTGAATCATACCTTACTATAGTAAAGTGTATTATTATACTGTATATATGATAGTATTTATAACACTTTAATGAATGCTACAGCATACTGTAGTGTACTGATAAATGCAAAAAATACTGTAGTATACTTTAGTTTTGACTAAACATGTATTGTATTGTAGTATAATATACCCTATAGTTGTAGAAATCTTAGTACCTTATTGGGTAATTTGTTTATATCACTATTGTTAAATTACCACAGCAACAATAGAATTACCACAACAAATGAACTCAAGTTCTTTACCCTAGTATGGTTCAAGTTACTAGTATTTACTATAAATTACTATAGTATTTTGTCCTTTAGGATACCTGTTTTGTATGGAAGCCTGTTCCCGCCACTAAATAAAACAAGGTTGTCTTTTTTTCTCTCAGAATTGTGAGATATAAATGCACAATTACCCCGTCTTATTTTTTAATCAGTGGCAGAAACAGGCTTCCATTGTTATTGGGAACAGAAAGTTGAGGTTATCCGTTTACTCAGGTAAAAAATAATAATAATTAGTATCAGTCAACCACTCAAAAAAAAAACACTTTAAATGGAGTTAACCCAAAAATGGAAATGGTAATTTATTTACCCCATGGGGACCATCAACGGTTTCCAGCATTCTTCAAAACATCTAAATAACACAATTGTTATTTTTGGGTGAATGATCCCTTTGTGGCCTTCATGAACTCATCTCAGCTCCAGCTAATGCTTTGCCAAGCCAACGCCAAGGTTTGTTCTGAACGACTCTTTTCTAGTTATGTTTGATTTGAGACCGTGTGCATTCATTCTGCAGATCGTGGATCACCTGAAGCACCCGGAGCATTGGAGTCCCTCGTACGAGAGCGACCGGGGCTGGAGACCCAACTCCATGTGGATGGGATGCCTGTGTAAGAAAACCTCTCAACATCCTACTTCTATTCCCAGATAACACCGGAGAATAAAATAACATTCCAACAAAGTGTTTCCCCTAACCATAAGAATTACATGTCCTTATGAAGATCTATGAACTCCTCTGATTTCAGGTGAGACGATGGAGTTTTCCGGTTACTCCTTCCAGACTGACTGTAACGTTCACAATACCTCGTCAGGTCAATACGACTAGACCAACTAAACCAGCAGGTTCATACTACTGCATTTGTATTTTTTGCAGTGCAAGTGAAGAAAAAGCATAGTCATTCATGTTAATAAGTGGACAGTGAAACTGTGCCTGAATGATTTTGATTTGTAATTATGTTCAATTATGCAAAATAATTTCTTGGTCACTAAAGAAGACATCAGCTATTTTTATTTGTTCACCAAACCTTTCAATAAATCTTGAGTTTATGCTTTGGATTAAACTGTGTGTGGCCTTCATTCCCTCCTGCATCTGCCAGGGCTGTCCCCGTTTAACTCCAAATATAAGACCTTGATTAGCTGGATGAAACGTGGTCATCTCGACTAATAATCACAGGCTTCTCTCTTTTCAGAGACCGTAAGAAAGTCGGGAGATTTTAATCATATTACCACAATGTGATTTCTTTCAAGATCATGTCATTCCAGCACTTCCACATCGGAAGAGCAAGAGAGTTTTACAAGCAATGAAACACAGCGGTGCTGTAGTTTAAACACCACTTTAATATCAGTGGGACAGAATGTATAAATAGCGTAACTGCAAGTTACAGCAATCAGCGTATTTGATGGCTCCAGTAAAGAGCAAAATGGCAGTAAAAACACGACCCAGAGTCCAGATCAGTAATTGAAGGCCTGGCTGAAGCTGCGTTTCTGAGCGCCTCCTCCTCCTCGTCCTCTTCTGCCGCCGGAGCTGTTGTTTCCTCTGAAGCCAAAGGAGCGGCGTCCTCGTCCGCCGAAGCCTCCGGAGGATCGCTCGTTGCTCTGCCGCATGCTCTCCTGCATCTCGGGGAGCTCTGTGGCCACGCTCAGCTGCCAGCGCCGGCTGTCCTGCCACTTGTCCTGCAGAGACACAGAAACACGAGCCATGTTGACAAGCCTCCATTAGTGAAACCCGACGCTCAAACACATGGCAGTGGCTTGGGAAAGAAGACGCCAGTGTGTACAGACACGTCCCTCCAGCGTCGCTGTACAAGCCGCTCAAAACACACAAGTGCATCGTCATACCTGCATCTCTTTCACTTTGTTGGCCGGGACGTCGAAGCACACACCCTGAGAGAAACACACACACACAGGGGCTGTTAGAAACAAAGCCCTGAACTCTCAAAAACAAACAGAGATGCAGATCCTCAGTCTCAAAAAAAGTTTTTGATGTTCTTCACGTTCTGTGTGGTGGTCAGCTCGCAGCAGAGATAGAAATTAATCTTTTCCAATTAGTTTCAAATTATTTTTACTTCTATAAAGGCATTTTTTCTAAAAGTGTCCATAATCTTTTGAGTCAAATTCTTCCATTCAATCAGTGAATTATGAAATCCTTATCAACTAAATTAATCTTTGCAGTGCAGAGGACACACAGAAGCTGCGTCTGTTTAACGCAGGACAGGGATGTTTTTAACCTGCAGTTACACGTGTGTTTAAACGGCCAGTAGGTGGCAGCAGGTCACTGTTAATAAGTGAGTCGTTGTGATTGAACCGAATCATTTAAACTGAATGAAACATCATCATGTTGCTCCGAGACCGAAAACAGTGCTGTGTTTCCAATTATTGTTGTTGTCAAAGGAGAGCAAAAAAATGCAATACGGTGTTTAAAACTCAAGTATCTTAATTACCTTCTTGTTTATTGAACGGTTTTTAAAAATCTATATCATATTTTTAATGATGGTAATTTTTGGAGAGACAAACGTCCCTCTTCATGTGAAACTGAGTAACTATATGAAGTGGTATTAATATATAGATTTTCTGCCCCAATGTCTTGAATTTTGTGATAATTCTAGATGTATTTTAATAGACTGCATCACGCAGAGAAAGAACATACAGTAATATACGTACACTAGACTTCATGTAATGTTTGAGTGCACTCTGTAGGGGATGTTCCAATGCTCATCGTTTCAAATGGTTTTTGCGATATACTCGATAATGTCAATCACACATTGTTAAGACAACAATTTCGATATTAATCGAAGATGAACACCACACATCCCTAGTCTCACTACTAATTCATAGCACAGAAAAAAAAAAAAAGAGAGAAATCTATTAAGAAAATTTAATATTAGACCCCTAATGAAGATTTAGATTCACTGAGAGTTAGGAAAACACAAATATATAAACGTTACTTCAATTCTGCTATTTTTTAGCTGTCATTAGTTTCTAATCATACGTTTTGGCAATGCATCCCAGCAAACAGATCAGACTGTATGTTTTCCTAAATGACGTCTTGGCTTCAGTAAAACACAGACGTACCATCTTGCCCTTGAGGAAGGTCATGCGTTTGATGTGCTCATCGATTCCCTCGCCGAGCTGCTCCTTCAGCCCGCGCCAGGCGTAACCGATGTTGTGCATTTCCTGAGAGCAGTTCAGTATGATGGTGGTGAACCCCTGAGAGAACAAGACAGGAGTTTCACACAGATTCCCAGCACTGTATTCAATGAGCCGCGTCCTGGGCCTTTGCTAGACTACTAGCTCTGTATTACATCTGAAGCAAATGTTTAGTGTTTGCAGATCCTGTGTGAAGTGTTTGCTGTGGTGTTGACGTACAGCGTCGGAGCTGATGAGGGATCTGTTCTCCAGGCTGGTGGCTCCTGATATGTGAGCGAGGGCCGCCGCCAGCGCCTCCTCCGCCCCGCGCTGCTCGATCAGTTCACGCGCCGCCTCGCGGAAATACCCCACCGCCACGGCCGGGACCGAGTCCAGGAACCTGCCAACAGCAGCATACATCACGTTCACATTCTGATACATCCAATGAAGACATTACTCTGTGTATGAGAACGTCTCGGACCTCATGGCGTCTTTACTGGAGGACTGGATGATGTCGCTGGCTGTTGGGACTCCGACCCGTTTGAAGGTGATTCCCTGGAGCAGGCGAACACAAGGTTATGGCTATCAACCAGCCGTAAATATATCAAACCTTCATTTTTGATTAGTAATATGCATTGCTAAGAACTTCATCTGAACAACTTTAAAGGTGATTTTCTCAATATTTAGACTTTTTTGCTCCCTCAGATTCCAGATTTTCTAATAGTTGTATCTCAGACAAATATTGTCCTTCTAACAAACCACACATCAATGGAGAGATGATTTATTCAGCTTTCAGATGATGTATAAATCTTAATTTCAGAAAATGGACCGTTATGACTGGTTTTGTGCTCCAGGGTCACATATAAATAATACAATAATAAGAAAGAAATCCTGGACAAGGTTTATGGACAAATAAAGCTTTTTGAATTGTTTGGTCAGCGTTTTGTCTGATCGCACACTTTATCCATCATTTGTTGATCAACCCATGTTCAGTGGTTTTTACCGCTTTCTGCTCCACAAACTTGAGCTGGCTCTCCTCCTTCCGCTGGTAAAAACAGATGCAGATGCCTGTTCTTCCGGCTCTGCCAGTACGTCCAGACCGGTGGATATATGATTCCACATCCTGCAGTCACAACACAAGTCTACGCTGTTCAAGAGCATCTTAAACTACACAGATCCTATCAGCAGGGACTCATCAAGGACAAAATACAAATGAAGGAAACATTTCAAAGGTCCGGCCACATGTATGAACACAGTAACTAGAACTGAATTAGAGAGTGGAGGAAACCAGTGCAGTTGAAGTAAAAGAGGAAAGCCGTACGTTTGGAGGAGAGCACTGAATGACCAGGTCCACCTCGGGGATGTCCAGGCCACGCGCTGCCACGTTAGTGGCCACCAACACCTCGAACGTGCCGTTCCTGAAGCCCTTGAGCGTGATCTCTCTCTGTTTCTGAGGAATGTCTCCGTGCAGCGACTGCGCACTCTGAACCACAACAGTTAAGAACATTAATAGTTTTAATAACACTCAATCAGACTGAAAAGCCTTCATGCAAACACCTCAATCAATCCCAATGACATTCTGATCAGACTGAAAGGGCTGGTGTACTGTAGATCATTTTTAATTCATCTGAGAGCACATGTAAACCGAGACAGGACAGTCCTGCGCATGTGCAATGAAGCAGAAATAGTGTAATGACGCATGAGGCGTGCAACGAGCTGTTGTTTTAGTAGTTTCATAAATGACCGAAGCAAAACATCTCATCAGCTCTCGAGTCCCCATCCCAGTGTTTGTTGGCTCAGATTCATCATTCAGAATGATATACTGCACCTGTTTGATGGAGGTGTTCATGGAGAGCTCTGTGGCCTCTCTCTTGGTCTCGCAGAAGACGATGGTCCGGCCGTGGCTGCCGCTGTACACCTGGACGACATCCCCGATGACGGACGCCCGCTGAGACCAGTGACACGCGATGGCCAGGTGCTGCGCGACAGAGAACAGCTCAGACACGGCACACGCTCAAGAACAAGAACAAGAACTGCTGCGTATAATGGAGGACTGACAGCAGGCACAGGGAACATGTGCGATCCAATTATTAAAGCAAATTACAAAGGTAATGAGAAAAACGTTTGTTCTGTTCTGAAGCAGCAAAATTCCACAGACCAGAGTATCAGTAACTGACCACTTCTACAGTTTGCATTAAAACTATTGTCCAACAGGTTAGATGAATATATATATAAATGACTGCCTCCACCTAGAGGAGGAAACCCTCGACTGATGATGAAATGTTGTAGACATAAGTTATCGTTTAACTAAACGCTTTTATGCATTAATAAGAAATGTTACATTTTGTTCTTCAAACCATGTTTTCTTTGTGTTGATACGTCTGGATTTCAGAATGACCTTTATTCACTGACTAACACAGGCACGTGCGTGGCTTTACCTCCACTGTGGTGGCAGCTTTCTGGGTCTTCTTCCCGATGAGATCCACATGGATGAACTGAGAGCGCATGTATTTCTTGGCCACGTCGTAAACCCAGGAGGGACATGTCGCTGAGAACAGCAGCGTCTGCGGCTTCTCCTCTGCATCTGTGAGAGAAAGGTTCAGAAACCCTGTTCAGACGTGCAAAGGGCTGTGCCGTCAATCGAAATCAAATTGCCATTTGAGACGCTGAGATTTGCTAATTGCAAAGTCTGTGATGTGGACACAATATTACTCCGAGATGCAAACAGGTAACGGGGAACCATGGCATGGATCGGGGGCATGCTCCACGTGGAGCTCCTATTGGAATAATGACCAAATCACAAAAAGTTATTTAGTAAATGTTTAAATGGAAACCATCAGAATTTCTGTGATGGCTTCTATTAGTTTTTTCAGCAGTGTAATGATATCCATACTGTGCTGCACACTACTGACAATATTAAGCTGAAGCTTGACTTTGTCAAAATTGACAAATATATATTATTCACAATTTGAGATTTTCTCCAAATCGCACAGCCCTAAAGTAGATCTCTCATGACTCTCGTGGTTTAGCGTTTATCTTCTGATGGGCCGAACACCGTGTGCTCAGGAGCATGAGGCGTGTGGATCACCTTTCTTGTAGGACGCAGACAGGATCTCCTCCACCTGCTCAGCGAAGCCCATGTCCAGCATCTGGTCCACCTCGTCCAGCACCACGTGCTTCAGCTGAGACAGATCCAGCTTGTTATTCTGCAGATGGTCTCGGATGCGACCCGGCGTTCCCACCAGTACGTCGATGCCATTGCGGATCGCTTCCACTGATGACACAAGTCAATCGTCAGGTTAATAAACACCTAAACATTTATTTTTCCATTATTACTACAAATGATTTTGTCATTGATCATTCAGTTAGTCATTACGGTGTCAAAAAGCAAGCCTGTGAGGATGGAAGCCCTACTCTGTGGGTTGTATGAACTTCCTCCGTAGAAACAGGTGACAGACAGCTTCCTGGTGACGTCTTTGAAGTCTTTGGCCACCTGGATGGCCAGCTCACGAGTCGGTGTCAGAACCAGCACCTGTGTGGACGCACATCACACTCATATAACACTGGACACAGATGTGGACACATTCAACTAAATTCATTTCTCAAGATAAAAAAAATCCATGCACCAAGTGACATATAGTGCTGTTGTGCTTTGGGTGTCCCGGGTTCGAGTCCCGGCTCATGCACCTTTCCCGATCCCTCCTCCCACTTCACTTCCTGTCTGCATACTGTCCTGTCCTAATTACGGCTGGGTACCAAACCCTGTACTTTTAAGGGTACCGACCAAATTGCGTCAATCGGTGCCAAATTTCGGTAAAATGGCATGAATATATATGCTAATACACTAAATATATTTCACTTCCATCATTGACGGATTAACAAAACTAAAGAAAAGAATGCGCTGAGTTTCAGTTTGTTGTGACATGATCAAAAGTTCTCTGAAAGAAAACCGAGACGGCAGAACGTTTTATTTTTGTTTTAACTTTATTTGGCAAATCTTGACAGTTTCGAATGATGTCTGTCACCAACCAGTGCTGGTGTAATATCACACATGCACCTCACGTCACAGACTCAACATTATCAAAATAAAATAGTTAAAGAAACGTATAAAAAGTTGAACTGCTCCGGTGCATTCAGCCTGACCAGCGCCTCACTGTGATGAAGGTACAAAGCCTAGCCTATAATAACATTTTAACACCCAGATGTGTCACGAACATGGAAATATTTGGTTTCGTGCCAAATGAGAGGTAGGCATCAGTTCACCTTAAATTAATTGTTTTTGGATTGATCTTTTCATAGCCTTAACTTTAGAGGATTTGTTGTGGAGAGAAACTAATAGCTAGTGGTCGACTGATATGGGTTTTTGAAAATTCATTTTACTTAATATTTAGATGACAACTTCCTGTTTCTATAATTCTATTACAGTATTTTCACAAATAAATATTTTAAAATATATATAAACAAATAGAAAGTTAACACCGTTACCAACAGGGCACTCAGTATTCTGGGAAGTTTGTGTGCATTGGGAATCATATTTTTTTCATATAAAGCCAGGGTAACCCTCATTTAACATGCAAATGACATGAATATGACGGTGTGCAAATGCATTAAGCAGCATAGTTTGAAATCAGGAGTTTGAAGCTGACCTCTCCTCCTGTCCAGATCGACCGTCACGCAGAGCACACATCAGGAAACATACTGACACACACTTCACAAGATCTCACAGCTGCCTGCAACTATTGTGAAATTTAATTTTCATAGGCGTTTAAATTATGTGTATTTGCTGAATGATGACGGCACACGAGAAAGTATGTTTGCCGTACTGTTCCCGATAATTTAAAAGCAATTGTTACAATACTTTTTGTACACTTTTTGATTAATTTGTTCAACGTTCTAAGGTTGTATCAGACAGAACTGAGCGATGACGGTGAACAGGAGAGAGTGTGAGCTGCTGCTCTCAGCGACGTCAAAATAAAAGTCCCGCATCCAACACATCGCCCAAGCAGAAGAACTTATCAACCGATCGAAAATATGCCAAATATCGGCTGATATATCGTCAACCAACTGCTAACTGTAATTATATATATTGCTAACTGTGTTCATAATGTTTGTAAACCGGCATATTTTTGCCTTCATCATAAGACGGGAGCGTCGAGTCCATTCCTAATTCACTCTATAGCACCGAATGCCTCGGGATTTTTGGATTAATATTGAAAGTAGGTCTGTAACTCAATTTCAAATTGCGATCTGGACTAGTGTCTGTGAATATTAAAATTGAAAAAGACGGTTTAAATATGAATCCTGCATGTTCCTCTTGTCTGTGTCACTGAATGGCAGTTTTGTTCACTACACAAATACTGAAGCATGCATGATCTGTGAAACAAAGTACGGTTTAACATGTACCAGAAATATATTACTCTTGAATGATGAAGCAAACCAGCAAAGCATGAGCTCCTTCATCCTTCAGTATCCCAGGATGCACCACTGAGCTTCACCACAGGATTCGGACTGGCAGTACATAAATGAGGCTTGCAAAGGGGATGCACACGTCTGCACTCAACCGGACTCGGTAAGGTTTTCAGTCTTTGTAGAGGTGAACATTTAAATATAGTATATTCATATTGAAAATCTGTCAGTAGGTTAGTTGTGTATAGGTTTATACGGTTTTACTTCATTGTTGTTTGCCTGTATTTATGTATATATATATATAAAAAAGCGAACAGCATCATTTTCACGAGTGCTCTTTTGAGCAGCACTGTATATTTCACGGCATTTTAAAAGCCCTGGTTTCCAGCGTGAGCCACACCGCAGCACTACTGTCCATCATGTTCATGTTGATGTTGATCCGTACCTTCGGGGCCCGGCCTCTTCTCTTGTCCTCCGCTCCGGACTGCAGCTTCTCCACCAGAGGAACAGCGAACGAGAAGGTCTTCCCCGTGCCGGTCCTCGCCTGACCGATGACATCCTTCCCATCATACACAGAGTTAAAGGTCTTCACTTGGATGTCAAAGAGATATGAAACACCACGGGCTAGAAGAAAGAGAAAACACTTTAGCTCAAAGTCCCAGAGTATTTGAGCAGCTGTCCACGAGGCTGTGTGAGCGGTGTTACCCTGCAGCAGTTTGATGGTGTTCGGGGAGATCCTGAAGTTAGAGAAGGCTCCTTCTTTCTGCTCCGGAGTTTCCTAAAGAAATGATCAGATCATCAGAAATCACCAAATCTGGATTACTGGTGCTCTACGGAGCCCCTAAAGGGACACGCTGTGTGTTTTGCATTGCATTTACACATAACTGCTTCTGACCGCTCCATCTCTGATGACTGTGTAAATGTCAGTTATTAAAAAAAAATATATCAACCTTTTAAATAAACATTATATTACAGCTGTTTGTAGATTTGGGGATATATTGCATATTACAAATTTTTGCATTTTTTTTATCCTGAAATCCACACAGTTTTTTTTTGGGGGGGGGGGGGGGGGGGGTGTCAAAAGTAACCCAATCTTACTAAATGTTTTGAACAGCACAAACTCCGATCCAAACCGAGACTGCATCTAGTGATCTAATCTGACTGGAGAAAGCTTTGCTTCTTCTGAAGGCAGTTTGAAGACTGATCTGATCAGGTTGTGTCTCTATGAACAGAAGTGTAGACGTGTACACACTTTCTCGCGGTCGCTGTCCGAGTCCTCGCTGGACGGTCCAGCTGTGTCCACTGTTTGAGCAGTCTCTCCGTTAACCATCACCTCCTCCACCTTTGCCTTTTTCTTCTTTTTCAGCTGCACAGAGACCTCAGTAAGACACACGAGCTGCAGAATAATGATTTAGACTTACATGAGATCAGGAGAAATGGGTTACCTTGACCTGGCTTGTGTCCGTGTTTCCGTTCATGTCTGTGCTCTCGGTGGGCATCTTCTCAGCCTTCTTCTTCTTAGGAGCCGGTGAATCACACTCTGCCTCGGCCGTCTCCTTTTGCTCTTTCGTTTTCTTTTTCTTTTTCTGGAGAGAAACAAAAGGCAGGAAGGAGAGGCTCATCTAGCAGGAAAGCGTCAGTGATCATTTATGATGATCATAGCAGAGAAATAACGCTAAACATTTCACATCTACCACGTCTGATTATTGATCTTTTATTAGATAACTACTCGTCATTTCACTTCAGTATCTCTAGCATTCTCTATTCGAATTCTATTTTATATTTTTGTTGACTTGAACCTCTAACACTTGCTCTCTCTGTTTCTTTACAAAAAAGGCCTTTAACACTAGTTTTCTCTATTCTTTTTCCATTGGATCTACTTGTTTTTGTTGTGTGTGTGTGTGTGTGTGTATTCACTACCGTTCTAAAGTGTGGGATCAGTAATATGTTTAATGTTTTTAATGAAGCTTCTTATGCTCATCAAGGCTGTATTTGTTCGTTAAAAAACGTATTCATCTGCACATCGCGGATTAAGATATTTCTAATATTCTATATTCTATTATTTATCTTTTCCCCATCCACTGATTGTCAACATGAATAATACTTTCACACATTAAAAGTACAATATGACTTTCATAAATACAACTACAGTTCACTAGTTTTTGTGATTTAATGCCAATGTTATCTGTGTCTCTGGAGCACAAAAGCAGTCTTAAGTCTCTGGGGTGTATTTGTAGCAATAGCCAAAAATACATTGTATGGGTCAAAATTATACATTTTTCTTATGCAAAAATTCATTAGATTATTAAGTAAAGATCATGTTCCATTAAGATATTTAGTAAATTTCCCAACGTAAATATACCAAAACTTTATTTTTGATTAGTAATATGCATTGCTAAGAGCTTCATTTGAACAACTTTAAAGATGATTTTCTCAATATTTAGATTTTTTTTAAACCCTCAGATTCCAGATTTTCAAATATTGTCCTCATAAAAAACCATACAACAATGGATATATTTATTCAGCTTTCAGATACATTTCAATAATAAAAAATAAAACTCTTTTAAGTGGTCTATACAGTGTATATGTGTCTGTGTCTGGTGTGTATATACCACAGACTGTATAAAAACAGGTATATACAGACAGTTGTCTGGGAACGCCCCCGGGAACGCCCCGTCACGTGATGTGACTTTAGCCCGTGGGGGAAACATTGCTTTGGCGCCAATTGAAATACACAGGACAATCACGCCGAAGAGTTGTTGTGTCGTTTTCTGTACCTCCAATAAACTAACAAATTATTAATTAAAGTTCTACATCCTTCCTAATAAACATACAGAACCGGAAAGGAGGACAAAATGGCTAGAAGCAATGCGATGTGAGGATGATCAAGGGAAGTTGTGGAAATGTGTGCAGTCGGCATTCATCACAGGCAGGCTACATTAACATTGTGTTCATTATTAACGCTATCAAAACTGTGTAAGGTTGTTTCAGAAAGTGGCATGCATATATAATTAGCCTTATCATTCTACCTGAAGCTAAACTATGTAACGTTAGCCCAGTGTCGAACATAAACCCACTTAAAAAAGCGTGTGGACACGTAACAACTTAGTTTTGTGTCAGAACTTTTACATTTTCATTGATAAATTCACCCCGTCTGTGTTTGCGAAACGATTGAATCGCGGAATCCAGTCAAAAACAGAACTTGCTGTATAAAGCAGAACGCCACGGAATTTGGCTATTTTTGAATGAATACATCTATATTAGGGCTGTAAAATGAATCAAATATCGATATGGACTAGTGTATGTAAATATTAAAGTTAAAAGGGACTAGAATTGTTCTACGCGTCTCTGGGAATGAGCGCTCAATATGTGCATTTTTGTCATTCAGATACACACAATGTTCGCTGTGTTTTCCCCCACGCCGACTCGCCACGCCCCCAGCTATGACTAGATGCCGACTGTATGTGAAAAAACTTTAATTTAATGCTATTAAATGTGTAACATTTACACATCATTACCTGTTCAAAAGAATCCATGAAACAAGCAGTGATTTGAGGAGCGTGCACTAATAATATCAGTTCCGTTCGTTTGCGCATTGTTTCAAGGACACGCCCATAACACGGGACCTCATGAATATATTCACGTAAACTCCTCCCACAGGAACAGTTTACGACAGGAACCGAATATTACACAACACCGGTTCTGTGCTCCAATATTATAAAATGAATCAAGTCACGGAAATACAACTTTTTATCATGATAAAATGTCAGTGGATTCTTATTTTATCCTTTCTCAGTCGCTTCCCAGTTATGACAGAGCGCTAATCGTTAATATTTGTCATCGCCGCTAACTCAACACACACACGTGCTGTTAGTGTTCATGCTAATCACACGTGATTGCAGATGTAACTTACGTCACATATTTCGACTTAACGTGAGTTCATGAACACTTTTGGGGAAAACAAAAACAAATCAAAACCCTAAACCGTGCAGTGTGTGAATTCCGACTCGAACAGAGCAGGAGTGATACGCGCCCTGGACTCTAAGGACGGTACCGCTAGCGGTGTGTGTGTGTGATCATATAGCGTCAGTCAGCGCTGTGTGGACCGGTTCTCACCTTCAGCAGCGGCGGGCCGCTCTCCACCTCCTCCATCAGGGCGCTCGGCTCGGCTGCAGGCAGGGTCTTAGACGGCATTCTAGATGTTGTGCGGCAGATGGACATGTGCGACCGTACTGAGATCGCACCGGGGGAAAAGAAAGACTCGGAAGCGACGTGGGGTGGAAGGAAGCGCTCATTCACAGGAGCGAAACACTAGCGTGCAGGGGGCGGAGCTACATTCACAGCACGCGACATTCTGCTGCCTAACAGTGAGAGAACCTTAATAAATATTCATGTAAAAGAGAGATGGATCAAAAACATTAACATTCAAACTGCAAAAGATTTTGATGGTAATAATAAAAAAAATCCAATTTGTTGCTATGACCAATCAGAAAACGCTTCCGCTGTGAATTTGACCAATTGTAAATAGGTTCAGTGGCTCGCCCCTCCTCCGGCAGAACCTGCTCTGTGTTCATTTCTTGTCTAGAAATTCTAAATCATGTGACGCAGTACAAAGATAACTGCGCCACGCTGTACGGAACGCCACATGGGTCAAAATTCAGTTCCACGTGTTAAAGCCATAGACTGTATAAAAACAGGTTAAAGCCCCGTTCACACCGCGTGCCGCTGGTTTCCGTGTTTCAGTCGATCGTGGGCGTTCCCCTAATGACGTAATTGGTTACATGTCTGGGCAAATGCTATGGGGTGTGAAAACTTAGCAAAGCTCACATGACGATGTTTATTTTCCACATATAATTTTATTACATGTTTGTGTTTACAGACAAATCATATAGAACACTGAAACTGTGTCATAAATTCTGTCGTGACTTGGCTGCACTCTGACACAGACTTCACTCGTATTTGTAACTCCGGCTTCACTTGGAAAAAGTTAAACAGTTTGCAACATTGTCAGATTGGTCGACACAGTTACATCCTGTCACCAACTCATTCTCTCCACAAAATGTAATTTAGGAACCAGTGTTCCCATGTTGCCTGTGAAAAATTACAATATTCCAAAATGTGCATAAAAATCGGTGGATGGAAAAATAGCTTTTTCTTCTTGTCTACTGTTCAAAACAATACTGGAGTTACTTGAGTACTCGTGGTTTATGTTAGTTTAAAAACAGACAGGATAGGCCATTATTCACAACACGTTAACATTTAAGTATTACCTCTTAAAAATCATAAATTTTATTCATTTTTATTTTTTTTTACATACAAAGTAACATGTTATAGACTGACTTACATGCACATTGTAACCATTAACATCCACATCACTGACCTATTTCAGTCAATCAGGTACTTTAAATTTAATTAAATAAGATGTAATTTATTAAACAAACATATTTATTTAACAGCCATAGAAAAACTTCACGTCATTCTGTACACAATAGCTCCTAAACCTACAGTTGAAGCTATGCAACTCATCTAATAGTGAAAACACTAACCTAGAATTTGATTGTTCAGTTCATCAATTTTGCATACGTGTGGCACTGATGAAACAAATTGTTCAACTTCAAGATAAATACAGCCAGACAGAGTTTTCAAATGAATCATGTACAACTGACTCCGACAGGTCACAGCTAGACAATAAATGGATTTCATTCTGGGAAAATCTTGATTAGATTTGTTATATTTGACCTGTTTGAGCTGACGCACCATCAGCAGGTTTTGGTACAGAAAGATCTAATCAAAGCCAACTTCCTCCAAACTCCCTTTCAAAGCAATTTTGCACAATCTAGAAAATAACATACATACCTGCAGAAGCAACACAGATGTCTGCAATGTGTGCTGTACCATAAACAACCACAAGAGGGGGTCTTCGAACACCAATAACCAAGTCAATGTCTGCTTTTTCTGAGGTGATGGACTTCACAGTGTCTTTCTATTCCCCTAAATACTTCAGAGGAAAAATTACAGTGCGACATGCCCACTTACCAACTTCTCTCTACCAGAAGAAAGGCTAGGGTATGAGTGTGTATCATTGCAGTTGATCAAGTACAGCACACATAACTAATATTCATCATACATTTCCTAATAATGTATAGTAATCAGGTTTCTCCAACTCCTGATATATTTTTTTCTCTCTGCATCCTTAAACATCATGAACACCACACTTTAAATGTTACAATTCATACAATGTCCAGCTTTATGTGGAAAACAGTACCATGAATGCCTTAAAGTAGTTTTTGAACTTGTCCTCATTTTACCTGTATTTTCTGAGCAGTAAAACACTGGCGTATGAAAGTCATGACATTTGCCAAGTATGGTAGCTCATACGCTGAATTGGTGCTCTGCATTTAACCCATCCAAGAGCACACACACAGCCAGGGGCAGATCTAGAAAAATATTGATGGATTGGCAAGAAGGGGGCAGGAACTTTTGAGGGGTGGCAATATATGACAGACGTACATACTGAAATTTAGTCACAGTTATCACAGTTTGATGATAAATAGTATATGTACACACTACAAAAGGGCACAGGCTGCCATTTACAAACTTGTGTAATCAATGTCTTGCATTTGAAACAGTTCGTATAAGGAATAAGTGACCATACAATGTGATCTCACTTAAGAGGAGATAGAAGTAAAGGGCATTATCACAGGGAAGACATTAAGGTTAAGACACCGTTGATGAGTGGGGAAGAAAACTGTTTTTGACTGTGACTGTATACACAAAATAAAAAAAACATAAGTAAAAAACACTGCTTCATATTCAGCAGGATTTACACCAGTGTCACATTTTAATCTTTGTTTCTCACAATTTTGGTTTTATTAAAGGTTCTCAGTTGCCAAAACCAGATATAAACACAGAAATTTAAAGTACAGATTCTGTTGAGGTCATTTTAACAGTTTTAAATTTTTTTATTTTGACAGGTTGTCATAAAGACATTGCAGTTTCTGTCTGTGTATACGATACGAATGAATGACGATAGTTTTCTCAAATGAATTGGTGAAATCCTTTCATAGCACGCTGGCGTGCACATGTGTAGCCTACATCATGTGTCAGTATACACAAACCCGGCGAAACACGGAAGTAAAAGCAGCGCCACCATTACTGAGTGCCTTGCTGCTAAGGAAGTAGCAGAAGTAGCGTTCGTCCGGTAGGCGGCTGTAGCAGATGTTAGCTGTATGAAAAGTTATTTTTATTTAGTTTTTTATGCTGTCCAGTGATGCCGGGAAGAGCGTGCTGTGTGGTTGGCTGTTTTAACAACAGCACAAAACTACAGACCTGGAATAAAACCATTAGTGAAATTCACGAACATTTGTTGCACATTGACTGCCCATGTTTACGGCCATACGGATTACACAGAGTTCCTGGTCGAGCGGAGGAGTATTTATTGTTTGAATTTCATAATAAAATTGACAGAATCTGAGAGCTGAGATATTTTTTCTATCATTTTTCTATCCGTGGGTCTTAACAATCGGCAAGTCGGTCGGACTAAAAGGGGAAAAAAATAATTAATTGGGTCGGTCAGGTTATTGGCAAACAAGAATATTTTTAAGGATGGCCTAATAGTTATTTGAAACTTATGGAGCTTGTCAACATATTAGCAACACAACAGGTAATGACAGCGTTCGGTTTTATTGTTGTCATCAATTAATACACTTCTTAATTACATTACATATTTTTACATTATTACATTATGTTGGCAATAAATTACCTTTATCAGTAAGTTTTGGCCACTGCCTGACATCAAACAGAGACGGGGTGAATTTATGAATGAAAGTGAAAGTTCTGACACAAAAGTTGTTATGTATCACGTAGTAGACTACACCAGTGCACTGTAACATTAGTTAGCGAAATAACGTTCTTCAACCTGATATTTATCATCTAAAAGTCAACATTACAGCTATGCTAGCACTGTGCTTTTATTATAGCTTCATTTCTTGATAGATAGATAATCCATTTTTACCTCTTTCCTCCTGTGTCTCCTCACAACTCCTGGTTCCCTCGCTTCGCGCACTCAGAAAGTTTTCTAAACAAGTCAGTCTCTTGCCGCTCTGTCGTCCTCTCGTGCTGGCTGCATTCACTGCAGTCGGACATTGGAGATTCACGCTCGTAAATTTTCAAATCGGCCATAACTTTTAATTAGTTGCTGCAGAAAGCAGTGAGAAGTGAATACACGGTGAACACACACTCGGAGCAGTGGGCAGCTATATATCCAGTGCCGGGGAGCAACTGGGGGATCAGTGACTTGCTCAAGAGCACTTCAGTCATGGGTATTGAGGGAGGAAGAGAACATTGTTCATTCAATTTCCCCCACCTACAACTCCTGCCAGCACCAAGACTCAAATCTGCGACCTTCGGGTTACAATGATGTGATTTACAAGTTTTCTTTCTCTTTGGAGAGTTACAAGCCGTTCGTGAATAGATAAGATCCCTTAAATTGCAAAGACTAAAGTCTCAAACCCAAAGAGATATTCTTTATGAAAGTTAAGACTTGTCCACGCCCCCTAAAACACCTCGTTTAAACACGCCCCACATCTCTACGTCACGATGTGGGAAGATTTGCATAATGTCGCCCAAATGTTCACACAAAGAAAGAAGGCGTAACTTTTATTCTTGCTATCGCTGCTTCCACCATGTTGTGGAGACGCTGTGAAAGTGAAAATACTTTGTGTGGTCTTCCAAAAGAGGACACAACTAGAAATCAGTGGTTAATTTGTATTTACAAAACTGTTCTGGAAGTGTGCAGTGCATTTTATGGAGGACAGTTTTCTGATCCTGGGAGAGAAGGCTAAAATGCCTGTTCTGACTCACAGTCTGTAAGTACGTTTACATATTTAAAAGATTTGCCACTGATGATTCAAACGCAAGTTTTGAGCAGTGTAGAGCAGCGGTTCTCAATTCCAGTCCTCGCGCCCCCTGCTCTGCACATTTTGTATGTTTCTCTTATGGCTTCAGTTCTTTTCAAACGTAAGTGCCCTGTGAAGTGGACATCTCAGGATATTCTGCCATGATTACAGTTCGAAGCAAATTAATGTTTCATCAAAATGCATTGAAGTCTGCGAGATGTAAATTTAAATTGTATTTATTTACAGAGGTATATGAGGTCACACTTGTCCATGTGTGAAGACGTTTCGCAGCGCAAATCTGTGAATGAATGTTCTGAAGTGAAGTAAACTTCAACAGATTTCCCCTGCTCAGGGATGAACACTGTGTAGGGAGCATGTCAATAACATTTCCATCACACGCTTGAAACATTCGGCCAATCACAAAGCACTGGATAGCTGGCCAATCAAAGCATACCTCGCTTTTCAGAACGATGAGATTTGTAAAAAAAAATTAAAAACTATATGCGTTTCAGAAGGCGGGGCGTTGAGGAGAAACAATAATGTATAGTATGTGGAAAATAATATGTTTTTGAATCTTAAACCACATAAACACATTTCATAATGCCAAATACACAAAACAATGTTTTTTTTAGCAACATCATATGACCCCTTTAAGGTTGTAGTGCTATTGTCCATTTTTGTCCACTTTTATTTTTTAAAGACTAATGTTTTTGTCATTGGTTGTGTTAAACTTTTTAAAATCAAGTGACTTAGCTGCTGAAAATTTGTCCTTCTGATTTTAAAAGGTTTTCCCAAGTCTTTGAAATGGTCAAGAATTTGTTGATGTGCTATTGAATGGTTGTTGAACACAGATGGCAACATTGTTTCACGATGACAGTTCAGTAGTATTAAAAAAAAATAAAAGTGGTTTAGAATCAACATTACATTGTAATGTTTATCCAACAATATTAAATAAGTTTGTGTGTGTGTGCGTTAATTTCAATATTGGGTCAACATTAATTGTGGGTGCAAAAGTGGTATTGAACTAGAGATCGACCGATATGGGTTTTTCTATAGCCGATGCCGATGCCGATGTTTAGAGGTCAGGGTCAGCCGATGGCCGATATGTGCTGCCGATTTTTAGGGCCGATATCTTGAAGTTTTCCCCTTCATTTGCATGCAAAAATGTCACACTAATAATAAGTGGATGCACAACATTTCTAAACTTATCATCATTTATTGAGCACTGACTTGAACCATCTCTTGAATCTTAATTTTGTGCACTGCACGGTATTAAAATAAAAAATGTATCCAAAGTTAACCAAACAAAATCAATAAACTGACCAAGTATTAAATATATAAAACAGGTAATATATATATATATATATATATATATATATATAAGTAAATCATTTGCATTAAAGTTTTAGAGCATTTATCAAGTAGAATTTTTCAAGTTTGTTGGAACATAAATGTAAATTTAAATATACATTTAAATAAATACATTTTTAGAAATAAAAATCAATTAAACTGAAAAATATAAAAAAATAAATATATAAAAAATAAATAACAGTAGTGCTGCAAACACACTAGCAACCAGCAACATTTGTGTTTGGTATAAATGACACAGAACATCTAAAGTGAATTCTAATTTCAAACTTACATCGCAGTCTGTTCATTATTAAAATAAAGTACAGTCAACCAAACATATAAAAGGTTACACTGGTCAGTTTAAATAGACCGTAGTATACCGGTCCACTCTGATGTTATTCCAAGGACGTTTTTGCTCATGTGTAGAGGATGATCTTTCCGTCTAGTTTACATTAAATAAATAAAAAATATTATAGTTTAAGATTCAGATACATTGCGAATATGGAAACATTTGGATATGTGCAGAACGAGACGTGAGCAATAACCTCCAAATACATCTAGTCAAACCCGCACTCGCTCGTCCTCGTATGGATCGGATCATTTTTCGGATCAGCAAAAAAAAAAAGAAAAAAGGCCAAGACAAATAAACATACGTTTTGTCTTTTTTTATTAACATTAAATTATTAAATTAAAATATATGAAATCTGTCAAGGCGAGACTGGGGCTCAGTTGCAGGTGCTCAAAATGGTCAGTTTATTAGATTGGTTTTAAATTTCAAAGGACAAAAAATTTAAAATAAAAAAGTTAACAAAAAACTATCCAGGAACAGGGCAGTCTGGAGCAGATCCAAGGAGCCTCCTGGACGAATTCCACTTGGAAATCCACTGATGCAATGCCCGGATAAGCTGACAGGGAGGCGGGGGGCACTGTTGAGGCGGGGAACTGGTGGCGCGCTGCGGCGCGGCGAAGAAGAAGAGTGACGGCGATCGGTGATCGCTAGCACGGAAGGCTGGAGAGTAGCGCTGCCTGAAAGCAGGGGGAAGAGGGAAAAAACAACAAACTAGAGAATGAAAACAAAACGGGCACGATCTCTGTGCAGGCTAAACAGGAGATGTGGACAAAACTGAGACATGGACGAGAACACGACGATCTGACAACAGACAGCACACATGAGGAGACTAAATAGAGAAGGAGTGATTATCATGATGCAGAGCAGGTGATGGTGACCAATAACAAGATAATAATGAAACAAGAGGGCGGAGACGGGCACCACGGTGACACAGAAGCACATGGTAAGTGTAAACAACCACACACACTATTGAAAAACAGACAGATCAGCCCGGGGACGTGACATTACCCCCTCCCCAGGAGCGCTCCCTGGCGCTCAAGGGAAGGAACCACCACCCTGCCGGTTGAAGTCCTCGATCAGCGACCGATCCAGAATATCCCGAGCCGGGACCCAGCTCCTCTCATCCAGACCATATCCCTCCCAGTCCACCAGATACTGAAATCCCCGACCTCGACGTCTGACATCCAGCAACCTCCTTACAGTGAAGGCTGGGGAACCATCCACTAGACGGGGAGGGGGGTGGGGGGTGGGGGGGGGGTTAGTAGCAGATGGGTTAAGGTGAGAATGAAACACAGGCTTGACCCGAGAAACATGAAAGACTGGGTGTACCCGACCAAGTATGGGAGGTAACTTGAGCTTTACCGCCACCGGACTCAATACCTTGGTGATCTGATATGGCCCCATGAACCTGGGGGCTAACTTGCGAGAAGCCACCCGGAGAGGAAGGTCCTTGGTTGACAGCCATACTCTCTGACAACTTACGTAACGGGGAGCAGGAGTACGGTGACGGTCAGCCGCTGCTTTGGTTCGTCTGGAAACCCGAGCCAAGGTTTCCTCAGCCCTCCTCCAGGTGCGGCGACACCTGCGGACGAAGGCTAAGGCAGACGGAACAGCAGCATCGGGCTCCTGTGAGGGGAACATAGGAGGTTGAAAACCAATGGAGCACTGAAATGGAGACATACCTGTGGCCGCCGCTGGCAAGGAGTTATAGGCATATTCAATCCAGGATAACTGTTGGCTCCAGGAACTCGGATTATGGGACGTCAGGCAGCGGAGAGCTTGTTCCAGAACCTGGTTTGCCCGCTCGGACTGCCCATTGGTCTGAGGGTGAAAACCTGACGACAGACTCGTAGAGGCCCCGATCTGTCAACAGAACTCCTTCCAGAACCGGGAGACAAACTGTGGCCCCCTATCAGAAACCACGTCTACCGGAAGGCCATGAATCTGGAAGATGTGGTCAACCACCACTTGAGCTGTCTCCTTAGCCGAAGGCAGTTTGGGAAGGGGGATGAAATGGGCTGCTTTAGAAAAGCGATCAACCACCGTCA
Source organism: Carassius carassius (assembly GCF_963082965.1). NCBI lineage: Eukaryota > Metazoa > Chordata > Actinopteri > Cypriniformes > Cyprinidae > Carassius > Carassius carassius. The sequence goes on along the minus strand of NC_081768.1, from coordinate 31,922,194 downwards.
ATACTACGGTGTTACCCCTCGATGGTGAAAGACCAGTGACAAAGTCAAGGGCTATGTGTGACCAGGGGCGGGAGGGGATGGGTAATGGGTGTAGCAGACCAACAGGAGGCTGATTCGAACTCTTGTTCTGGGCGCAAATTGGGCAGGCAAACACAAACTGCCTGACGTCCTGGGCCATGGATGGCCACCAAAATCGCTGGCGGATAGCAGCCAGAGATCTCCGAACCCCAGGATGACAGACTAACTTGGATGAATGCCCCCACCGGAGAACTTCAGGGCGTAGCACAGCTGGCACGAAGAGCCTACCCTCCGGGCACCCCCTTGGTACCTCTCTCTCTCGTATGGCTTCCAGCACTCTCCTCTCCACGTCCCAGGAGAGGGACCCCACCACAATTTCTTTAGGGACAATGGTTTCAGTTGATGAACCGGTTCTCTTAATATCACTGTAAAGACGGGAGAGGGCATCAGGTTTTACATTCTTGGAGCCTGGGCGATACGAGAGAGAGAAGTTGAACCGGCCAAAGAAGAGTGCCCATCGAGCCTGGCGTGAACTCACCCTCTTGGCCGAACGGACGTATTCCAAATTCTTATGGTCCGTCCAAACCAAGAAGGGCTGCGCTGACCCCTCCAACCAGTGACGCCACTCACCCAAGGCCAGTCTGACCGCCAACAGCTCCCGGTTCCCTACGTCATAATTCCGTTCTGCTGGGCTCAGGCGGTGAGAGTAGTAGGCACAGGGATGTACCTTCCCATCTCTGGGGGATCTCTGAGAAAGGACCGCACCTACTCCAATCTCAGAAGCATCCACCTCCACAATAAACTGACGTTCAGGGTCTGGAAACGAAAGAACAGGAGCAGAAATGAATCGGGACTTCAGGTCATTAAAGGCCTCCTGAGCCTTCAAATTCCACCTAAACGGTACCTTAGTGGAGGTAAGAGCTGTCAAGGGTGCAGCAACCTGACTAAAGTTTCTGATGAAGCGCCTGTAGAAGTTGGCAAATCCCAGAAACCGCTGCAGTGCCTTGCGTGAGTCTGGAGGTGGCCACTCGGCTACGGCCCTTACCTTAGCGGGATCGGCTTTGATTCCCTCCGCCAAAATGATATAGCCCAGGAAGGGAACTGACTTGGAGTGGAAAACGCACTTCTCCGCTTTAACATATAGCTGGTTCTCAAGCAGCCATTGTAGCACCTGGCGCACGTGTTGGGTGTGTACCTGAAGTGAAGGAGAAAAAATGAGAATGTCATCAAGGTACACAAAGACACACTTGTTAACCATGTCTCGCAACACGTCAATAACCAGGGCCTGGAAGACAGCTGGGGCATTTGTCAGGCCAAAGGGTAGCACCCGGTACTCATAATGTCCCGAAGGAGTGTTGAATGCTGTCTTCCACTCATCCCCCTCTCGAATCCGAACCAGGTGATAAGCATTACGGAGGTCCAACTTACTGAAGACCTTGGCTCCCTGCAAGAGTTCAAAGGCAGACGACATTAAGGGCAGGGGGTACCTATTCTTAATGGTAATGTCATTCAAATCTCTGTAATCAATACAAGGGCGCAAGGAGCCATCCTTCTTTTTAACAAAGAAAAATCCTGTGCCAGCAGGAGACGAGGAGGGACGGATGAGACCGGCATCAAGGGACTCACAAATATATTTGTCCATAGCCTCTCTTTCTGGACCAGACAGGGAATATAATCGACCCCTGGGCGGAGAAGTGCCTGGGAGGAGGTTGATGGCACAATCATAAGGCCGGTGAGGAGGCAGGGACACAGCCCGGGACTTGCTGAAGACCTGCCGCAGATCGCAGTACTCCTCCGGCACCCCGGACAGATCAGCATCATCCACCTGCACAACAGGAAACACAGCACCAGGAAAAGAGGCAGAACCCAAACAAGACTCAAGACAAGACTGCTTCCAAGACAAAACTGAGTTTCTGGCCCAATCCACATGAGGGCCGTGCTGCACCAACCACGGGTGTCCCAGAACCACGGGAGCACTCGGGGAGTCAAGAAGGTACAGCTCGGTTATCTCATGGTGATTGCCAGAAACGATAAGACTTACAGGAGGGGTGAGGTGAGTGATGGTGGTGATAGGGGAATCATCAAGAGACCGAACAGAGATAGGAGTAGAGAGGGGAATGGCAGGAATTCCCCACTGCTTGGCCAGTGCCGTGTCCATGAAACTGCCACCAGCCCCAGAATCCACCAGGGCCGAACAGGAGTGAGTAGAACCTCCGAACTGGACACCCACGGGAAGTAGTGTGCGGGAAGAGTGGGGGAAATTAAGAGGAGATGTGCCCACCAGGATCCCCCTGGTTACTGATGGGCCCTGGCTTTTAGTGGGCATTTCCCGACGAAGTGTCCGGCCCTCCCACAGTAGAGACATAAGCCCCGGGTGAGTCTCTCTTGCTTCTGCTGGGGAGTGAGATGCAGACGTCCCACCTGCATAGGTTCAGGGTCAGCAGGAGATGGCAGAGGCAGGACCGGGGTGGATTCGCTGGTCATTTCTCCCACCCTCCAAGAAGTACGAGCAGACAATTGTTGGTGACGAAGGCGAAGGCGGCTCTCAACACGGAGAGCCAAGTCGATCAGATCATCAAAACTACGTGGAAGCTCTTGGGTGGCAATCTTGTCTTGGATCTCCTCGTCAAGACCAGCACGGAACACAGCTCTGCAAGACCCCTCATTCCAGTCACAGGCCGCTGCTAAGGTCTTGAATTCAATGGCAAACTCAGTCACTGAACGGCCTCCTTGCCGTAGCCGTGCCAGCTGGGCTGCCGCCTCATCACCCCGAGCAGAACGATCAATTAATTTGACCATCTCCAGTCGAAAGGACTCAAAAGAAGCACAAAAGGGATCCCGGGCCTCCCATACTGAAGTTCCCCAGTCACAGGCCCTGCCTGTGAGGAGGGTCAAAACATAAGCCACCTTAGTCTCTTCCTGGGCATACCGGCGGAGCTGGAGGCCGAAGACTAGGGAGCACTGAGACAGGAAGGCTCTGCAAGAGTTAGGGTTCCCATCATAGGGAGGTGGGTTGTTGACATGAGGCTCAGGGTCATGACGGGTAGAGAAAAGGCTAGTGGGGTCCTCCGATCTGGCAGATGTCTGTCTGCGAAGTTCCTGGAGCTGGGCAGTCACCTCCGACAACTTGGCATTAAGGAACTCAACCTCCCGGGACGTGGATGTTAACTGGGAGGCATGCTGGCCCAAGAGAATGCCCTACTGGGTGACAGCTGATCTGAGGGGATCTGCACCTGCTGAGTCCATGGTGGTCAGATCGTTCTGTCAAGGCGAGACTGGGACTCAGTTGCAGGTGCTCAAAAAGGTCAGTTTATTAGATTGGTTTTAAATTTCAAAGGACAAAAAATAAAAAATAAAAAAGTTAACAAAAAACTATCCAGGAACAGGGCAGTCTGGAGCAGATCCAAGGAGCCTCCTGGACGAATTCCACTTGGAAATCCACTGATGCAATGCCCGGATAAGCTGACAGGGAGGCGGGGGGCGCTGTTGAGGCGGGAACTGGTGGCGCGCTGCGGCGCGGCGAAGAAGAAGAGTGACGGCGATCGGTGATCGCTAGCACGGAAGGCTGGAGAGTAGCGCTGCCTGAAAGCAGGGGGAAGAGGGAAAAAACAACAAACTAGACAATGAAAACAAAACGGGCACGATCTCTGTGCAGGCTTAACAGGAGATGAGGACAAAACTGAGACATGGATGAGAACACGACGATCTGACAACAGACAGCACACATGAGGAGACTAAATAGAGAAGGAGTGATTATCATGATGCAGAGCAGGTGATGGTGACCAATAACAAGATAATAATGAAACTAGAGGGCGGAGATGGGCACCACGGTGACACAGAAGCACATGGTAAGTGTAAACAACCACACACACTATTGAAAAACAGACAGATCAGCCCGGGGACGTGACAGAAATCAACTTAAAGGAACACTCCGACTTTTTAGGACTTTAGCTTATTCACAGTATCCCCCAGAGTTAGATAAGTCCATACATACCTTTTTCATTTCTGTGCATTCTGTAAGTGTTATTTGACGCACCCACCGCTAGCCTAGCTTAGCACAAAGACTGGATGTAAATGGGTACTGGTAGCATAGTAATCCCAATAAGTGACAAAATAATGCAAACATTTTCCTATTTACATGTTGTGATCTGTATAGTCACAGCGTGTACAAATAACAAGGCTATATGAGACAGAGACCATTTTAATCGTATAAATACTGGGAACTATATTCTCACTAGGTGAAGGAGCACAGCTAACGTTACTTGGGCGAAGTGGCTACTTGGGCGGAGTGATTAGCGCAGCACACGAGACCGTAAACAAAACAAACGTAACTAACTAGCTAGACGTGACTCGTGATCATGGCTGACTTTGAGGAATTGTCAGGAATTTTACTGTGTATCAAACCAAGATCCAGAACCATATAGTTTTGAGCCAGAATACACAGATGAGGAGTTACAAACTTTGGAAGCTGTAAGACGAAGGGAGAATCAGAACGAACACGGACTGGTGCTGTAAATGTGGAACATGCCAACCTATGCCTACAGAAACCAAGTGCCTTTGTTGTAATGAATGGGACCGGGTATTGCCATCAATGTCAAGGCTTGATGACAATCAAAATATTTGCGTCACTACCACGGAACATTTATCTGCCCTAATACACCCGGCAGTTGTCTTTTTTTCCCCCATTGTGACAAGATCAACTGGAAGAAACGCCCCATGCCGAGTGAACCTAATGGTCAGCTGTCCACCAAGTAAGTGATTTTGTTATAATGATCATTCATAGTTCAATGAAATTGTAGTATAGCTATTGCATACAGTGTGTCACAATAATAACAATAAAGGGGATACACGGACCCCCTATTCACGTAATAGTTTCACTACTAAGGTTATATTACATTAGCATGGCACTGTTACAGTATGGCTAATGTTAGTCATCTCAAAACATAACGGAACACTTACCGCAGCAACAGGTGATCCAATTTGTCCTGTCTTTATTATCGATGGGATGGCTGTATCCTTTAGCACACGTTTCATGGTCCGTGTGGCAACTTGCATTTCTTCAAAATAGTCGTCTACAGTAAAATGTTCAGAGCAAACGAAATACTTCGTGATGGTGTTTACAGGTGTGTTTGGATCTATTTCCAGAGCAAGTAGCCATCGATTCATCAGGTCAGCGTTTGTGGTTGGAACTCTATGAAACATCATAGTAATACCTGGTCTCCCCTGTTTATTGTCGCAGTTATTTACAATACAGCGAACACCCATGATTGTACACTATAAATCTACTATCTAGTAATTGCTGACTCTATTACTCCAACTCTGAGCGAACTCTCTGCTCCTCACCACGGCGCGTCTCGTGTGTTGCGCTAATCACTCCGCCCAAGTAGCCAATCCGCCCAAGTAACGTTAGCTGTGCTCCTACGCCTAGTGAGAATATAGTTCCCACTATTTATACGATTAAAAATGGTCTCTGTCTCATATAGCCTTGTTATTTGTACACGCTGTGACTATACAGATCACAACATGTAAATAGTAAAATGTTTGCATTATTTTGTCACTTATTGGGATTACTATGCTACCAGTATCCATTTACATCCAGTCTTTGTGCTAAGCTAGGCTAGCGGTGGGTGCGTCAGATAACACTTACAGAACGCACAGAAATGAAAAAGGTATGTATGGACTTATCTAACACTGGGGGATACTGTGAATAAGCTAAAGTCCCAAAAAGTCGGAGTGTTCCTTTAAAGTGCACATAATATCTTCTTTTTAACATAATAGCCCGACTTCTCATTTTCCAGTGTGCTGTGATGAAGTGAGCAGTTATCATCACAGAGCTCTCCGTCCCCCTGGACGTCCACCCGTCTGTCCTGAGCGCAACAGAGGATGCTCGGGATAGTTCATCCACAACTTTTTTCTTCTCCTGTTCATAAAGATCTGGCACAATCTTTTCACTCTAACCTCTTTCCTTCATCATTATATCTGACAGGGAATCCAAAATGCGCAGGGCGTTCAAGCTCCTCCATTCCTCCGCTCGCCATTACCACTGAGTGTGGACTGAACATGCGCAACTTTTTTTTTCTTTCATAAATCAATCCGGGGGTCACGTGTGTGCCAAACCGAAGATATTGATCAATGATCCGTTGCACCACTACTATAGTGTGTCATTTGAAAACATTGCAGATGCGTTTTAAAATACAACAACGAGCACCACGAAACCATTTAAAGAGGCGCATTCAGCGGTCTCCTTGACGAGAAACAGTCAACAAAGTAAAATGATCTCCAACGTATGGCGCGCTCTCTTCATTTAATCAAATGATCATAATCACATCTATTCATTTTATAGTCCTGCTACTAGCATTTTATTCAGACTAAAACCCCTTTAATTCGGGCGAGAAAGCTTTTTTTCCAAGTGGCTTTTGCACATAATAATAATACCGCTGCAGACGCATTTTGATCATTAATTTAAACGACGATCGATCATGGAAATTATCGAATATTGACATCCCTAAATACAAATGAGTTGGATGGAAAACTGGTTATTGTCTGCATCAAACCATGCTTCCGAACAAATGTCCTTCACCGTTCTGAGCAGCTCCAGTACAGCTGTCTCTCCGAGCACGCTGCTGTCTGTGAGCGGGGCGGAGTAACGTCAGAGACTGTTTACTTTGGTAACGTCACGCTGCAGTGTTTGTTAGAGCTGCCAACTTCTCCACCCCATTTACAGAGTGAAATTCTCTGACTACCTTTATCTCCCAGGACTGCTGTTGAATCTTCCAAAACTTTTGGCTTGGGGTGCTTCACATGCAGTGGCAGCAGCACTTTCCACCGCACCAATAACACGGGGCTGCCCGCCGACGTGCCTGACTTTAAATCGGCGCTACTAAACACGGATATCAGCCGATGCCGATATATTAAAAAATGACAAATATCGGCCCGATATATCGGTCGACCTCTATATTGAACCCAAACATTTTTTTGAGAAATGAGAAAATGTGTTTGTTGTTTGAATGATTCTCAGAATGCTATTATAATGTTGCTGTCAAATCAAGGCTGAATGTTTGTGTGATACCAGTCATATGTGGAAACACTGGTATGGTGTATCTCCTCTGGATCTCTGGATTATCCCAATAAAGGTGAACTGAATGGATAAATAACAATAGAATATGCCTATATTCTATACATGTATTTCATGTACACATTCATATTGACATCTCAATTTCCGTTTCACAGAACTATTTTGGTCTTAATAACTTGGATTACAAAATCATAATAACAAAACACATATTTTTGGTTGTTAATTAAATGCGTTCTCCACATGAACTTGGCAGAGTCACAATATAATTATATTAGATTATAAAAATTATATCCCCCAAGGTTTTTATTAAAAAAAAAAAAAAAATGATCAGGTCTAGGTATTATTGTTAAAAATTACATTTTCTGTGATGTAAGTTTATTTCAGAAACTGAGAAAAATATCACAATCTGTTTATTTAACTATTCAACAAATAATGAATACAAAGTAACAAATGGAAAAATATCTAAATCTTTTAAACCTTTAAAAAAATGTGTATAAGGATTCTTCCTGCTGTTAAAAAAAGAAAAAAAGAAGTTAATGTCAAACATGTCTCTCATAGAGAATAGTACTCCATTGTCCAATAACCTATGATCCCAGATATAAACCAAGTCACCTCATATTTGTTTATTGATATTAATACATCTTTAGATTTCATTATTTCTGTTACAGTGTTACTAGACTGTATTATTTAGCAGAGATTCAGTTTAGGGATTTCTGAAATAATAAAGACTTCCAGTTTGATTTAGAAGTTTAAAAATAACCTCAAACATCACACATTCACATCTCACAGACGTCTTTTTTATATGAGGGTTTACAATGTGTCTAAAACATTTCGTGTCAGAAGTGTGGAAAGTGTTAATGATTTTTGTTAATGAAGATAACAGATGCTTTCCAAATGAAGCACTCAGACATTTTGGAAATGTTCTTATGCCTATTACAAAAAGGACTGCCATAACAAAGTAATATAGTAGTATAACAATAATTGAAAAAAGTATTAATGCCCGGTTATAATAAAATAATAAAGCTAGCTCAAATATAAGTTTACAAATGATAAATGTCCCTACGCTCTGAATGCTGTTTTTATGTTATGTTATGCCATTTTAATGATCATTTTAAACAGTTGATTATTAGTGAAATATTCTGATGTGTTGTCAGTTCCTCTTCACATACACAAAGGAGGATCTTCAGATGATTTTGGTTGGTTCACTCTGCGGAGGGCAGGTCCCGCATTACAACAACAACCTGCGGACAAGAGGAAATCATCCATGAACATTCTGCCTTCACTATCACAAATGAGCAGGGCATGATCGCAAAATAAATGATTTAAGCATTCAAGAGTCATATATTATATTATAAATGAAATAAACATCGGTGTACACTTTACATTTGACATGATGACAAAATCTTTGAATGAACGTTAAAATACTGAATGCAGAATATTTTGTATTTCTTTAACTTTTGTTGGTAACACTTTAGAATAATAGTCCATTAGTTAATTCATTAATTAACATGAACAAACAATGAACAATAAATTTATTACAGTATGTATTTATCTTAATGTTAGTTAATGAAAATACAGTTATTCATTTTTATTCATGCTAATTTAAAGTGCATTAACTAATGTTAACAAGTACAATAATTGATTTGAATAATGCATTAGTAAATGTTGAAATTAACATCAAGTAAGATTAATAAATGCTGTAGATGGATTGTTCTTGCTTAGATCATGTTAACTAAAGTTGTTAACTAACATTAACTAATGGACCATTATTCTAAAGTTTTACCCTTTTGTTATTTGAAATTAGCATGCCTTCCTTTTTCTCCTGCTATAATAACCCAATCAGAAAAGCCCTACAGCCCAACCGGAGAGCCTTTGGTGCTTACACAGACAGGAGGAAGACTGTGTGACGTGAGATTACCTGAGTCCTGCTGGATCGCAGCGCTGCCCTGGCGAAGATCGTCATGGTTACAAGCAGAATGCCGCCTATCAAGCTGTGACAGAAGAACACTAGCTCCATGCTTTTGATGGGCATCTGTGAAAACGAAATGAGAGTTTCTGTTTGCACATGCATAATATCTCACTGGCTGAAAATACACCCTCTATCACCCTCATAACCATGTTTTTCATCTAATAATGAGAATAAAAACCCTCACATAATGTTGTTCAATATAAATGTCCTCCTCCTCTGTGTCAGTCTCATTTGTATCAGTCTCATGTGTCAGTCTCATAGACCAGTATATTTGATCGGCTCCAATAATTGCTCTGGAGAATTCCACCAAAGAAGACAGCACTCCAATGACTGAGATGATACTCAGAGCAAGACTGGCTGTGATCTGTGAGCAATCAAATCAAGACACAAACAAAATATCAACACATTTAAACATTCTACAGAGAAAATGTTGTAGTTAGGACACAAGAATAGCTCACACACTGTGAAACACAATAGCTAAACAGACTCTTACTATCTTCTTGGATGGGTTGCGCTCAGACAGTATATACAGAAGGCCACAGATAAAGAACTGCAAAAAAGCAAGACATTTAGTATACATTACACTAGTATACATATGGCTTAGAAGTTTTCTTTAAAGTCATTAAAGATCTAAAATACCTTTCAAGGCAAAACATGCAAATATAGTCAAAAGGGATGAAGAGAAGAACAAATCAACATACCAAGATCCCAAGCCAGAATGGGGTGAACTGCTCTGCTGAGATGGGCGCATCTGATTTCACATTCATAGGAATTGCAAACATGAATAGACCTATACCCATCATCACCAGCACCACCTTACACAAGATATATGAAAATGGACTTAATATAAAATCAATATGCAGTATCAACAATATTGCTTATGTAATCTTAATGGGGAGAAAGAAAAACACCAATGGACTAATACAGTTAGGTAGAGACACCTAGTGAAAACCGGCTATTTGTGACACACGCTCTGATATCTATGAAGTTTTGAGTCAAAAGTACATATACATAATTGCTTGTTTTTCTTACTTTCTTTTTGTCTTACAATGGCCAGAACAAGAAACTCTACCTTTATTCTCTCTGTATAAGTGTTAAATAATGTGTTAAAGCAATATGTGTGGGAATGAATATGCCTATTCAGAATATGAATAAAAACTAAACGTCCTCTAACACACATTAACTCAAGCAAAAGTGTAAAAACTAGCCTTGGTTTCCCCTGCATCGCATCAGTATCAAACTACATGTCTATTATAGAAGAGATATATCAATTCTGCAAAGAATAAGTTGGAGTGATCTTTGCTTAATTTGTTGTCTGTGACTGAAAGGATTGGCCGATGAGGAAGCGTGTTCTGTGTCTCACTCCGATACTCTTGGGTTGTCCTCTGAGGAAGCGGTGCAAAGGTTTACTTCCGCCCGTCACGGTCGTGATGGCCTCTGGTACGCTTCCTGCTGGTTGATCCTCCACCATAACTACAGCACAAATCACAGTCAACGCTATTATAATAACAGTTCTGTTCAAGGCTTTTGCCAGTGTTTTCGATAATGGGTAGTCTCAAGACATGACCAGACAATGGACAAATGGCAAATTTCAGATAAGAATGAAAATATGCTATTAGCCTGAAAAAAGGACTGAAGACGACACTATTTAAACTTTTTAAACTTCTCTTGTGGAAGACTGAACAGACTGGATCCCAAAACTTTAAATGACACACAACTCATGTCTCTGTTTCAGTGTATCTGTGAGTCACACTGTCACACGTGAAGATTTACGGGTCACACTGGACACACAAGCGGAGTTATTGTACAGCATCACAAACAAGTACTTGTCTAGTGTCTTTCTGTTCACAGCACAAGGTTCCTGAAAATGTGGCTATTAAAATGTAGAGTCCTGAGATTTTAAGGGTCTCAGTTTTGACTCTGTAAATGTGTGTTAAAATAACCAGACAAACCTATTCTTCTGCCTTACTGTGCTAAACTCTACATCTTGGCCTAATGCCCCAGTAACTAGCTACAACACCATAACAATTCTGTGCCTGCCTACCGATGCTTTAACCACCCTGAACACACTAACAAACAACACACTACCAACCGATTAAGAACCAACTAGAATACCTTACCTGTCTGTAATTAATGCTGCAAAAGCACTGAAGTATTGTAATGCTTTAAACCTTTAAACCTCAAGACTGTATTCTTCATCCAATCTCAAAGCCTTTTTTTCTGTCTTCCAGTCAATTCCAAGCCATTCTTCACATTCATTCAAAAATAAGTCTACTCTTCAGCAAACTGTGACTGTGACAATCATACAGTTAATGTGCAAGGAAACAATTAAACAGTGCTAAAAGATCAGTATGAAAGCTTGTCAAATACCTGCATGTGTCTGTGACAGAACCACTAAGATGAAAACAACGGAGTTGTGCAACAGCACAGAAAAGAGAAACATGAGAAGAAAACAGTGGGAGGGAATTATTGGGCGGCCACTACAGGATGTTTGGGAAAAGAGGTCAAATCTGAGCCAAATGCTCAGAAAGCAGAAACAATAGTCAACTTCATGAAGAAAAAGAAAGAGCAGAGCAGAACTGTAAAACGTGTTTCAGTGCTGTAAGGCATTCCTCAACTCAATTTGGCAAGAAAGAAAGTTTGGCAAGAAAGAAACATGCGGATTGGTGAGAGAGATGTTAAGACAACTGTTAGAAAAAAAAGGAATGGAATGTAAAAGCTCCCAAAAGATAACAGCTGATTCATATGACAAACTAACTGGATTCAGATGTATTTCACTCTACTTTACTAGGTTCAGTTTGTGATTCTCATTTACATTTTCATGAATTCAGATTACAAAGTAGTCTACTTTGAAACACGTCTTTTCATGTCATCATCTTTATTTCACGAGTTCGCATTTACTTCTAATTAAATAAAGGTTATGCGTATTTGGCGTTCTGTCCGGGGGGAGAGCTCCGAGCCCGGCAAGACTCCCGAGCCCGGGGGACCCCCCCCCGTCCGGGGAGAGGGGTCTGAGCTCGGATTTCGGCTTAGCCCAAGTGCTCCCCTGAGTTTTTCTACCTGAGCTGGGGTAGAAACTTGGCTGAAGGTGCGAGATCGGGGTGGCGGAGGGATTCTGAAAGTCGAGAGATAACGAAGGTAGGATGTACTTGATTATTTATAGGCGTTTTCTCGAGCTGATTGGTAACCAGTGTAATTGCTGATGATGATGAACTGGCTGTGTTAATTATCCATGCACGCTTCTCTCGAAATTCGTTTGTGAAACATCACTTCACGAGTTTGCATTTACTTCTAATTAAATAAAGGTTATGCGTATTTGGCGTGCTGTTCGTGCTGCTCGGAGTTCGGCTTAGCCCAAGTGCTCCCGAAAAAGCAATTAGAACGGGACAGCAGCCAGATACGCAAATTTACGTCTCCCCAAAAGCTGTGCTTAAATGTTAGATGGGTGCTGGGCGTCCTTTGGTGTATAAATGTTACGGCAGTGTCTATTTGACTTCCATGGAAGCATCCACTTGAAAGAGAGAGATGGGAACTCCCACTGGAGATGCGATTATTGCGGCAGTTGGGAAGATCGAAAAGGCTCCTGCGGGAGCATACACTGCTGCGGCAGTGAGGAAATATGGAGAGGCTCCTGCGGGAGCATACACTGCTGCGGCAGTAAGGGAATATGGAAAGGCTCCTGCGGGAGCTGGCACTGCTGCGACAGTGGAAAAATACGGAATGGCTCCTGCGGGAGCTGACACTGCTGCGGCAGTGAGAAAAATATGGAGAGGCTCCTGCGGGAGCATACACTGCTGCGGCAGTGAGAAAATACGGAAAAGGCTCTTGCGGGAGCTGACACTGCTGCGGCAGTGAGAAAAATATGGAGAGGCTCCTGCGGGAGCATACACTGCTGCGGCAGTGAGAAAAATATGGAGAGGCTCCTGCGGGAGCATACACTGCTGCGGCAGTGAGAAAATATGGAAAAGGCTCTTGCGGGAGCTGACACTGCTGCGGCAGTGAGAAAAATATGGAGAGGCTCCTGCGGGAGCTGACACTGCTGTGGCAGTGAGAAAAATATGGAGAGGCTCCTGCGGGAGCTGACACTGCTGCGGCAGTGAGAAAATATGGAGAGGCTCCTGCGGGAGCTGACACTGCTGCGGCAGTGAGAAAAATATGGAGAGGCTCCTGCGGGAGCTGACATTATTGTATTGGAGAATATGTGATTGGAGGTTAAAAATAAAAATAAAGTGGCCCTTCATGGTCTGATCTGTTTTACTTCGCTTTATATGAAATTACATGGCTTCAATGTCCAGGACTGCTAGATCAGAAATGGTGGGGTGGATATTTGGATTAAAGCTGGAAATGGTAGTGAGCTCTGAGCATCTGAGAAAGCCGAAGAAGGCTAGAATAAACATGGCATCTAGCGTTCAAGCAGTGTGGATGGAATGGTAACCTTTGCGAAACGTAGAAATGCATTTAATCAGGATTTCGAAGGTCATGGGCTGCCTGGAGTCTGGGCGCATGGGGTGGGCTCTTTGAATGCCTTTGATGAGAAGGAAGGTCTGTGAATTGGCTATTTGGGGTGAGGGTGAACCAAATATGAGTTTATGGAAAAATTGGATTCCACTTAGATAGCTTTTGATGGAACTGACTTGGAGGGTTTTGCTAATGTTGAGGTGTGATATAAATGAGGTGATGGAGAGCAGGGAAAAAATCAGTGAAAGGTAGATTAAAGGCGGAGTGGAATGCTTTAAAGCATTTCCATGCTGTGAAGTATGACTGCAGGGTAGGTGGGGAAATGGCTTGGAGAATAGAATCTCTTGAAGTTTCGAGAAGGGGTCTCAGAGGATGATTCAGAGGAATATTAGTTCTGAATAAGGAGGTACTGGGGTTGGGAGTGGTTCTGCCTGCGGTGCCAACAGCCTGAATTTCTGAAAGGCAAAACTTGCCTCAGGAATGTGTTTTGAGGTTATGATGAACTGATTGTTTGCGGAGATCCAGATTAAACGTCTTTGAAAGGCATTAAGGTGGGTGAATGAGAACGGCCATTATTAATTCAATGTACAGTAGCCTCGTTATCGCAGTGAAAAACGATCCTGGACCATTCTTTTCCCCACAGAAAGGCTGCCAGGACAAGATGATATAGCTCGGAAAAGGGGTGAGGATATTAATGGCTGGGGAAAATCTAACGGCTGGGAGGGCAATGTAGAAGCGGACCAGTGATTTTGGTGAAATCCTCCGAAACCGATGGAGAGGGCGGCGGCTTTTGATTATTGGTGATTCCATAGGCTCTCTCTCGCGCACCTGCGCGGTTTAAAACATCCAATAGTTATGATTTGTCAAAAACAAGGGGTTTAGCTCCACCCATGCATGATAATATCGTGCATTGTCGATCTTACAGGCTGACGATATGACGATTTGAAAAATGACCATATCGCTCAACTCTAGCGGGAGCGAGAACTGCTGCGGCACTGAGGAAATATGGAAAAAAGGATCCTGCGAGAGCGGGCACTGCTGCGGCAGTGGAGAAAAACAGATAAAGGCTCCTGCAGGAGCAGGCACTGCTGGGATGCTGGAGTGAGGATGGGCTATTATGGATGGATAAGGGGACGTTTAAAGAGGGTTAGTTATGGTGGGTCACGAGTTTGAGTGAACAGGGATGGACTGGCGTTAAGGGGGTTGGCTGATGAGGGTTCGGTGATCTTCTTTTATATGGAGACATTAGGGTATGGCGGAACAGAGAAGTAATGAGGAGCATGAGAGGAGGAGGAAAGATAGCTGCTGGAGCCACCTACGGAGATGTGTTTACGCTTGGGACGGTTCTGGTAGTGGAATAAAGAGAGGGTAAATGGCGGGCATTGGGGCCTGCACCATTAGCGGAGGAATGCTCACACCTGGGACAGCTCTGGGAGTGGAAGAGAGAGGGGAAAGGAGGGGAATGGCGGACAACGGGGCCTGAGCCAAGGGTGTTCGGAGGGATGGGTAGGGCGGAACATAGAGAAGGAAGGGGGAGCAAGAGAGGAGGAGGAAAGATAGCTGCTGGAGCCACCTGCGGAGACATGCTCACGCTTGGGACGGCTTCGGAAGTGGATGAAAAGAGGGGGAAAGAGGAGGTGAACGGCGGGTATAGGGGCCTGCGCCAATATGAGAGGCAATGTCACACTGGGGTTAGACTGTGGGGCTGCAGGCCATGAGTAGGGGAGAGGGTGGTCGGAAAAGGGGTTGTGGATGGGTCTGCACCGCTATCGAAGGCATGCTCGCGTTAGCGTCTGTTACGGGAGCTGGAGGCCACTGAAAAGGAAAAAGGAGGTAAGTAGCAGCAGGAAGAAAGTAAGGGTCTGGGTTGCAAGTGGAAGCAGCTTCGCACTTGCTTCACGTGTTGTTGGTCACGGGAAGGGAATCCTGAAGAACCTATGTGCAACCTGCACTACTACCGGAGGCAGCCTCACGCTAGTGTTTACTACGGGAGCTGGAGGCTGCTGAACAGAAAATGGTTTATTAATAGCATGAGGGAGCGGAAGAGTTGTGGGCATTTTTACAAATGGAGGCAGCCTCACGTTTGCTTCAGCTGCTGTAGCTGGAGGCCATGCGAAGGGGTTGGGGTGTGTGAAGTCTTGAACCTGAGTAGCCTGCACTGCTAGCAGAGGCAGCCTTATGCTAATGTCTGCTACTTGAGCTGGAGGACACTAAAAAAGAAAAAAAAAAGAAAAAAAAGGGGGGGTTAGAAGTAACAGGATGCAAATACTGGGATGTGCAGGCCAGTGTTGCAAGTAAAAGCAGCTTATGCTTGCTTCGGCTGCTGTAGATGTTGGCTACGGGAAAGTAGAGGGATTAGTAACATTAGACAATTCCTCGAGCCTTGTCCACATTAATATGTTCCTGTTGAAAAACATCTTTCCTCTTGTTTTGGCCTTCCAGCATTTGAACGCTCTCCAGAGTGGATATATTTGAGGATGCTGTTTTCACGTTGTAGTATGGACTGTAGAAACAGAGGCTTTGAAAACGAAGCATGTTTAGTCTTGTAACATTCTACCAATAGACATGTTTATAGCAGTTAACTCGCAGTTATGTGCTATTCACTTTCACATGGTTTCTAAAAATTATTTTGCATGCTTTTCATATTACAGTCCTAAAAGACAACAGAAAATTTACTCAAGATTGCTGTCCTGCGGAAAACACGAGGGCAGTTGCGTTTTAGATCAATTCTGAGTGATCGCGTCAGTAAATGGTGAAATATTACCATAAATAAATTGATCCTGGCAGAAAATTTAAATGAAACTTATGTCTGTATCATCTGAGTGAGGTTTGGACATGCACGGCAAGGCAGGTGTAACGTGACATTTCGTAGGTAGTCTCTCATCAGACATTTCGGTGTGGATAACAACTCTGAAAAAATGCCTTGTTTGCTTCATGGATAAAAAATGGCATCGACATCGGACAGAATTACGTCATAACATCGTTTAACAAACTTTAGCAGCGAGACCTGCATTTTAGCAGCTTCACCTGAAAAATATTAATTTGCAACACACGGTCTGCGCTACTAGTGGAGGCAGCCTCGAACTGCGTTGCGGCCGGAAGCCGCGGTGAAGGGCTGAGCCGTGGCAGCAAGTGAGTGAGGCTTTGCTTCGGTGAGATCTGGGGCGCGGCCCCATTATCTCTCTGGTGGTGTTGAGTGAGGCGAGCTCGGGGCTTTGCACGGTCTGTTGGCCACAGCGTGTGGCTGTTTGAGAAGAGCAGGTGTCGCGATAACGCTTGATGCTCGGCGGCTGTGTTAGGTGGGATAGGAGTGATCATGGGGCCGGCGAATTGCAGCAGATATGAAAAAATCCCCGGTCTAACGTTAGATCTCTTCGTTGGATGGAAAATTGGGTCTGTGATGAGATGGCAAACTGCGCGAACCGAATTCTGAAAGTCGAGAGATAACAAAGGTAGGATGTACTTGATTATTTATAGGCGTTTTCTCGAGCTGATTGGTAACCAATGTAATTGCTGATGATGATGAACTGGCTGTGTTAATTATCCGTGCACGCTTCTCCCGAAATTCGTTTGTGAAACGTCACTTATATTGCACTTTTAACAATACAGATTGTTTCAATGCAAAAGGACAACTTAACTTAACTTCACTTAAAGTCAGTTCATCATAGAATTCAGCGATGTCATCATCTCAGTTCAGTTTAGTATATGTGCATTTATTTGCTATCAAGTCAACGATATCGCTGTAGATGAAGTGACCCCAACTAAGCAAGCCAGAGGCGACAGCAGCAAGGAACCAAAACTCCATCGGTGACAGAATGGAGAAAAAACCTTGGGAGAAATCAGGCTCAGTCAGGGGTCAGTTCTCCTTTGACCAGACGAAACCAGTAGTTCAATTTCAGGCAGCAGCAAAGTCAGATTGTGCAGAAGAATCATCTGTTTCCTGTGGTGACTTCGGAATAAGAGAGAAACAGACAGATATTAGCGTAGATGCCATTCTTCTAATGATGTAGCAAGTACATCGAGTGTTATGGGAAGTGTTCTCAGTTCCGGTTTACCTAATAAATGCAGCCAAAAAATCATTTTACGGATTTGGATATTAGAAAGCATATTAGTATGTTATGTGTATGCCAGGTTAAAGAGATCGGTCTTTAATCTAGATTTAAACTGCAAGAGTCTGTCTGCCTCCCGAACAATGTTAGGTAGGTTATTCCAGAGTTTAAGCGCCAAATAGGAAAAGGATCTGCCGTCCGCAGTTGATTTTGATATTCTAGGTATTATGAAATTGCCTGAGTTTTGAGAACGTAGCGGACGTAGAGGATTATAATATAAAAGGAGCTCATTCAAATACTGAGGTGCTAAACCATTCAGGGCTTTATAAGTAATAAGCAATATTTTAAAATCTATACGATGTTTTATAGGGAGCCAGTGCAGTGTTGACAGGACCGGGCTAATATGATCATACTTCCTGGTTCTAGTAAGAACTCTTGCTGCTGCATTTTGGACTAGCTGTAGTTTGTTTACAAAGCGTGCAGAACAACCACCCAATAAAGCATTACAATAATCTAACCTTGAGGTCATAAACGCATGGATTAACATTTCTGCATTTGACATTGAGAGCATAGGTCGTAATGTAGATATATTTTTCGAGATGGAAAAATGCTGTTTTACAAATGCTAGAAACATTGTTAGAGAGGGTGAGAGTTCCCAGAATCCTAGATTCTACAGTATTATCATCGCTATCAGCACATACCAGTGTGTTGATGCCTCTCCTACTTCTTCCCAGTTACATTTCTCTAGGGCCACTCTTAGAGTGATACTCCCAATGTTTAGGCGCAATATAGGATCTCAAACTGCAATCCCATAAAAAAAAAAAAAAAATTTTCGTCAAGGATGAGGGTTCTATAAACATAACACAAACAGATTTAAAAACAAGCAGTCCTGTTCCGGTTCCTAGTTCCTGTTCGCTGTCCTTGTGATTCTCGCCGTCTCGTCTGGATGTTCACCGTCACCTGTTTTCACCAGCACGCTGACCATCTAGTCCCTGCACCACCAGCCCACCCGAGCTCCAGTACTTCTCTGTGACTTATTCTACTCAAAATAAAGAGTTCACTTGCATTTTTGCTTCCGCCTCTTGTATCATGACAGAACGATCTGACCAGACGATATAAGCAGCAAGCGGATCCTCTTCTCCTCTGGAGGAATTTATCAGGGCCAGCATTTCACGGATGGATGCCCAGGAGAGGAACATGACTGAGTCCGGTCGGGCCATTCAAGCTATTGTGGTGCAGGTGTCCGAGCTCACCCAGCAATTGCAACATCTACGAGCTTCCACTGCGCCACCCACACCGGCCGCTCCTCCCGGACCATCACAGAGCACTTCCCAGTCAGAGCCCCGCCTACCGGTCCCCGAGTTAAACAACGGTGAGCCTAACTATTGCAGAACATTCCTAACACGCTGTTCGATGCATTTCTCTTTGCAGCCCAGGACCTTTGCCACTGAACAAAGCAAAGTGGCATTCGTACTTACACTACTGACTGGGAGGTCAGCGCTATGGGGGACGGTTGTGTGGGAGAACCAAGATCCATGCTGTGCCTCGTTCCAGACACTCGCCACCGAAATGAAGAGGGTGTTTGACCATGCGGTCGCGGGAAGAGAAGCGGCACGGATCCTTGCAGACCTCAAACAAGGTGAAAGATCTGTATCGGATTATGCTATCTAGTTCCGGACTCTGGCAGCAGAGTATCAGTGGAATGAGGAGGTGCAGTGGGACATGTTCCTGCATGGGTTGGCTGACCGCATCCTGAGAGAGATCTACGCTCTGGACTTACCTATCACACTCAATGGGTTGATTGAACTGGCACTTCGTGTGGATTCCCGACTCTCTCGAGTCGAACGGCTTGGATTACCCACTCGATTCATTTCATTTCATGACATTTCATTCACCACTGGACCCGTTTCACTCATCGTATCTGGCAACCACACTGAGACTACCTCCTTCTAAATTCTGGACTCCCCCCTCGCACCCATTGTTTTAGGACACCCTTGGCTCATCAGACACAACCCTAAGATTGACTGGCAGCAGAGATCAGTGTTGGAGTGGAGTAGTACATTTCATGAGTCTTGTCTTGTTTCTGCCTGTTCTTCTGTTTCTGTTTCTGTTTCTGCGTTTCAGGAGAAAGCAGTGGATTTGTCAAACGTGCCCACGGAGTATCAGGACCCGAGGGAAGTGTTCAGTAAGTCTCGAGCTGCTTCGCTTCCTCCGCATCGTCCCTATGACTGTGCCATAGAGTTACTACCAGGTACGTCTCCGCCTAAGGGCAAGTTATATTCAGTTTCTGTTCCAGAAAGAGAGGCTATGGAGAAATATATTTCTGATTCTCTAGCAGCGGGGTTCATTCGCCCTTCCTCTTCTCCAGCGGGGGCGGGGATCTTTTTTTGGGGAAGAAGGACGGATCTCTGCAACCTTGTATTGACTGCCGGGGGTTGAACAGCATCACGGTAAAGAATACTTATCCTTTGCCGCTGATGTCTTCAGCCTTCGAGAGGTTGCAGAGAGCGTCGATCTTCACTAAATTGGACTTACGTAATGCTTATCATTTGGTCCGCATTAGGAAGGGAGATGAATGGAAGACTGCTTTTAACACCCCCAGGGGGCACTTTGAATACTTGGTCATGCCCTTCGGCTTGTCCAACTCCCCAGCAATCTTCCAGGCACTCGTCAATGACGTGCTGCAAGATATGGTCGATCAGTTCATATATGTCTACCTGGATGATATATTGATTTTTTCTTCTTCTCTCCAGGAACAGGTGCAGCACGTTCGACGAGTGCTTCAGAGGCTGCTAGAGAATGGGCTTTTTGTCAAGGCGGAGAAATGCGCTTTTCATGCACAGTCTGTCCCTTTCTTAGGGTACATCGTGTCATCTGAGGGAATGCGTATGGATCCTGAGAAGGTTAAGGCTGTGGTGGATTGGCCAAGTCCAGATTCCCGTAAGGCCCTACAGAGGTTTCTGGGGTTCGCCAATTTCTACCGGCGGTTCATTCGCAATTTCAGCCAACTAGCCTTGCCTCTGACCGCCTTGACCTCCCCCAGAACGACGTTCAGGTTGCAGAACTGAAGGGCAATTTTGTTTCAGCCCCCATCTTAATTACCCCCGATCCATCACGTCAGTTCGTGGTGGAGGTCGATGCGTCAGAGGTAGGGGTAGGTGCAGTGCTATCCCAACATTCTCCTGCAGATGACAGGATGCATCCGTGCTCGTTTTTGTCTCACCTTTTGTCCCCTGCCGAAAAGTAATTATGATATTGGTAACAGAGAGTTGTTGGCAGTCAAGTTAGCATTGGAGGAATGGCGTCACTGGTTAGAAGGGTCGGGGGTACCTTTTATCGTTTGTACCGCCCGGGCTCCAAAAATATCAAGCCGATTCATTATCACGCATTTTTGACCGTTCCGATCGCACGTCTACTCCCGAGTGCATTTTTCCGGAGACCCTAATTATCTCCACACTCTCATGGGAGGTCGAATCGAAGGTCAAGACGGAAGGGGTAATGCCCCCGGTCGACTGTCCACCGAACCGTTTATTTGTGCCAGAGGGATTACGGTCCAACGTTATTCAGTGGGGGCATTGTTCCAATGTAGCTTGCCATCCAGGAGTCAGTCACACGACATCTTTAGTCAAGCAATGATTTTGGTGGCCATGTATGGCTCGCGACGTTCACAATTTTGTTTTGGCTTGCTCAGTTTGTGCCACTGGTAAGACTTCCAATCGACCCCCAGATTGGCTCCTTCAACAGCTGCCCGCCCTCCCACCCTATCAGGGTAACACGGTAGTTTTGACCGTGGTGGACCGGTTCTCGAAGGCGGTCCATTTCATTCCCTTGCCCAAATTACCCTCAGCCAAGGAGACAGCGTTAACAGTCGTTAACCACGTCTTTCGGTTACATGGCCTCCCGACGGACGTGGTTTCCGACAGAGGACCTCAATTTGTGAGTTTTGTAGATTACTGGGCGCAACTGTTAGTCTGTCCTCAGGGTTTCATCCACAGAGCAATGGGCAAACTGAGAGAGCCAACCAGGATTTAGAGAGAACGTTGCGATGTCTGGTTTCCAAGAATCCTTCCTCTTGGAGTCAACAACTGTCAATGGTGGAGTATGCCCACAATTCGTTACCAGTATCATCCACGGACCTATCTCCGTTTGAGTGTAGTCTAGGTTACCAGCCACCAATTTTTCCTAGTCTGGAATCTGAAGTCGCGGTTCCCTCTGCTCACGCCTTCGTCCAGAGGTGCCATCGCACTTGGACTAGAGCCCGCGAAACTCTACTCCAAGCGGGAGCGCGCACCAAGGCTAAAGCCAATCGCCACCGGTCTAGGCCTACCATATACGTCGTTGGTCAAAAAGTGTGGCTTTCTACCAAGAACCTTCCTCTCCGTTCCGTCTCTAATAAACTTGCTCCCAAATTTATCGGCCCGTTCACTGTTACCAAGATCATTAGCCCGTAGGCAGTCTGCCTCAAACTCCCTCCAGTGTACAGGAGGATCCATTCTGCCTTCCATGTTTCCAAAATAAAGCCTGTGTTTCACTCCCATATAAATCCGCCTGTCCCGTTTCCCCCCCTGCCGCGACTCGTAGAAGGGGAACCTACATATTTGGTTAATCGTATTCTGGACTCAAGGCGGATGGGATGCGGATTCCAGTACTTGGTGGACTGGGAGGGTTACGGTCCAGAGGAGAGAAGTTGGGTTTCTGCTAGAGACATCCTGGATCACTCCCTTATTGATGATTACAATCGACAGGTAAGGAACGCCAGGAGGCGTTCTTAGGAGAGGGGGTACTGTCACGGTTCATGAACTCACTGGTTTCTTCGTGTCCCGTGTATTTGTTGTTCTGTGTGTGAGTGGGCGTAACCGCTCGTTGCTACTGATCAGCACGCTAGCAGATCTCATTCACCGCACCAGCTGCTGCCAATTCACTCACCTACAAAAACTCATCGCACTCTCCTCTCTTTGTCAGTTGGTGTCCACAGTGTTCATCGTGTGCTGTTCCAGTCCTGTTCCGGTTCCTAGTTCCTGTTCGCTGTCCTTGTGATTCTCGTCATCTCGTCTGGATGTTCACCGTCATCTGTCTTCACCAGCACGCTGACCATCTAGTCCCTGCACCACCAGCCCACCCGAGCTCCAGTACTTCTCTGTGACTTATTCTACTCAAAATAAAGAGTTCACTTGCATTTTTGCTTCCGCCTCTTGTATCATGACAATAATGTAGTGTACTTCAGTACAACAAAGCACTATTGTTGAGGAAACGGGAAAGAAAAAATACTGTTAAATAAAAATTATTATTATACAACATAATTTAAAATTTGAATTAAAATGCAAGTTTATGTTTCACATACTGTAATGACAAATTATTCGTTCTACCAATATACTGGACAATGTTTTTATAGGACAAATGTCATTACTTAAAATCTAAGCGTCTATATACTCAGGGCTTAAGTTGTGAAATATCTAGCTAGTATGTGTCAGTATCATATTACAGTGGTTAACGTCAACATTCCATGTGTTATGAGCTAATATAAACAAATGAACATCAGGGGCCAGTTGCATAAACACAGCCATTATCTTAAGATTGCTAAAAAAGAGTCTGGCCTACTAGTCAGTGGGGAAAGACTGTTGCATATAATAAGCTTTAGTAAGTCCGTCTAAATTGCAAAGTAAATTAAGATGCTGAATAGCTTTAAACAATGCAAATAACAGAAAACACAAAGCTTAAACCAAGCCTCAGAAAGTTAAGAGTATAAATCTATCAGTCCCACATGCTTGAGGATCTCATTATGTAAATATACATATAATTGTGTGGAGTGGGGGGGTCTCAAGGACCAGGAATAAGAACTGCTGCCCTTCACAGTCTGTAACTGAACACAATTTTTGACTGTGGAATTTGGTTTCCTGGAAATGGCCTCATCAACATGTCTTTAGGGGGAAATGCACAGTCACCCCTGTACACCTGACCTCTGCAAAGGGCAGTCTGATGGCACAGGTAAGCTGTACAAATGTAAACCTAATAATCAGCATCAGCCAATGCTAAGAGAACAATGGAGAATGTCCTCTTGCAGTTGTCAAATAAGCTACTCAAATGTGCTGGTAGACAATTTGAGAAATTAAAATTTTAAGTAATGATAATTTAAACTTATCCCTCATCTGGTTTGGGACACTGGAGGAATCTGTGTAAAAGATAGAGAAAATGTTATAATGCATATATATTTATTAAATTATTATCATTATTTTTTTAGCATTTGACTTGACTTTATTTGACATAATTAAAGTGGCTCTTGTTGTTTGTGAGATGTATTTATTCTTGTTGTTTGTGGGATGTTGGTTGCATGTATTGTTGACTACTATTGTGCAGTATGGCACATTGTTCAACACTTTCTTTTGCTTTAATTGTTCTCTATAAAAAAGAATAAATAAAACAAATAAAAAATCTAAAAAATTGTCAAGTCATCATGATTTTTCGTGGCCAGCGAGCAACAATACTTGAGCACTCTGAGTTTGGCAGCATATGTATTTCATCAGGCTTTTATTACATCTTGAAAACCAGAAATGGTGAACAAACCCATTGTGATTGTCATGATCCAGTCACTGAACTTTCGTTAATTCACCAGCAGAGCTCTTCATCCACAACACAGACTCTCGCACTACACAGTACACCCTGGACTACATTTCCCATGCTCCACGGCACCAATCACAGTCAACTAAAACAATCACACAAAGCTGCCACCAATTACACACACACACAGCACAATCATCAGACAAGCTTTATAAGCATTGGACTTCCTTCCATTTTACTCATGCCTGTTATGACCACATCTCTGTATAATAAAAGCTTGCACATGGATCCGCACGTCTCATGACTCGTCAGCCCTGTTACAGTGATAGTAGATTGGTGAGATTTCACCAGAATCTATTGAGAGTCGTGGTAATGCCATAAAATAAATAAAATGATGGTTCACTTACTAATGCAATCCAATCCAATCAAGGTGGGATTTTATTTGCAGTGTACAAAGTGGGAAAGTCAACGTAAGCAAATCAGCAACTGCGGATAATTTATATAATTTTTTAGATAATTTTTTGCAGGAAGGAGCTCAATTGAGCAGACACAAATTTTTCTAAAATTTTAGACATAAATGGAAGATTTGAAATAGGCCTATAATTTGCCAGTTCACTATGATCTAGTTGTGGTTTCTTAATAAGAAGTTTAATAACTGGCAGCTTAAATGGTTTTGGGACGTGACCTAAAGATAACACCGAGTAAATAATGTGGAGAAGTGGTTCTTCTGCTACAGGTAACATCTTGGTTACGTATGTAACCCTCGTTCCCTGAAGGAAGGAACGAAGACGTTACGAATGGGATCTCGCCTGAGAGCCCAATCACCTTCGAGTGGTACAAAACGAGCCAATGGTACACAAAGTACCCTGGTCTGCGGGATTTGCATCGCGAGCTCTGCCCCTCGGAGCGGGTATATAAGGAGCAGCACGAGCAACTCGCATTCAAGTCTTTGCTGAGGAGCCGAGCCAGTGACCCGGCCGTTCAGCGGAACAGCGATGTGGCAAGGGGACGTAACGACTCCGTTCCCTCCTTCAGGGAACGAGGGTTACATACGTAACCAAGATGTTCCCTTTCAGTCGGTCACGTTTGACGTTACGAATGGGGTCCCTTACAAAACGCCACATGGCTGTCTTCCAGCGACCCGTGTGCGTGATAGCACCCTGTCGTGAGGCCAGCACGAGTGAGGGCCTATAGCTTACACAGAATACACTGGGTAGCATGTTCCAGCTGGACATATACTAGCAAGCTGCCTGCCAGTGGGAGGACTTACAGAAGGCAGGTATCCACCAAGGTGGTGATACATAAGAACTCTGAGGTACCCAGCCTGCAGGGTGGAAGTTTCAATGACAGAGCTGGCAAGGGGCTTGCAAAGGGAAAGACACATGCTGCGGAGAGACTTAGTGTGGACATACACATGTGGGATTGCCCAGAAAGGGGAATCACAACACATGGAGGCACCTAGTCCCACACAGGGCTGACCAAAGGGCATGTACGCAAGTGTTGGACATCAACAGTGCTGGAGGAACCCAGGGTTCTGACTGAGGAACTCACCCTAGGGGAATAGCGCAAGCATCCAGTCCGCGGAGTGGAATGGCGCAGCAAGCGGATTGACACCAAGCAGGTCCTTACTGCCCCTCGGGAATGTGTTAGGTGTCGCCCAGCCCGCAGCTCTACTGATGTCTGTTAATGAGGTGCCATGCGCCAGCGCCCAGGAGGAAGCTACACTCCTAGTTGAGTGAGCTCTCACCCCTAGGGGGCATGGCAGGTCTTGAGTCTGATGATCTCTGTAACAGACAAAGAGCTGGTCTGAGGTCCTAAGGCACTGAGTTCTGTCCACATAGGTGCGGAGCGCACATACTGGACACAGCAGCGCCAGGGCTGGGTCTGCCTCCTCTAGGGGCAGCGCTTGCAAGTTCACCACCTGATCCCTAAAAGGAGTGGTGGGAACTTTGGGCACATACCCAGGCTGGGGTCTCAAGATAACGTGAGAGTTAGCTGGCCCGAATTCCAGGCAAGCTTCGTCAACTGAAAATGCCTGCAGGTCCCCGACCCTCTTCCCCGAAGCCAAAGCCATCAGGAGCGCAGATTTCAAAGATAAAAACTTTAGCTCTACTGAGAGCAAGGGTACAAAGGGAGCTATCTGCAGTGCCAATAGAACCACTGCGAGGTCCCAAGAGGGGACTTCCTGAGGGCGAGGCGGATTGAGCCTCCTTGCTCCTCTCAGGAACTTGATGATCAGATTGTGCCTCCCCAGAGACTTACCTTCAAAAGTGTCATGGTGAGCCGAAATGGCGGCCACATAGACCTTGAGGGTGGAAGGAGACAGCCTTCGTTCCAACCCCTCCTGAAGAAAGGAAAGTACTGACCCGATCGGACATTTTCAGGGGTCCTCACGCGGTGAAGAACACAAAGTGACGAAGAGGTTCCACTTCAAAGCATAGGCATGTCTGGTGGACACGGCTCTAGCTGAAGTGATGGTAGCTACCACCTGTGGTGGCAAGGTACCTAAACCTTCCGTGACCCATCCAGAACCCACACATGTAGGTCCTACAGATCGGGACGTGGGTGCCAGAGGGTGCCCCGTCTCTGAGAAAGAAGGTCCTTCCTCAGAGGAATTGGCCAGGGAGGGGCTGTCGCAAGGAGTACAAGTTCGGGGAACCAGGTCCGGCTGGGCCAAAAAGGTGCAACCATGAGGACCTGCTCCAACGTCTGTGCAAGAAGGCTCACTGGGGGAAACGCATACTTGCACAGGCCCAGCGGCCAGCTGTGTGCCAGGGCGCCCGTGCAGAGAGTGCCCTTGGTCAGGGAGTAAAATAACTGGCAGTGGGAATTTTCTGGAGAGGCAAACAGGTCTACATGACATGACGTCTCCGAAGCGTTCCCGAATCAGCTGAACCGACTGGGGGTGGAGTCTCCATTCCGTGAGAGCTCGTCGGCTGCACGATTGAGCCTGCCCGGAATGTGAATGGCACAAAGTGACCTCAGATGCTTGTGACTCCACAAGAGGAGATGGCGAGCGAGTTGCGACATGTGCCGGGAGCGTAGACCACCCTGACAGTTGATGTACGCTACGGTCACAGTGTTGTCCATACGGACCAGAATGTGCTTTTCCTTCAGCAGGGCCCTGAAGCGGTGCAGAGCAAGCCTTAATGCTAGCAACTCGAGGCAATTGACATGCCACCCAAGTTGAGGTCCTGTCCAGGAGACCGATGCAGCATGCCGGTTGCACATGGCCTCAAGAATCAGGCAAAAACAGAAACTGCCGCGAATGCATCGCATTAAGCTTGTTCAACTCCCCCGAGAGGCTAACGGGCCCGTGCAAATGCTGGCAAAAAAAACTCGAGTAGTTCTGCGAATGCAACAGTGAGCGCATCCTATTCTCTCATGAGTCAAACACATATGAGTTTCGTACACAAGGCTTGAAGACAAAAAAGAGGATGATGTGTTCTAAAGGTACCATTTATATCCGCAGTCCCTGATTTGCTTACGTCATAGGCTTCCGCCTGCCAATGTCAAGTTCATTGTCGTTATTTCATTCATGCTTCAACACTTGTCACGCTGACAGCGTTCCCAGAGCGCCCTCTAGAGGATGCAGCGTGGAGTTAAGGGAACAAACAGATTACAGAAAAACGATTAAAATAAATCCAGAAAAAAATCAGTATCCACAGTATAGGCTACATAACATGAATCACTTTCAGCAGGTCTATTGTTAGTTTGACTTTGTTAACAATTTAAAAGAATGAGTCTTTGTTCCTCTTTTATGACACAAGCTCCAACTTTTTGGGGTTCTACCATTAACAGGTAAGTAAAAGCTGACACATAATTGAAAGTACTTCCAGTCAGTCCATTAAATATAAATTCAATCACCATGTTAATCAAAAATTATTTCCATACTTTAAAAATTTAATTAAAACAATAAAAAATGCTTTTAATTCATTATTCCTTCCCCTTTTTTGGTGGGTGTCTCCCCGAGTAGATTTTTCTGGTAAAAGAAGCTAGAGTTGTAAGAACAAAAGGAAGTACTAACTAAACAAACAATTATCCGCGCCAAAAGCTGAACAGGCATCATATGAGATGGCCACACATGATCGAGAAAGCCCTATACATCCATCCTGTGCTATTGCAATAAGTTGGGCTATGCACAGAGATATATTGGCACGTGAGCTAAAACGTAAGTTATGACTATAACTATGGATCTATGAGACCGAACGATGACTGTCACCACGGTCTTACCCTGAATGACGCCATTCCTCCACCTACCCTCGAGACCTAATATCAACAATGTCAGGTGACTGACCTTAGGGGTTGGCTATATAACATCCAGTTGAACCAACCACTTCCTCTTGCCTGGAACGCCCCAGTTTGTCCCAAGTGACAAGGGATGGTGACGGTCATCGTTCGGTCTCATAGATCCATAGTTATAGTCATAACTTACGATCTATTTTGACCTCACTCAGACCGTCACCACGGTCTTACCTTGGAGGACTTATACCACCAGGGTCATGAGGGACTAGTATATTAGTATATCCACGCTGAATCACGCATGTGCAGTATCATCAGTTCCTCGGTTCTCGAATTGGACGCGTCTGAAAGAAACGGTTTTCGGTTTAGTGTACTGATGATCCGAAAACGGATGCAACCGGTTCTTGACTCGAGAACGAGAATCGCTCTAACCGGCACGTGCAGTTCAGTATCATCAGCTGCTCTACTCGTGTTCATGTTCTGTTTACTACAAACTCAATTTGTGAATGTGTCATCATTAACTATAAATACAGTACAGATATTTCATAAATCATCCCTTATTCCTATTAAACATAGAGTCTTTAGTGTCTTAATTATTGTCCAACTTCCCTGAAAACCCCCTTGGTTTATACATAATCTACAATATACAGATTAGAAACATTTATCTTAAAAAAAAAAAAAAGCTAAATAAAATATAGTTATTTTATCACACTTTCCGATGTTTAACAAAATACTTGAAAAATTACACGTATGCGCAGTATCATCAGTTCATTGGTTCTCAAATCAGACGGGTCCGAAAGAAACGGTTTTCGGTTCAGTGTACTGGTGATCCGAAAACCGATGCAACCGGTTCTTGACTCGAGAACTGCTCCAGCAGTGGGCGTGTTCGTTATCTGCTCTGCTCGGCCCTTATGAAAATTAACCATGGTTTTACTACAAATAAAACCAAAAAACCATGGTTACTATAGTTAAACCATGGTAACCACAAATTAACCATGGTTTTGCTATATTAACCATGGTTTAACCATGGTATTTGTAGTAAATCTGTGGTTATACAAATGGTAGTCAACACGCCAAAAAACCATGGGTTACTACAGTTTTACTATAATAAAACCATAGTTATTTTTCGTTCATCTTCAGTTCTCTCTTCACAGCAGTTCAGTCAGTGTACTGTTTGAGTGCATGCATTACTCCGGGATATTGGTTTATTCTGACTCAGAGGGAGTGTCAGTCACGTTAAAAAAAGTTAACAGCTTAAGTAATTTGTGGATTAATGCTTATTAGAGACGTGAACCATTTCAAACGATTCAGTTCAATTTGGTGAACTGGTTCAACCGGTTCACTAAGAAGAACTGGTTAAATTGAACGATTCGTTCGCGAATCGGACATCCCTATTTAGTATGCACTTAGCCCTGGATGCAGATTTGCGGAAACATATGCCTTCAGTTCATCTACTTGAGGAAATAATTTCAAAGTCAGAATAAAATCAAATGTAACAATTTATTATGAGTCAGGTAAATATGTTTTATGCCAATTACATAGCCAATTCAGAAATATCAAATCAATACATACATACATATATATATATATATATATATATATATATATATATATATATATATATATATATATATATATATATATATATATATTATTCAGAAGCTTTAAAGCATCAAGTTGGAATGTACTTAATCTTTGTCATAAAAAAATCTTTAATCTTCACCTTTCTAGAATATGGAACATATGCTTTTAAAAATACATGTTAAACAAACTGTAATGGTACAAGGACATCATATCAGAAATAAGCAGTCCATCCAATTCCGTTCCACTATCCTCAGCACTAGTCTGGTGGAACAATTTGATGCAGATGGTGCAGAAAAGCCCCTCTTCAGTGCACAAGGGTCATATGCATATGTTGCCACATATGGACGAAACAGTACTCCTTATCCTGCTTTGTTGCATTAGTTTCCAAGTTGGAATCTTGGCTCTCTGGTGTTTTTTTTTTAATCATGATTGTTTCTTGTTGGAAATGGAGCTCCGTCTCAATCTTTTGTGCAAGTGGTGGTGTGGTTGCAATATGGAAAGATGGAGGACTGTATAGAGATGGATGAGTAGGTGGATATATTGGCTGAATGGCATCATGCAATAGATGAGGGGAGATTTTGAACATTGCATTGTTTGGGTCTGGGCCTAGATGGTAAGAAGTCGATTTCGAGCAGTTTGTCGTCTTCCAGGTGCTCTGTGGTCTGATGTAGGGGTCACTCTGTTGCTTTACTAGGATAAATCAGGCATGCCTCAATCTGATCTGTATTAAATGAAAAAAATACCAAAACATCTGTATTTGGTTACCACCCTGGTGAAGATGAAGTGGTAATACAGCCCAGTTTTGTCACAGTTCCAATATGCAACAATGTCCTCTAAAATGAGTCTTTATCAAATTTTGGAACTTGTCAAACCAGCCGACAGCAATGATTAGGTTGAATCATGCTGCTGATTTCCAACCAACTTTTGGATACCATGTACAGTAGGTGGACAACCAGAATGCCTAATATCGCCACCACAGGGCCGGGGCATTAACTGCAAGTAAGTCGCGTATTAAAATAATTTGTGAAACTACCGCCAGGTGGCACAAAGTGATTGGTTGCAAACTGACTGTAATTGTAAAATGTTGGTTTGTAAATGGAGATAAAAAGGACGAATATATATTTCCTGCCCGGTTGATATTTTCAGGTAAGAACATTCTATAACTGAGCATTTAAACTATAAAGAATTAGTCAATAAGTGAAAACAATACAGAAAATGTGATTTAAAGTAGCGTGAAATGAGTGTTAACATGAGATAACCATGTTGCAATTGTGTTTGTAAATGTTATATATTACATTATTAGCCTACTGTTACATGCTTTATGTGAGCATTAACATTGCTAATTAGCATGTTTTATGTGTCTGAAGCTAATGGGGAAATTTAGTTTAATAGTTAAGTGCAAATTTAGCCAGTAAAGAGGACTTTTCCCACACTGTAAGACGGTAAGGCTTATTGCATATATCTCTTTGTTAACACTTGACTGAAGCTATATCATACTCATGTTGCGTAAAATATTCAAACCAAAGACATATTTTATGGCTGTTTGAAAACCTTGGGATCTTTACTAGAATGTAAAATAAAGTTCTGTGGGTGTGAACAAAACTTGGCTGCATTTCATCCCACATGAGGAAGCTTACAATTACATTAATGTATCTGTACTACTACTATACTACTGTATCTGTCTGCCTGACTGTATTACCTTAATATCTCTTCACCTAACTTTTTGTCTCCCTTTACAGCATCAATTTCCAGTAGGTTGCAAGGACTGTGGTAAGTTAGTTTTATTACTTCAGTGCTCTATGTCTATGTTGAATAATCCAAAATTTGGTTATGGACTGTTTAGAGAGAGGGCCCATTCACAAATCTGTCTTGTGCAAGTTTCACTCTGTTTATATTTTAGTTTGAAGATGGCCCAGAGAGGTAAGCCTTACAGTTACTAATCTACAAGGATTAGGCAAGTGACTGAGAATGATGGTATACATTTACATTTTATCATTTAGCAGACGCTTTCATCCAAAACAACTTACAAATGAGAACAATAGAAGAAATCAGACCAACAAGAGAACAACATTATACAAGTGCCGTGACAAGTCTCAGTTAGTCTAGCACAGAACACGTAGCTATGTGTTTTTTTTTTCAAGAATAGAATAGACAAGAAAAGCTATGATCTGCCTTTTTTATTACTGATTTATTACTGACTAACTTTTTCTTTCTTTGTTATTATTCAACAAGAGAGAGATCATATTAATAAGAATCAAAGCAGGGTTCGTCTCCGTGACAGAGCCCCCCCCCTTGCGAGCGACTCCTGGCGCGAGGAGGCAAACAACGTCGGGGTCTACCATGGGGTCGAGGGGCCGGTCTTTCAGGATGTAAGCGAGGAGACTGTTGATGGTTCGCACTCTGAAAAACTAGACAAAGTCTTTAACAAAAAGAATCAATCATTTTATTAGAGCAAGAGCAGACGTTTCAGCCATCCAGCTATTCTCAATGCTCATAATGAATCAACAACAGACATGCAGTCAATTAATATCCGATAGATAATCAGGAAACAAGTAACAGGTGCAAAGGGAGGGGCTACAGCCCAGACCCAGAGAACAAATAGAAGCACAATTCATTGGATAGAAAAGTTAACAATATTTATCTCTAAAAAATAATAAAGGCATTTACAGAAAACATGAATAGTTTATCTCTTCATTCATCCCTTTCGGGAAAAGGCTGTTGAGTTCAAAAATCCAAAAAGATTCTCTCTGTAGCAGTTTTTTATCTACATCACCACCTCTCCTTTTAGGCGAGACTC
This sequence comes from Carassius carassius, assembly GCF_963082965.1. Taxonomy (NCBI): domain Eukaryota; kingdom Metazoa; phylum Chordata; class Actinopteri; order Cypriniformes; family Cyprinidae; genus Carassius; species Carassius carassius. Next base: position 31,889,447 of record NC_081768.1, on the reverse strand, counting down.
TCTCGATGCCCAGAAATTTCAGGTCAGAAATTGCATGCTTAGCTAGTTGAAAATGTTGGGAAACAGACGAAGTTGCATCACATCTCCTGATTGCACTCAAATGTTCCAAAATTCTCGTTCGTAAAGCCCTGATAGTTTTGCCTACATACAACAATGGGCAAGGGCAGATCAAAATGTACACCACGTGAGTAGATTTACATGTAATCAATTGCTTGATTTTATATATCTTACGTGTGTGCGGATGTGTGAAAGATTGGAGTTTAAGGTAATGTATACAGGAAGTGCAACTTTTGCATGGAAAATTACCCTGGGCATTAGAAAGAGTACCAGAAGGAGGCGTGGCAATATCAGCATGGACCAGCCTATCTCTAAGGTTTGAGCTTCTAGAAAAGACACAAAGAGGCAAATCTTGAAAAAGTCCATTCAGTTGATAATCACTTTTAATTATATGCCAATGAGAATTAACAATGTTTCTAATTTCTCTGCTCAAAGGACTATGGGTCAGTTTTAGAATGCAGCGGTTCTCATTTTGTTTGGAGACCAAATTAGACGAATGAGTACCAGAGGCACGTACTTTGTTTAGTGCTGTATCAAGCCAACTGTTGGGATATCCCCTAGAGTTAAAATCTCTGTATAGAAGTCTTGCTTTTACCTCAAAGTCATTTTTGTCAGAGCAGATACGATGCAATCTGGTAAACTGACTGAAAGGCAGACCACGTTTCAGGGATGTTGGGTGAGCACTTGTGGCATGAAGTAAGCTGTTTTTCTCTGTGTCTTTCCTATATAAAGAAGAAACAATATGTCCATCAATAACAGAAATACAGGTGTCTAAAAAGTAAGCGATGAAATTCATCGATGAGATTGGGGTCTAGAATATCCTCAGAATTTACCCAAGAGCGCTCCTCTGGACCGTACCCCTCCCAGTCGACCAGATACTGTAGGATTCTTCACCGACGTCTGGAATCAAGTAACTCTTGAACTTGGTAAGCCTCCTAGCCCTCTATGGTGATGGGTTGAGGGGCCTGTGCACGGGACCTCCCCTCTCCCTCGTCTCTGGAACCAGCAGCGGGCTTGAGCAGGGATACATGAAAGGTGGGAGAAATACGGTATGTGTTAGGAAGGGCCAAACGGAAGGAAACTGGGGTTATCTGTCTAGTGATATGGAATGGACCCACGTACCTTGGACTCAGTTTGCGGCAAGGAAGCCGGAGACGGAGATCCCGTGTTGATAGCCACACCCATTGACCCGGCTGGTAGTTGGGACCGGGGCGCCTTCTGCGGTCCGCTTGCTCCTTTTGCCTTCGAACAGTGTGTTGAAGGGGAACATGAGCCCGATTCCAAACCTCTTCACTGCGTGCCATCCAATCGTTCACAGCCGGTACGTCCGTTGGATCCCCTGACCATGGGAACATCGGTGGTTGGAAACCCAGTACACACTTAAAGGGAGTCAGACCAGTTGAGGGTTTGAGAAGGGAGTTTTGCGCATATTCTGCCCATAGTAAGTATCGAGCCCAATCATCCTGATTCTGGTTGCAGTAGGTCCTGAGGAAGCGATTCAGTTCTTGTTTGAGCCTCTCTACTTGTCCGTTTGCCTGGGAATGATACCCAGAGGTGAGGCTGACATTGACGTTCAGAGCTTTGAAGAAGGCTGACCATAATTGAGAGGTGAATTGAGGTCCTCGGTCTGACACAATGTCGTCGGGTAAGCCATACAATCGAAAGACCCAGTTGCAGAGGTGTTCTGCAGTCTGAAGAGCTGTGGGTAGTTTGGGTAGTGGAATGAGTCTACAAGCTTTGGAGAATCGATCTATGATGGTAAGTATGGTAGTGTGGCCCTGGGAATTGGGAAGATCCGTAATAAAGTCTATAGCAATATGAGACCATGGTCGTTGTGGAATGGGGAGTGGTTGAAGGAGACCGGCAGGAGATTGTTTGGACGATTTGTTAATGATACATTTATTGCATTGCTGTATGTAGTTGGTTGTGTCCTTGTGCAGTGATTCCCACCAGAAGCGGTTCTCCAGCTGATTACTGGTGGCTGTGATACCTGGGTGACCGGAAGATGGATGGCAGTGAACTTGACTGATTACCTGATCACGAAGATGTTCAGGGACGAAGATTCTGTCGACTGGACAGGCCACTGGGGTCTCGTTCTGCTCTCTGTATTGTTGGAGCAAAGTCATTATGTCCCATTGAATGGGGGCAACTACTACATGAAACAGCAGAACGGGTTCTGGATCTACTGGAATATCCTCCTCCTCAAATTGACGTGAAAGAGCATCCGCCTTGGTGTTCTTGGAGCCGGGTCGATAAGTAACTGAGAAGTCGAATCGAGTGAAGAACAGGGACCATCTAGCTTGACGAGGATTAAGGCGTTTGGCGGTGCATAAGTATTCCAGGTTCTTGTGATCTGTTAGTACTGTAAATGGGTGCGTGGCTCCCTCTAGCCAGTGCCTCCACTCCTTGAATGCTGCCTTCATGGCAAGGAGTTCCCGGTCCCCGACAATGTAGTTGCGTTCCGCTGAGTTGAGCTTCCTAGAATAAAAGGCACAGGGATGAAGTTTAGCGGCGGGATCTGGACGTTGGGACAGGATAGGCCCGATACCTGTGTTAGATGCGTCAACCTCGACAATGAAGGGTAATGAAGGGTCAGGGTGGCAGAGGATGGGCGCGTAGCTGAATGGTTGCTTCAGGGTCTGAAATGCTTGGTGAGTGGATTGTGACCATTGTAGTCGGTGAGTTCCTTTCTTGACCATTGAGGTAAGTGGGGCGACAACCGTACTGAAGTTCCTAATGAATCACCTGTAGAAGTTAGCAAATCCTAGAAATCGCTGTAATTGCTTGAGGGTTGTGGGTTCCGGCCAGTTAAGAACGGCATTGACCTTCTTCTCGTCCATGGCCACCCCTCTGGGACTGATTATGTACCCTAGGAATGTGGTGGAGGTCGTGTGGAATTCACATTTTTCCGCCTTGGCGTATAACTGGTACTTAATGAGGCGTTGAAGAACTGCTCGAACGTGTTGTACATGTTCAGAAAGTGTGTTTAAGTAGATCAGTATATCATCAATGTACACGATAACAGATATGTTCAGCATGTCTCTGAAGACCTCGTTAATAAACGACTGAAACACAGATGGACTATTGACCAGTCCGAACAGCATCACACGATATTCATAGTGTCCAGTGGTGGTGGAGAAGGCGGTCTTCCATTCATCTCCCTCCCTAATGCGAATGAGATTGTATGCGCACCTCAGGTCCAGTTTTGTGTAGTACTGGGCAGTGCGAAGCTGTTCGAGGGCTGAAGGGACCAACGGAAGTGGGTATCTGAATTTCACCGTCATCTCGTTTAATCCACGATAATCGATGCAAGGACGAAGACCACCATCCTTCTTTTTCACGAAGAAGAACCCGGATGAAGCAGGGGATGTGGATGATCTGATGAAACCCTTCTGGAGTTCTTCCTTGATATAATCCTTCATGGCTTCGGACTCAGGTTGAGACAATGGGAAGATGCGACCCTTTGGGGGAGAATGCCCTGGCAGAAGATCGATGGCGCAGTCATATTTACGGTGAGGTGGTAAGGTGTTGGCTTGTTCCTTACTGAAGGCCTCCATAAGATCAGCATATTCCTCTGGCAGATCGGGAATGGACTCTTGTGCTGGAGCAAGTGACACGGAACAGACAGGAACAGGTTTAACCAGAGAAAGACAGTTCTGTTGACAATAATCGTTCCACTTCACAACTTGACCCTCTCGCCAGGAAATCTGGGGGTAATGCAGACGTAGCCAGGGTAATCCAAGAATCACGGGTGTGTGAGATGTGGGGAGAATGTAAAATTGAATCCTCTCCTTGTGGAGTAAACCAGCCGCCATCAAGATCTTGCGAGTGAGGTGAGTAATGGATCCAGAACCCAGTGGTCGACCATCTATTGTCTCCACTGAGAGAAAGGTAGAGCATGGAATCAGTCGAATGTTATACCTCTTAGTGAACTCCTCAGAAATGAAATTGCCCGCAGCCCCAGAATCGAGTAAAGCGGAAGTTATAACTTGTTTGTCGTTTATCCATAATTCAACGGGAATGCTTACGCACTGAGTATTACACATGGAAGTGAGAGGAGTACTCACCGAGAGTTGTGAGGAGGTAGATGCACGAGTGGGGCAGTTGTTACGTTGATGGCCAGGTAATCCACAATATATGCATAGCCTGTTAGAGATACGTCGATCTCTCTCCTCCATAGACAGGTGGTACGTGTTAATCTGCATGGGCTCAGTAGGTTCATGAGACGGCAAGAAGACTGGGTGATCCGTGCGACGAGAACTGGATCGTCGGGCACGTTGCAGATTGTCAATGGAGATGGTCAGTTCGATGAAACTATTAAGATCTCTGCCCTCGTCTCTGCATGCTAGCTCAGCTTGAAGATCATAATTCAGACCCTTGCGGAAGAGTACTTTTAACGTGTCGCTCACCCAGTTAGTTTGTGCCGCCAGAGTGCGAAATCGTAGGGCATAATCAGCCACCGTCATTTTGCCTTGCGATAACTCCAATAGGCGATCTCCAGCTCCCTTTCCCTCCTTAGGATGATCGGATACAGCCCTGAACTGTTGTAGGAAATCCTGAAAGGAGGTGAATGCAGATCCATCGGAGCCCCATACAGCAGTAATCCATTCCAGTGCTTTCTCAGTCAGCAGTGAACAAACAAAGGCGATCCTCCCAGTATCAGTCGTATACAGCGTGGGTTGCTGTTCAACAAACAGTGAGCATTGTAAAAGAAATCCCTTACACTTGCTGGCGTCACCATTGTATCTCTCCGGGAAAGTGAGACGGGGATTAACCTGGGACGGCTTCACTGCAGCGTGGGCAATGGAGGACTCTTCCAGCGTTGGTGTGGCCGCGGGAGCTGTATGGAGACTCTGAACGGCTTTGACGAGTTCCTCTGTGATAGACGTCAGTCGATTCAGCTGAAACTGGTTAGCAGCGATGTGACTGGCTTGGGCCGCCATGGTGGTATGAAGACCTTCATAAGCCGCTGGATCTCGTGTTGGCGAAGTCTTCTGTAATGAACCAGAACTCGACAAGGGATCCATATGCAGGCTTTATTGCAGAGACTCGTAGTCGTACAGGCAATGGTCAATACCAGCAATATCAGCATCGTAGGAAGGACAGAGAATCAAAATCCAGTAACAAGCAAGGGTCATTGGGTAGGCAGCAAAGGTACGTAAAGGATATCAAACAGGATCTGCAACAGAAAATCAAACACGGGTAATAACGCTCAGAAATGACAGACACAACAAATCAAGACTTCGCGTTGAGCTTTAGTGATAGTCCAGCTTATATACAAGTCCTGATGATGAGCACCTGTGACGGTGATCAGATTCCAAAGACGGGGCTTGTGGGAAATGTAGTGTAGTCAGTGTAGATGAATGAGTGGATGCATGTGTGTCAGTATTCAGGTGAGGGTTCCGACAGTATACAACATTATTATAGACATGCACCTAAAACAGAATATCATGGGTGCTTTATTATTTGTAATTTAATTTTTGTTTTTATTCTGATGGTTTTGTCTTCACAGCTTAGGAAAATTAAAAAAAATAAGTATCTCAAAAAATTAGAATATTTTCTCAAAAGATCAATAAAAAAAAATTATAAAACAGAAATGTTCAAGATCTCCAAAGCAGGTTTAATTAAGCACTCAATACTTGGCTGGGGCACCTTTTGCATTAATTACTGCTTCAGTGCGGTGTGGCATGGAGGTAATCAGCCTGTGGCACTGCTGAAGCGTTACTGAAGCCCAGGTTGCTTTGATATTAGCCTTCAGCTCCTCAGTATTGTTCGTCAGATGTTACTTATCTTCTTCTGCACAATTCCCTAAAGATTATCTGTGAGGTTCAGGTCAGGTGAGTTGACTGACCAATCAAGCTCAGTAATATCATGGTCAGCAAACCACTTGGAAGTGGTTTTGGCACTGTGGGCAGGTGGTAATGTCCTGCTGAAAAATGAAATTAGCATCTCCATAAAGCTTGTCAGCAGATGGAAGCATGAAGTGCTCCAAAATCTCTTGATAAAACACAATGAACCAACACCAACAGATGTCATGGCACCCCAAATCATCACTCACATCAGAACCTTCGCACTGGACTTTTGATTCTGTGCCTCTCCAATCTTTCTCCAAACTCCAGACCTTGGATCCAAACGAAATGCTAAATTTACTTTCATCTGAAAAGAGGACTTTGGACCACTGAACAACAGTCCAGTTGTTTTTCTCCTTACCCCAGGTGAAATGATTGATGTTCTGATGATTTTTTTCTGGATTAGGAGTGGCTTGGTTCTAGGAATGTGACAGCTGTATCCCTTTTCCTGAAGATGTCTGAGTGTGGTGACTCTTGATGCGCTGACTTCGTTTCAGTCCACTCCTTGTGAAGCTCTCCCAAGTTCTTCAATTGACTTTTCCTGACAATCTTCCCAAGGCTGTGGTCATCCCCGTTGCATGTGCAACTTTTCCTAACACACTTTTTCCTTCCAGTAAACTTTCTATGAATATATTTTGATACAGCACTCTCTAAACTACAGAATTTCTAAGCGGCCATGCATTATAATTCTTTTCCTTTTTGTTTTCTCGTTATAACGACTTAATTTTCTCTAAGAAGTTACAAAACTGCGCCAGCAGGTGGACTGTAGACCTGTATATAACTGATGGGGTGTTGTTCACTATCCACTTTACTGTACGCGGACCTTCCTCATGATCGCTATAACCTGTGCAGTCTTGTTCATTACTGAAGTTTAATTAATTCATAAATGTTGATTATTTTGTGTATTAAGTTCTTGCTAGATGCATGAGTTTCACCAAAGCATTCTGTGTCATAAAATAACTGCTTAACAAAACCAAGGTTGATGTCACTGTATTCTGTTTGCACCTATATCTTTATTTGTGCTTCTTTTAGGCACATGATTAGGTAGTTAATAAGCGGAGATGTTCTGTTTATCTACAGTAGGACGGGATTTAACGATGTAGGCTATTTGTGATGTGCTTCTTTTCCTTATTATTAAAATTTATTGTTAACCATATTGATGAGAAATGTGATGTATATGTAAAGTGCATAGGCTAATTTAATTCAGTTTTTTTCTGCACATACACTACACGTACACGTGAACGATCTTTGTAATGACTACTAAAAATTACAAATTATATATAATTTTACTTCAAATAAAGGGAAAATTAAAAGTGAGTTTAATCCAAGCAGCTCTCAAAGATCTTAGAATAGTTCTGCGTCCTTCTGAAAGCACTCAGACTGTGTTCGCTGGGTTGCCATTTAAACATGTTAATTACAAAAGCAAAGAACGTTATTACTGTCACGATGATTAGCTGGAGTGCCCATGAACTTCAGTAGAGGGCACTCCACTCAGGACTTATTCAGAACTCCAATTCCCATCCTGCTTCATACCTGGCAATGATTGCACACACACACCTGCATCCGATTACACACCTGCAGCTAATACACACACACACACCCATATAAGCAGCACACTCACTCCACCACACTGGGAAATCTTGTTTAGCCTGTCTAGCATTTCCGAGCGTTTTCCCTTGTGTTTGTTCTTCCCGTGTCTGATTTTGGATTGTGTATTTCGACTCTGATTCTCTGCCTCCTGCCCCAATCTCCGCTTGGTTCTGTTTTCGATTCTGGTTACCCCTAACATACCTTACGCCATTCCTGATTTCTGCCTGTCCGACCATTCTCTGAATAAAGTTCTGCACATGGATCTGAACGCCTCTGACTCCACATTACAGTTACCTAGGCGAAGCAAAATTTGCTGAAATATAGGCTACAGTAAGAGTGCCTGCATGGTTGTCCATCAGATGCGTGTCAAAGTTGAGTTCGTTACTATAGCAACGGTAAAAACTGTCATGTCGTTATAACGAGAAAACAACATAAAATTAAGTCATTATAATGAGAAAATGACTTTCGTCATGTTGGGATAATGAGAAATTTAAGTCGTTATAATGAGAAAACAAGAAGTTAAACAGCCATATCTGTCAGCAATGATCTTCTGTATCTTAGCCTCCTTGTGGAGGGTGTTGATGATTATCTTCTGGACAACTGTCAAGTCAGTAGTCTTTCCCATAATTGTGGCTGCATGTTCTAAACTAGCCCAAGTGGTACCCAGTATATATACTCAAAATTAAATTAAACTAATCAAGCTCAAAATGGAATATTTTTGAGATACTGAATTGTTTATTTTCCTAAGCTGTAAGTCATAACCATCAGAATTTTTTTTATCAAATTACAAAAATAAATCTTTTACATAATATAAAAAAAAAAATCTGGATGCACCTGTATTATCTTTAAATACATTTTTATTATTTTATTATACAAGTATTATTATTTTAAATTATTGTTCCTGGATCAGTAGGCAGCTCTTGTAATAAAGTAGAGGTGGCTGGGACAGATTTTAAGTATTAATTCTGCTTAAAAAAAAAAGAAGATGAAATCTAATCCTGTTTACATGAAATAAGCCACCCTCGAGCAGATTTAAGGTTACAGACCTGTTGCTATGAAATCAAGAAGAATGGGCCCCTGGTCTGGAGCAGGCTAAACTAAACTCCTCTTACACTGACCAATAGGAATGTATTGATATTAACACTGACTCTCTCCCATAGGCTACAATTAGTTGACTTCATTTTTAGTTCCAAAAAAAAATAAATAATAAAATAAATAGAAAAATAGGCTTCAACCAAATCGAGGGCATCATTAGTTTAGTCAGTCCATGGAGGCATAGGCTGTGACCAGCTGATGCGGTCAGCTGTCAAATAGCTCCAATCACTAACTGTCATGACTTAGGTCTGAGTTGCAGTGTTTTTGTCTTGGTGTCTGTGTGCCTCATCTCTGAGCACATGGATTTTGTTTTGGCAGCTCATGTGTTCTGCTGTCAGTGTGATGTCTTCCCCCTCCCACACGTTATCCTTAACTCTCTGTGTTCTGTCACACCTGTAGCCACTCTTTCCTCATTAGCTCTGCCCTATTTTAGTTACTCTCATGCTCTTTCTTTTGTCAGACCGTTGTATGTCGTGCAATGCTTCACTGGTGAACGTCTTGTCTTGTTTGCCCAGTCCTGCCGTGTTATGTTGTTTTAGGCTCCAAGTGTTTTGATTTTTCATTTCTGCCTAGAACTGTTCCCTCTCATCCTGCCATACTATACTGGTTCTTCTTCCGGTCCTGGCATCTCATTTCTGTTGGGATCCCGATATTTGACTCCAGCTCCTCTCTGCACACTATACATTCTTATTTGGGGAGTTCGGTGGGCCTTCAACGCTGAGTCCCCAATGATGCTCTGATTGGTGTGACTTTGATGCTGCGTCACAAGAGACGCTAGGATCGGTCCCTGCTGAGAGGTTTCTTTTTGGCCCTTTGCTTTTGGAGTGATCCTCCATTTTGTTTTCCCTGTTTTCCCAGTAAGGGCATAATAAACTTTTCTATTACCTGCAGTTGAATCCTATATTTCCCTGAAAGAGCGGTCTAACCAATGATGGATTCAGCAGGTGCAAACCAAGTCAGAGCTGCAATCAGCCAACAAGGCATTCTTCTGGGACAGCATTCCAGTCACTTGACTACCACTTCAAGGGATGTAGACAACCTCAAGGTCCAGATTCAGGAACCCAAGCTCGAAGCCTTGGCCGGCAGATCAGCTGCTACCTTTGGCCATTCCCAGTCTCATGATGAGCCTGAACCCCATGCCAATAGTCCACCACCATATGATGGGGATCCCAACTCCTGCTAAGCCTTTCTATCCCAATGCTCTCTGGTCTTCACACTCCAGCCTCACTGCTATGTTACAGAGGAGTCCCAAGTGCATTTGTAATCACTCTCCTGAAAGGAAAGGCCCGGGACTGGGCTACGGCTGTGTGGGATGCCCATGCTCCATTCTGTGCCACTTTCCAGGACTTCAGAGCTGAGATGACCAAACTGTTTCACTGCTCTGCTCAGGGTGATAAGGTAGCCACCCAGTAGGCGCGATTGAGCCAGTGTTACCGATTATTCCATCCAGTTCAGAACTCTGGCAGCCGCCTGTGACTGGAATGAGGCGGCTTTGCGTGCAAGGTTTCGGAAGGGATTGGATGACGACATCCAGGATGAGATCATTACTCACGAGCTGCCTCAGAGTTTTGACATCCTTGTGGAGCTGGCCCTCCATGTGGAGGGGTGCCTTCAACGTCAACATCAGCGGTGGACTGCTCAATCTTCCTGTATGCTGGAGGAGGGCACTTACAGTGGTGCTTCCACCTCGTTGTAACCTTCAACAGACCCTAAGCCAATGCAAGTGGGGCGTTTTCACCTTAGCCCTAAGGAGAAGCAGGATCATTTTATTCAGGGCCTTTGCCTGTACTGCGGGAAGCCAGCCCATCGGGCTATCTGGGGTCCTTTAAAAGCCGGAGCCCATCAGTAGTCCAGGGGATCCTGGTGGTGCTACTCCTCATCTCGACTCCCCCATCTCACGTACCCTGTTAAAGGACTCTATTCAGCATAAGGACTCCTTTCATTCCTGTTCTGCACTGGTTGCTCCCATTGTCCTAGGGCACCCATGGCTTGTGCAGCACAACCCTGATGTGGATTGCTCTGGCAATTCTGTGTTCTCTTGGAGTCAGTCATGTCTTGCGTCTTGTTTGGGTTCTGCTTTGTCTCCTGGCTCTGTGTCTTCTGTTTTTTAGGTTGAGAAGGGTGATCTTGCCGGGGTCCAGGAGGGGTACTGTGATCTTTTTCAGGTCTTCAGTAAGTCCCGGGCCATATCCTTGCCTCCTCATTGGCTATATGACTGTGCCATCAATCTCCTCCAAGGCACTTCTCCACCCAAGGGTCATTTGTATTCCCTATCCGGTCCTGAGAGAAAGGCCATGGATAAGTATATTCAGGAATCCTTAAATGCCCACCTCATTCGGCCCTCTTCCTCACCTACTGGGGCTGGGTTCTTCTTTGTTAAGAAGAAAGGTGGCTCCCTGTGATCCTGTATTGACTACCGTGGCCTCAATGACATCACTATAAGAAACAGGTATCCTCTGCCTTTGATGCCCTCATTAATCTCTCCCTCCATACAGCTGAGATTCCACCTGCTTGGAAAGAAGCGGTTGTGCTTCCCCTGTATAAGGGTGGTGATCAGGCTGACCTAAGCAATTACAGGCCAATCTCCATCTTTCTTTGTGTGTCTACAATTCTGGAAAAATTGGTCAACAAACATCTAATCAATCACCTTAATGTGAATGGTATCATCTCTGGGGCACAGTCTGGCTTCTGATCAGGGTATGGTTGTGTTACAGCTACCACTGAAGTGATCAATGACATTACATCTGCATTAGATAACAAACAACACTGTGCTGCTATTTTCATTGGCCTTGCAAAAGCTTTTGACTCTGTGGACCACAATACATTCATCCACAGACTCAGCAGCATTGGTGTCACTGATCACTCACTGGTTTGGTTCTCAAATTATCTGTCACACCGGGTTCCATGTGTAAGAGTTGAAAACCGTTTCTCCTATTTTCTCCCTGTCACCAGGGGTGTCCCCAAGGCTCCATCCTTGGCCCTACACATTTCTCAATTTATATTAATAACATTCCCCAGGCAGATGGTAATTCACTCATTGACTTATATTCTGATGATACAATCCTTTATGCCACAGGTTCCTCCCCCTAATGCTGTTCAAGCTACCCTGCAAGATAGCTTTTGCCAACTACAGCAGTCTTTTACACAACTCAAACTCTTTTACACAACTCAAAGTACAGCAGGGCAACTGGGTGACAGTAAGGCAGCATAGTCGTGGGTCAAAACACAGCTCTTCTGTTCCAATCAAAAGGTTCTCCCCACTCAGTGATGCACCCACTGAGAAACCTGAAGAAAGTGCTCTAGTTATTGGCGATTCTATTGTACGGAACGTGAATATAGAGACGCCAGCCACCATAGTCAAAAGTTTACTGGGAGCCAGAGCGCCTGACATCTTGGCACATTTAAAAGTGCTTGCTAATGCTAAATGTAAATACAGTAAGATTGTTATTCATGCCAACGCTAATGATGTTCGACTTCGCCGGTCGGAGATCACTAAAATTAACATTAAAGAGGTGTGTGAACTTGCAAGCATGATGTCAGACACTGTAATATGCTCTGGTCCCCTCCCTGCTTACCGTGGTGACGAGATGCATAGCAGATTGTCATCACTCAATGGCTGGATGTCTAAGTGGGGCCTGCAGAATAACAGGTTTCATAGACAATTGGACAAGCTTTTGGGGCAGACCTGACCTGTTGAAAAGAGATGGTCTTCATCCCTCCTGGGGTGGCACCGCTCTTCTCTCTAGAAATATGGCAAATAATCTTAGAGTTTATACTTGACTAACAGGGGCCCAGGTTAGTTCTTACATCCGAGTTAGTTCTGGCTGCAGATAAAGTTTTAATAGTTGGTGATTTTAATATCCATGTTGATAATGAAAAAGATGCATTCGGATCAGCATTTATAGACATTCTGGACCCTATTGGGGTTAGACAACACGTTTCAGGACCTACTCATTGTCGAAATCATAATTTAGATTTAATACTGTCACATGGAATTGATGTTGATAGTGTTTAAATTTTGCAGCCAAGTGATTATATCTCAGATCATTATTTAGTTTTGTGCAAACGTCATATAGCCAAAATGGTAAATTCTACTTCTTGTTACAAGTATGGTAGAACCATCACTTCTACCACAAAAGACTGCTTTTTAAGTTATCTTCTTGATGTATCCAATTTCCTTAGCATATCCAAAACCTCAGAACAACTTGATGATGTAACAAAAACTATGCACTCTCTCTTTTCCAGCATTTTATATACATTTGCTCCTTTACGCTTAAGGAAGGTTAAGGAAACCAGTATGACACCATGGTATAATGAGCATCCTCACACTCTAAAGAGAGCAGCCCAAAAAATGGAATGCAGCTGGAGGAAAACAAAACTAGAGGTATTTCGTATTGCTTGGCGAGAAAGTAACCTATCCTACAGAAAAGCATTAAAAACTGCTAGATCCAATTACTTTTCTTCTCTTTTAGAAGAAAACAAACATAACCCCAGGTATCTATTCAATACAGTGGCTAAATTAACGAAAAACAAAGCCTCAACAAGTGTTGAAATTTCCCAACATCACAGCAGTAATGACTTTATGAACTACTTTACTTCTAAAATCGATACTATTAGAGATAAAATTGTAACCATTCAGCCGTCAGTTACAGTATCGCATCAGACAGTGCACTATAGACCCCCTGAGGAACAGTTCCTCTCATTCTCTACGATAGGAGAGGAAGAATTGTATAAATTGTTAAATCATTGCTAAACTAACAACATGTATGTTAGACCCTATAAAATCTAAGCTCCTAAAAGAGGTGCTTCCAGAAGTCATAGATCCTCTTCTGACTATAATTAATTCCTCATTGTCATTAGGATATGTCCCCAAAACCCTCAAATTGGCTGTTATTAAGCCTCTCATCAAAAAGCCACAACTTGACCCCAAAGAACTAGTTAATTATAGACCAATCTCGAATCTCCCTTTTCTGTCCAAGATACTAGAAAAAGTGGTATCCTCACCATTATATTCCTTCTTAGAGAAAAAAGGTATATGTGAGATTTTCCAGTCAGGATTTAGACCGTATCATAGTACTAAGACTGCTCTCCTTAGAGTTACAAGTGACCTGCTCTTATCATCTGATCGTGGTTGTATCTCTTTATAGTTCTATTGGATCTTAGTGTTGCGTTTGACACAATTGAACACAAAATTCTTTTGCATAGACTTTAACACTTTGTTGGCATTAATGGAAGTGCATTAGCATGGTTTAAATCGTACTTATATGAACGCCATCAATTTGTAGCAGTGAATGAAGAGGTATCATATCGATCACAAGTGCAGTATGAAGTACCTCAAGGCTCAGTACTAGGGCCGCTACTCTTCACACTTTATATGTTACCCTTGGGTGATATCATCAGGAAACATGGTGTTATCTTTGACTGTTATGCTGATGATACTCAGCTCTATATTTCTTCACGGCCCGGTGAAACACACCAATTTGAAAAACTAATGGAATGCATAGTCGATATAAAAAACTGGATGACGAGTAATTTCTTACTGCTAAATTCTGAAAAAAACAGAAGTGTTAATTATAGGACCAAAAAACTCTGAATGTAATAACCTAGAACACTGTCTAAGACTTGATGGCTGCTCTGTCAGTTCTTCTTAATCAGTTAGGAACCTAGGTGTGCTATTTGATCGCAATCTTTCCTTAGAAAGCCACGTTTCTAGCATTTGTAAAACTGCATTTTTCCATCTCAAAAATATATCTAAATTACAGGCTATGCTTTCAATGTCAAATGCAGAAATGTTAATCCATGCATTTATGACCTCAATGTTAGATTATTGTAATGCTTTATTGGGTGGTTGTTCTGCACACTTAGTAAACAAAGTACAGCTAGTCCAAAATGCAGCAGCAAGAGTTCTTACTAGAACCAGGAAGTATGGCCATATTAGCCCGGTCCTGTCAACACTGCTCCCTATCAAACATTGTATAGATTTTAAAATATTGCTTATTACTTATAAAGCCCTGAATAGTTTAGCACCTCAGTATTTGATTGAGCTCCTTTTACATTATAATCCTCTAAGTCCGCTACGTTCTCAAAACTCAGGCAATTTGATAATACCTAGAATATCAAAATCAACTGTAGGCGGCAGATCCTTTTCCTATTTCATGCCTAAACTCTGGAATAGCCTACCTAACATTGTTCGGGAGGCAGACACACTCTTGCAGTTTAAATATAGATTAAAGACCCATCTCTTTAACCTGGTTTACTCATAACATACTAATATGCTCTTAATATCCAAATCAGTTAAAGGATTTTAGGCTGCATTAGTTAGGTAAACCGGAACCGGGAACTTCCCATAACAACCAATGTACTTGCTACATCACCATGAGAATGGGATCTATGCTAATATTAGTCTGTTTCTCTCTTATATCGAGGTCACCGTAGCCACCAGATCCAGTCTGTATCCAAATGAGAAGGTCACTGCAGTCATACGGATCCAGTACGTATCCAGACCAGATAGTGGATCGGCACCTAGAAAGGACCTCTACATCCCTGAAAGACAGTGGAGACCAGGACAACTAGAGCCCCAGATACAGATCCCCTGTAAAGACCTTGTCTCAGATGACCACCAGGACAAGACCAGAGGAAACAGATGATTCTTCTGCACAATCTGACTTTGCTGTAGCTTGGAATTGAACTGCTGGTTTCATCTGGTCAGAGGAGAATTGGCCCCCCAACGGAGCCTTGTTTCTGCCAAAGTTTTTTTCTCCATTCTGTCACCGATGGAGTTTCGGTTACTTGCAGCTGTCGCCTCTGGCTTGCTTAGTTGGGGTCACTTCATCTACAGCGATATCGTTGACTTGAGTGCAAATAAATGCACAGACACTATTTAATCTGAACAGAGATGACATGACTGAATTCAATGATGAACTGCCTTTAACTGTCATTTTGCATTATTGAAACATTGTTTTCCTAATGAATGTTCTTCAATTGCTTTGACGCAATGTATTTTGTTTAAAGCGCTATATAAATAAAGGTGACTTGACTTGACTTCTAATATCCAAATCCGTTAAAGGATTTTTAGCCTGCTTTAATTAGGTAAACTGGAACCTGGAACACTCCCCATAACACCTGATGTACTTGCTACATCATTAGAAGAATGCCATCTACGCTAATATTAGTCTGTTTCTCTCCTATTCCGAGGTCACCGTAGCCACCAGATCCAGTCTTTATCCAGATCAGAGGGTCACTGCAGTCACTTGGATCCAGTACGTATCCAGACCAGATGGTGGATCAGCACCTATAAAGGACCTCTTAAGCCCAGAAATGTTAATCCATGCATTTATGACCTCAATGTTAGATTATTGTAATGCTTTATTGGGTGGTTGTTCTGCACACTTAGTAAACAAACTACAGCTAGTCCAAAATGCAGCAGCAAGAGTTCTTACTAGAACCAGGAAGTATGACCATATTAGCCCGGTCCTGTCAACACTGCTCCCTATCAAACATTGTATAGATTTTAAAATATTGCTTATTACTTATAAAGCCCTGAATAGTTTAGCACCTCAGTATTTGATTGAGCTCCTTTTACATTATAATCCTCTAAGTCCGCTACGTTCTCAAAACTCAGGCAATTTGATAATACCTAGAATATCAAAATCAACTGTAGGCGGCAGATCCTTTTCCTATTTCATGCCTAAACTCTGGAATAACCTACCTAACATTGTTCGGGAGGCAGACACACTCCTGCAGTTTAAATATAGATTAAAGACACATCTCTTTAACCTGGTTTACTCATAACATACTAATATGCTCTTAATATCCAAATCAGTTAAAGGATTTTAGGCTGCATTAGTTAGGTAAACCGGAACCGGGAACACTTCCCATAACAACCAATGTACTTGCTACATCACCATGAGAATGGGATCTATGCTAATATTAGTCTGTTTCTCTCTTATACCGAGGTCACCGTAGCCACCAGATCCAGTCTGTATCCAAATGAGAAGGTCACTGCAGTCATACGGATCCAGTACGTATCCAGACCAGATAGTGGATCGGCACCTAGAAAGGACCTCTACATCCCTGAAAGACAGTGGAGACCAGGACAACTAGAGCCCCAGATACAGATCCCCTGTAAAGACCTTGTCTCAGATGACCACCAGGACAAGACCAGAGGAAACAGATGATTCTTCTGCACAATCTGACTTTGCTGTAGCTTGGAATTGAACTGCTGGTTTCATCTGGTCAGAGGAGAATTGGCCCCCCAACGGAGCCTTGTTTCTGCCAAAGTTTTTTTCTCCATTTTGTCACCGATGGAGTTTCGGTTACTTGCAGCTGTCGCCTCTGGCTTGCTTAGTTGGGGTCACTTCATCTACAGCGATATCGTTGACTTGAGTGCAAATAAATGCACAGACACTATTTAAACTGAACAGAGATGACATGACTGAATTCAATGATGAACTGCCTTTAACTGTCATTTTGCATTATTGAAACACTGTTTTCCTAATGAATGTTCTTCAATTGCTTTGACGCAATGTATTTTGTTTAAAGCGCTATATAAATAAAGGTGACTTGACTTGACTTCTAATATCCAAATCCGTTAAAGGATTTTTAGCCTGCTTTAATTAGGTAAACCGGAACCTGGAACACTCCCCATAACACCTGATGTACTTGCTACATCATTAGAAGAATGCCATCTACGCTAATATTAGTCTGTTTCTCTCCTATTCCGAGGTCACCGTAGCCACCAGATCCAGTCTTTATCCAGATCAGAGGATCACTGCAGTCACTTGGATCCAGTACGTATCCAGACCAGATGGTGGATCAGCACCTATAAAGGACCTCTTAAGCCCAGAAAGACAGCGGAGACCAGGACAACTAGAGCCCCAGATACATATCCCCTATAAAGACCTTGTCTAAGACGACCACCAGGACAAGACCACAGGAAACAGATGATTCTTCTGCACAATCTGACTTGGCTGCAGCTTGGAATTGAACTGCTGGTTTCGTCTGGTCAGAGGAGAATTGGCCCCCCAACTGAGCCTTGTTTCTGCCAAAGTTTTTTTCTCCATTCTGTCACCGATGGAGTTTCGGTTCCTTGCCGCTGTCGCCTCTGGCTTGCTTAATTGGGATGACTTCATTTGCAGCAATATCGTTGACTTGAGTGCAAATGATTGCACAGACACTATTTAAACTGAACTGAAATGACATCACTGAATTCAATGATGAACTGCGTTTAACTGTCATTTTGCATTATTGATACACTGTTTTCCTAATTAATGTTGTTCAGCTGCTTTTATGCAATGTATTTTGTTTAAAGCACTATATAAATAAAGGTGACTTGACTTGACTTTGTCTCTGAGAACCGGAACGGCAATTCATTGTTGAGGTGGATGCCTCTGATGTTGGGGAAGGTGCAGTCCTGTCCCAGCGTTCCCCCAAGGATGGGAACATGCATCCTTGTGCCTTCTTTTCTCACCGTTTGAGCCCTGCCGTGCGAAATTATGACATAGGTAACAGGGTGCTTCTGGCAGTCAGGCTGGCATTGGGGCAGTGGTGCATTCCCAATCCCCCTTTCGTCCATGGTCACATCTGTCCCTTGATTTCATTACTGGCCTTATCTCCTTACCCAAACTCCCCTCTGCCAAGGAGACCACTCAGGTGGTTGTGGAATACGTCTTCCAGATTCATGGTCTTCTTGTTTATGTGGTCTCCGACAGAGGACCACAATTCATCTCCCAGTTTTGGAAAGAGTTTGGTAGACAGATCGAGGCCTCTATGAGTCTGTCTTCAGGTTTCCACCCTCAGACCAACGGGCAGGCCGAGCGAGCCAACTTGAGCGTGCTCTCCGCTGTCTAGCATCACAGAGCTCCTGGAGTCAGCAGTTGTCGTGGGTTGAATATGCCCACAATTCCCTCCCAGTTCTTTTCAATGTTGCGTTGGTTATCAACCGCCTCTTGAAAATGCAGTGCATTGGTTCATAATTTGCTTTCTTACTGAATGGTTAATCATTGTTTTCAGTAAGCAGCTTGTAGCATGCCTGTAGTGTGCTCTTTATTAACGTGTGCCCTTCGATAGAGGAGAGGGAAAAGAGGGAAAAAAAGAAGAAGAAAAAAACCTTTCAGCCGGAGGTTGCTACTTCAGTCAGTGTTGGCCCGAAAATGACAAATTATGATAAACAAGAGAACTAAATACTTGAGTAGCCCCCTGTTAAGTTTTGGTTTGGTTTTCCATGGGAGAGTGTGCGCTTTGATCATTTAAAGGTAAACAACATTTTCCCTGCTTAGAAAACTAAGACTTGAGGATGTTCATACAAACTGTTTGTACCGGTCCAATGCGCCGCCTGCAGGCAGTTTGCTGATTTTTGTTTAGAAAAATGCAAATGGGCCTTTAAACATCCAAACGATTTATGAAGTAAGGTGTGTCTGTGTTGTATCTGTGCATGTGCTTTAACTAAGGTAAGAGTATGTATGTAAACAGGTAATTTACCACAGTTGTAAAGTGCTGAAAAAATTAAATGTCCTTGGAAGTGCTTGAATTTTACTTATGAAGGTGTAAGAACCCTGGTGTACTATTCTCTGAACAACAGGTGGCAACGAGGATTTATCGTCCTCTAAAACCATCGGGAAGTTACTGGCTGCATATAATAGTTTAGGCAGCTGACTCTCAGGGTATCAGGCATTAGGTGCGTTTGACTTCACAGAGCACTGCGCAAACCGATCAAAATCTGACTTGAGGCAGTGAATGCCGGTTAGAAATTTACCACTACCAGTTAAATATAGCCTACCCACAAGCATTGTTCATCTGTTGTCAAGGCTGTCGATGTGTGGCAATGCCACATGACTGCCACGTGTGGTATCAAAGTACCGCGAGAGTGTTTCGAGAGCAGCCGGCTTTCTCCAAAATGACTGCAGGAGCGCTGATGACGACACAGCTGTTTCACGATTGGCCAGATTCACCACATGACAATGATCATGTGCGTTTCAGGGTTTATTCAACATTTGCTGTTCCAATAATGGCCACAAATCTGTGTTTTTAGAATAGTAAAAGCTTTTAATGTAGTCGCACTGTTGTAGTGAATCACTTTTATCATACAACACAGATAAAAGCGTATATACCCCGCAGTATTAGTATTTAAATAGTATGATTATGCTGAACTCCGCCCAGCCTAGAAACTGGTTCCAGGAGTCCTGGTGGCCATGGCAGAAAGTCAGGATAAACCGTCCTCTCTCCTGTATTTTCCACTCAGTTTGACCATTAGATTGGGGGTGGTAACCAGATGAGATGCTTACGGTCACACTTAGGAGAGAAAAGAAAACCTTCCATACACGGGAGATGAACTGGGGTCCACAGTCTGACACTATGTCCTAAAAAAAATTGAAAAGGAGTACTGCAGCCTCTAGGGCTGTGGGCAGACACTGTAGGGAAACGGGGCGGCAGGATTTAGAGAATCTATCTACTATTACTAGGATACATGTGTTACCATCAAATGGAGGCAGGTCTGTGATGAAATCCACTCCTAGGTGTGGGAATGGGAAGTGGATGGACTTTACTGACAGGGAGATGACAGGGACTTTTGGATATGGCGTACTCGGTGCATCCACGGGCAAACCTTCTGACATCTGCTGCCATGTTGGGCCACCAGAAGCAGTCTTTGAACTCTGTTCGGTTTCTTCCGTACCTTCCTTGGGACCATGGAGACGGGAAAGGGGATTGGCCCTGATATTTCGAGGTCCAAGTCTGTAAGAGATTGAAAAATTTAATCTGGAGTAGGCTAAGTCTGCATGAACCTGGATGACATCATGGATGAGACAACAGGCAGTCATTAAGGCTAAGGTTAGCCTGACTAATTGTTGATAGTTGTGTAAACACGGTCATACTAACAGCTGTCTGAATAATTTTTGGTTGATTGTAATCCATTACATACCTTTCTATTAAAGTTATCTAAAATCAAGATTAATTTGTTCTGACACAGTTTAACTCTGTGTTCTTGTGATATTTTATTATTATCTTCTAAACAATAAAGAAAAAACTCTGATAATGTAAAATGTTGATGGTGTCTGAAATTAAATTTTGGTTTGACTGTATCTACTTAATAAATGAAGTTAACCAACTAACATTATACATTCTCTTTTGGTTTCTCTACCCAATATTAAAAAAAGTACAAATGCAATAAAAAATAAAATCGGTATAGGTACTCGGTATCAGCAAGTACCAAAAATAAAAGTATCGGTATCGGGCGAGTACTGAAAAAAGCGGTATCGGTGCATCCCTTCCAGGAAGTGAACGGAAGATTGATGAAATGTAATTTTTTTTTAGCTTTGAGGAAGAGGTGGAATTCTCAGAGCCTTGAGTGGACGGTTCTTACATGCACGCAATGTTCGGTGAGGCTCTGGGAGTAAATGAGGATGACATCAATATATACAATCACAAAGCCATTAAGATACTCCCGGTGCACTGCATGCATTAAATCTTGAAAGATGGAAGGGGCATTGACAAGGCCATACTGCATTCGTAGTGGCCAGTTGGGGTCACGAATGCCGTCTTCCACTCATCTCCCTTACGAATGCAGATGAGATTATAAGCACTGCATAGGTCTAGTTTGGTGAATATGGTGGCTTCTCTGAGTTGTTCCAGAGCGGCTGGGATGAGGGAAAGTGGATACCGGAACTTGATGGTGATCTGGTTGAGTGCTCGCTAATCTATGCAGGGCCGCAAGCCTCCGTCCTTCTTCGCCACGAAGAAAAAGCTAGAGGCGGCAGGGGAGTTAGATGGTACAATGTAGCCTTGTTTGAGGGCTGCCTCATCATACTCCTTCATGGCCTTCTGTTCTGGTAGCGACGGGATAAAAGGCACTGGCTCACCCGGAATCAGATCAATAGCACAATCCCAATAATAATATAATAATTCCTTACATTTACATAGCGCTTTTCTAGGCACTCAAAGTGCTTTACATTGTCAGGGGATATCTCCTCATCCACCACCAGTGTGCAGCATCCACCTGGATGATGCGATGGCAGTCATATGGCTCAATTGCTTGCCTGTGATTGAGACTATTTGGTAGGTGGTTTCTGTATTGGTGTTTGGTAGGTGAAGCTGGCAGCAGAGGTTCCCCGAGATGAAGTTCCCGGCTGAACCAGAGTCAAGGAGGGCAGTAACTGGAATAGTGACGTGAGCAGCAGTAAGTTGGGCAGTAGTGGTGAGTGGGTTCATCTTAATAGGCGTTGGTTGTAAGAAACTCACCACAGGTCGCAGAGGGCGAAGGGGACAGGTGAAGAAATGATGGCCACTCACTCCACAGTAAAGGCACAAGCCGTTGGTCATCTGTCTTTGATGTTCTTTAGGTGTTAGGTGATTGGAGTCGGTCTACGTGGGTTCTGGATCTGTCTCAGGAGGGATCTGGGTATTGGCACGGTGGGTACGGGTTGTTGGGCTGGCTGGTGAGCAGTCCTGGAGGCAAGATTGTATACCAGTTATACCAGGTATAACTGCTCACAGGTGGATAAATCGCCTTTCATGGTACTGAACACTTCCCGGAAATGTGCAATTAAATTTTTATAGGTTTGGGTTGTGGGACCAGCTTGTGACCAGATGGTTTCAGCCCAACGGAGTGCGGGACCTGTGAGAGAGGAGATGACAATGGCAATTTTAGCATGTTTAGAGGGGTATAGTTGAAGCTGGGTATGGATGGCGAGAGAGCATTGGAGAAGGAACCCGTTGCATCCTCCATTTTCTGTATAGGTCCGACCTTCTGTAACACCCGGACACTGAGACAGAAGGTAAAAGTGAGATAGGTTTATTGTAGGTGTTTTGAGTAGAGTACAGGAGATATGCAGAGGATATGGTAAACTGAAGAAGCTGGTTCCGGCTGGATGGACAGGATGGGGATTTCCAGAGCCGTGGGGTGACCAGGGGAACAGACATCTAGCACACACCTTAGGGTTCGCACAGGAGAGGAGAACTTGGAGAATGGATCACAGGAGACACTCGGGCGGGATGCTGGAGAGACACTGGAGAAACACAGGGGTCTAGGAGAAGGAGTCAATGAAAGGTAAGTAACAAGGTTTGTAGTGAGACAATGTAGGTAGCTAACAACAGGAGAGGTTTGTAATGACTGTTCAAGAAGGTGAGGAAGCAAGTGCGAGTTTAGAACATTTAATGAATAATAACATAAACAACGAACATGAAGACAGGTGGTACTGGGAATCTTGAAGGTAAGGGAGATGTCCAGGAAGAGGCAGAGCTCACGACTGATCCAAGGTGCGATGGCAGCAGGAGAGTGTGACACAGGAACTGCGGGGGAAGTGCAGCTACGAGATCGGACATCTGAGTAACTGAGGTGTGTGCTTTTATGTGGAGGTGAGCTAATGGGATAATTGTGCACAGATGCCGGTGATTAGAATTCTGGTGAGGGAGTGCGTTGAGTTTGGCTGATTGGTGAGCCTGACCGACTTGTGACACCCATTCAGTTGATCAACAGTTTCTAGCCATGCAGCCTTTCTCTTGGGTTTTATGACAGCTCTACCATTTATTGTTATTAGTAGAACATTAACATTTTACTATCTAAATTAACTCTGTAAAACTTTAAAGCATTTAAAACACTACATTAAAAGTTAAAACCATTTTTAAATTAAAAAGTTATATATATATATATATATATATATATATATATAAACAATGTGGTACAATTATTCACAAGGCACTGCAGTGTCTATAACTTTTTATCTTTTTGAGCATTATCAATTCTGGATTATGGATAGTAAAGCCCAAAGGGTATTCTTTCCAAAGACACACAAATTGTGTGAGAAGCACATTGAAGTCAGGAACTGTTACAATTGTAAGTTACAGTTAGTAGGTCAGTTGCAAATCCCAAAATTGGGGGTGCAGGTTACCAGCACAAATATCCGCTGTTTGCCATGGTGGATCGATTCGATCCATGATCGACATTAAGTGACTGCTTTTATTACTTCTATTACTCATTAATCTGGATCGAATTAGTGAACTTAAATGATCGATTATGAAACCGCTTTAGTCACGATTGATTTGTTAGGTTATTTCAAGTCTTATTCGCTACAGAATCACAGTCTGGTTTGGAAACTTAACTGTAGTGTTTACTACACTATATTACAAACAAATTTAATCTAATCTTGACAAACTATATAGCATTGGAAAAGTCTAAGACTCCCAAATATATATTTTACTAATGTTTTTTTGTAAAAAATTATGTAGGAAAAGTAATAGATTAATTTATGACAAGAGTGCACCCTCAAAAATCTAAATTATAACAGGAGTTTTTACCTTTGTTTAAAAAAAAAGACTTCTTCGTTGCCTTTTTCTCTATCACATTTTAGAAATCATCAGAAATTATATATCAACTGAAAACTTAAAATCTCAAAATGAATCCTTTAAAACCCATTTTAAAATCAAACATTGCATTACCATGTAAATGGTACATCAATATCATGTTACAAAATATTTTCATTCATGGATTATAAAAATGTAAGTTTGGAACGTGCACTATAAAGTCCAATGTCCAAAACTGTGAGTAACAGTTATTAAATCGAAAAACAAATTGGCTCATATCCACAAAACAGCTATGAAAATCATAGGATTAAAACAATATGAGCCCATACAGACTCCATATGAACAAGCAATGATGAGAGGAGCAATAAGTATCAGTACTGATGCCAAACATCCTCTTTTCTGTGAATACCAGACACCACTTTGTCATCGGGAAAGAGACTGAGAATGTCAATGTGTAAAACTTTTCATTTGTTCCTGCCTCAATAATAATGCTGAATTCTATCAAAAATAATGCTCATATAACATATTAGAACTTTGTGTTTTGCACTGTATGTATTTTACATCTTAGACTTTAATTTTCTTCTTCTTCTTCTTCTTATTGTTTATTTAGAACAAGACTGTAGCACTTTGCCCAAGACAAATTTCCCTTCGGCGACAAATAAAGTTTATCCTATCCTTAAATCAGGTTTTGGACTTCAATCCCTGCTTTTTCTTAGTGTCTTTTATTAAACAGCCCCCTTCTCCCGGCCAGGTTAGGTTTGGAGAGTAAATTACCACAGTAACTGACTCTGAGTATAAGTTACCACTCTTTCAGAAATGGGCTTGACCTACTCAGCTGTCTCTGGTTTAACAACCCTCCCATTCCAAAATGGAAAACCCAGAGTTTCCATGATTTCAAGGTTAACCTACTGTGAGTTTTCATTTAAACCTCCTTTCTAAAATGGGCCCCAGATATTTGTAATGTGTAACAAAGTTCTTCATAATATGTCTATGCCCATTTCTGCTTATGCTTTGTTTGTTTTTTTTTTTTGTTTGTTTTGTTTTTATGTGGTATTGTGAGATTAAATGACTCTGTTAGGGTTGGTGTTTATTTGGTCATGATATGGCCTGTATTATTGTTTGTCTTTTTGTGGTAAAGGCATTTTTTCATATTGGTAATTTTGAATGACAGTTTTTTAAAAGTAAACATGAAAAAATCCTCTGTTTATCGAGTCAACATACACAACCATTGTGAACAAAATGTGCTATATATAAATATACTTGCCTTGCTTTTCCTACCACCATGAAATATGAAAAGGTGCAATTTAAAAAAACTTGCACAATGCATAATTTCAGACAAGGGGCAATACTTTCACACTGTATAATTTTTCAAACACATCACACACTTATCTGGTCACAGTGTTTTAATGTCATTTTCATTACAACTGAAAAAAAAAGGTTTCTAGCTGATATGTTCCTCAAATCAGCATATTTGATACATCCTCACAACTGACTCAGGTTTGTGCCTCTAAAATTTCTTTATATGGCCTTGTCTTAGATGACAATGTGCTTGTTTAAACAGACACTGCTTGGCAAACAGGAGACATATATGATTATATATATCACAACTCTTAGTTATCATTTACGAGCTGCTGTTTTACAGTACATGTTCATCTGAAGAAGAAAAAAAACAAAAAAAAAACAATCAGCGATATTGTAGTTGATTTTAGCCATTTAAGGCCTTCAAGAGAGCAAACAAAGACAGCGTCACACACAAATACAGTGCACAATAAACATACATACATACTAGGCAGTACATTTACATTTTTACAGATATAATTGTTGCACTGGTATCATCCAAAGTTTATGAAATAGTGCTTAACACAAGAACCCTACTATTCCATTTGATGACAGATAATCTTATTTACATGTGTTCTTCATGCTATTCATGCAAGTATTTAAATCGTCATTTCTCTTCTGGAAACAGATTGAAGTACTCTGATGAAGGTTCAAATATTTTCAGTGTCAAAATGTATTTTGCTGACACTCTAAACCATTGATAAAACATTGCATAGATAAGTGGATTCATGCAGGAATTCATGCACACTATCCAGTTCATTACATTAATTATAAGAACATCATTTTCATCATGCCCAAAAGAAAGTGTAACTATGTAGAATGGCATCCAGCAAAGAAGATAAACCCCTACTACAATCCCTAAGGTTCTTGCAGCCTTTTTTTCTGATTTGGCCTTTTTTTCTGTGACTGAATTTAAATGCCTAGCTTGCCGTTTTGCTACAAAGCAGATTTTCACATACAAAGGAATAATTATACAGCAAGGTATCACTAAACAAATGAAAGTGTCTATTATTAGACTTTCCAGTGTAAAAACAATGACACATTCTCCAATACATGTGTGATTTTTCTCTGGATGGAGTAAAAGGTCAAACATTAGATAAGATGAATATATGGAGGAGAATAACCAGTTTACAACAATAGATACAATAGCTCTATAAGTATTGACTTTAAGTGGATATCGCAAAGGGTCGTTCACAGCAATGAACCGATCCACAGATATAATAATCATATTACCAAGAGATGCTATGACAATCACATTCAGAATAAGAGGAAATATTGAACAAAACATTTCTCCAAAGTACCAGCATGGCTCAATGAGTTTCATTCCTTGCACTGGCATGAGAATCAGTCCTGCGATCAGATCAGCAATGGCCAGAGAGAGGATCAGCACATTGGTCGGAGTGTGGAGCTGCTTGAAGTGTGAGATGGAGACAATCACTAACAAGTTCAGAAACACGGTTAACACTGATGTTACAGAAACAAAAATGTACACAGCAATGTACTCCACTTCTGGTCTGATACTTTTGGTACAAGACGAATTGTTGTCTGGAAAGCAGTGTTGGACTGTTTGATTGTCCACATTTGTCAAGCCCAAATCAGACACTTTCATAATGGATGGTTAACGAAAAGACTCTGTGTGAGGATGCTTGTCAGTTCAGCTCCCTCATCCTTGTCACTGATGTGACTCAGCTTTATACTTATGAAAAGCACAGCGACCAGCCCATTCGACATGAGGTTTCATTTTTCAGCTCTCAAACCCACCCACTAGTTAAATATTTATGGACTGGATAAATCTAATCTATACTTTACAGAGCAGGGGTTCTCAACCTTTTGCAAGCTGGGTACCCTCAAAGCTGGTTCATTGCAGTTGGGGCCCCAGTGCCCACCCACCCCCACACCCCCACACTAGATCAGCAATCTAGAAACAGCCTATCAGCAATCACCTTCAGCTTTCCGCCAAAGACTTCATGACTGTACGTACATACACACACACACACACACACACACACAGAGTTATCACACATTGTGTATGTGAGAATGGTGTTAATTCAGCTGAAAGTATTTTCTTCTGCCTTTGCCCGTATGTCAGTGTGAGAGGAAGGGGCTTAATACTGTCACTCAAATGAGCTGAATAATTTTTTTCCTTCTTTGTACACTGACCTAAACACAGCTGATTAGCTGATTTTATTATTATCTCTTCTATGCTGCGTGTATAACATGGTCAAGTTCAGAGATGTGTCAGAACATTGCTATATTGCCTTCTTTGCTGGTTTAGGTTTATTGATTTGATTGATGAAAAAACATAGAAACTCACATGTACACACAATTGTTAGCTGAATTTTATTTTCTGATATTACACACTAATGTAAGCTGAGCATTTGCTTTGATGTTCTTGAGTATACGGTGTGTTTAACACAGTCAGGTTCAAATGTGGGTGCAAAATATCCATTAAAACTCTAGCAGAGGTTTGTCAGAGCGAGTCATTCATTCCTATTGTCAGTTCAAATCATTAGAAAGTTAGTAAATCTTTCATTACAAACTGGTCATGTTCCACCCTCTCTTAAAGCAGCTGCCATCCGTCATATTTTAAAGAAGCCCTCATTAGATCCAGAGGTGCTTGCAAGCTATAGGCCTATCTCAAACCTGACTTTTCTGTCAAAGGTCCTAGAAAATATGGTTGCCTTCCAACTTCAGAGCCATTTCAGATGTAATAACCTGTTTGAGAAGTTCCAGTCAGTCTTTCGTTCAGCCCACAGCATGGAAACAGCACTTGCCTTGAGGAGATAAAGGCATGGATGAATAGTAATTTTCTACAGTTAAATAGTAGTAAAACCGAGGGACTCCTTGTTGGTACCCCCCATCAGATCCGTTCCTTTCCTATATCTCAGTTCACTTTTGATGGCAAGGTCATTACTCTCTCCTCCTCAGTCACCAATCTGGGGGTTCGGTTTGATTCACAGTTGACCCTCAGTGACCACATAAAACATCTGTGTAAGACATCATTTTATCATCTATGAAAAATTTCCAAACTCCGCCCCCTGTTAACCCTCGCAGATGCAGAGAAACTTGTCCATGCCTTTATCTCCTCAAGGCTGGACTACTGCAATGGACTTTTTGTTGGAATTCCTGCTAAGGACGTACAGAAGTTACAATACATCCAAAATAGCGCTGCTAGAATCCTAATGAAAGTAAGGAAATTTAAACATATCACTCCCATCCTTAAATCTCTCCACTGGCTCCCTGTTTCTTCCTGGATCGAATATAAAATCCTCCTGTTAACCCATAAATGTATTTTTGGCCAGGCACCTTTGTATCTTCAAGATTTGATTAGCTTACAACTCTCAAATCGTACTCTCAGATCATCAGGTAGCATGCTTCTTGAAGTTCCCTTCAACAAGCTTCGTACTATGGGGGTCAAGCTTTTTGTTCTGCAGCCCCACAGCTTTGGAACCATCTTCGAGTCTGGACTCTTTTAAAGCAAACCTGAAGACTTTTTTATTTAGGAAAGCATACAATTGCTGAGATATTATGTTTAGTGATTGTGATTTTTTTTAGATTCTGTGGTTGTTTTTGATTTTGTTATTCTATTGTAGCACTTTTTTCAGATTCAGAGAATGAAAAGTGCGTTACAAATAAAATCTATTATTATTATTATTACTGCGTTCTCTATGAGGGCGCTATGGGAAATACCTCGTCTGAAGCATACATTGAAAAAACACCATCTTGTTGGTTGACTACAGCCTCTGACATCACTACCGGCGCGACAATAAACAGGCACCGAGAGAACACGTCATTCACTTCTTCGTCTGAAGCTTGTGTCCGAAGCATGGCAGGGAGCTAGAGGGAACCATGGTTACATTCGTAACCTGAGACGATCCCTTTTAAGGGAACTTCAAACTGTGTCCTGTAGGGGGCGGTATGGGGAACAGAATACCCACGTCACCATGCTGAGGGGAGTGCAGGCCAGAAGCATGGCGAGCACTAAGTACCAACTCCACCATTTCCATGGGAGTTGCCCCTTGGATGTTAAGATGGATCTGTGACAGTACCCCTTACGGCCAAAGGCTTAAGCTACATACCCAACTTAATTAAAGAAACAGAGAAGAAACAGCAGCTTGCGAGTGTTTTGCCTTGTTTTCTCATCAGACTAGGGTGTGATCGTCATTGCTAGGAAAGTTTTTGGTTTAAATTGTGTGTGTCTTACCCTGGTTAATACGTGCTGAAAGTGGCGCTTGGTTTTGCGTTTGCCTATCGCGGGACTGCCTGGTTTCGATCTCCTAAATAGTGAGGCGTGGCCAAAGCCAGTGAAAGTACTTAATTAGCTGTTTGGAAAGCACTTGTCAGAAGAAACAGTCGAGCTACAGAGAAGGACAGCAGCTTGTGAGTGTTTTGCCTTGTTTTCTCATCAGACTAGTGTGTGATCGTCATTGCTAGGAACGTTTTTGGTTTAAATTGTGTGTGTCTTACCCTGGGTAATACGTGCTGAAAGTGGCGCTTGGTTTTGCGTTTGCCTATCGCGGGACTGCCTGGTTTCGATCTCCTAAATAGTGAGGCATGGCCAAAGCCAGTGAAAGTACTTAATTAGCTGTTTGGAAAGCACTTGTCAGAAGAAACAGTCGAGCTACAGAGAAGGACAGCAGCTTGTGAGTGTTTTGCCTTGTTTTCTCATCAGACTAGTGTGTGATCATCATTGCTAGGAAAATTTTTGGTTTAAATTGTGTGTGTCTTACCCTGGTTAATACATGCTGAAAGTGGCGCTTGGTTTTGCATTTGCCTGGTTTCGATCTCCTAAATAGTGAGGCGTGGCCTTTTCTTATCACTGCTACGCTGATGACACCCAACTCTACCTCTCATTCCAACCAGATGACCCGATGGTAGCTGCTCGCATTTCAGCCTGTCTGAGTGACATCTCTAGCTGGATGAATGACCATCACCTTCAGCTTAACCTTACGAAGACAGAGCTCCTGGTGATTCCAGCTAACCCATTGTTTCATCACAACTTCTCTATACAGCTGGGCTCATCAACCATTACTCCTTCGAGGACAGCTAGAAACCTAGGAGTTGTGATGGATCATCAGTTAAGCTTCACAGACACCATTGCTACAACTACTCGGTCCTGCAGGTTTGCCTTATACAACATTAGGAAGATTAGACCCTTCCTGTCAGAGCAAGCAACCCAACTTCTTGTCCAAGCTCTTGTTCTTTCCAGACTGGACTATTGTAATGCTCTCATGGCGGGCCTTCCTGCATGTACTGTCAAGCCTTTGCAATTGATCCAGAATGCAGCAGCGAGGGTTGTCTTCAATGAGCCAAAAAAAGCTCACGTTACTCCTCTCCTCATCAGGTTACACTGGCTACCAGTAGCTGCTCGCATCAAATTCAAGGTACTGATGCTAGCCTACAAGACGACCACTGGCACGGCACCAACTTACCTAAACTCATTGGTTAAATCTTATGTGCCCTCCAGAAGTTTGCGCTCTGCAAGTGAACGACGCCTTGTGGTACCATCCCAAAGAAGTTCAAAATCACTCTCACGGACCTTTTCCTGGACTGTGCCCAGCTGGTGGAATGACCTCCCAATCTCAATTCGTACAGCTGAGTCTTTACTCATTTTCAAGAAACATCTAAAGACTCATCTTTTTCGCCTGCACTTAACCAACTAACACTAGCACTTTTCCTTTTCTTGTCTTTTAATTTTATATAAAAAAAAAATAAATAAAAAAAACCTGGCTATGCATTCTATACTAGACTAACTGAGACTTGTCATGGCACTTGTATACTGTTGTTGTTCTCTTGTTGACCTGACTGCTTCTATTGTTCTCATTTGTAAGTCGCTTTGGATAAAAGCGTCTGCTAAATGATTAAATGTAAAATGTAAATGTACTTGTTAGGGCCTCAGCCCGGGGTAGAGCTGAAGGCTTGGAATCAGGAAAGATCCCTTAAAAGGATACGGCTATGGACATAGAACCAGCCAAAAACATTATAGGTCCAGCATAGGAGACTGTTATGCGAGAGGTTTTCCACCTTACAGGGAAACAGGGGAATTAGGAAGGGATTACATCCCCTTAGGTTCTGCTTACCTCCTCATGACCCATGATTCCTCTTTCCCCTGCCCGCAGGTGGGGGAGGAGCACGAGTCGCGACACTAGCCTTCTGTGCCCGTCTTTGATCCTCAGACCGAGACAGGCCAGGACCCCTATGTTGTTCGGTCTCAGACCTGGACCTTCGTGGAACTAAGGATCTGAAACAGCAGAGCATGCCTTCGTCTCCCTGAACTTCTCGATCACCGTCATTTTTATGGCAAGTCCAACTTTGCAGTGGCACAGCTCTACATACGCAGGGCAGGAGCATTGAGAAGGCTCAGCCTCAGCTTCTTCAGCATCTTCAAATATCTCCTGATTTTCCTGTGTAAACAACCAGCAGAGCACTAACCTCAGTATCAGATGGCTGCCTTTTTTCCCCTTTTTTTCCAGAAGAGAGACGAACAAGAGCGGAACTTTTTTTCATTGAAAACGATTGTAGTCCTCATCAGTGTGTGTGTGTGTCTTTAGTCGCGTGGGTAGTTTAAGCTAAGTGTAGCTACTGCCTAGCAGTTAAAAAAATTACTGGCTATGGCTGAGATTTGATCTAATCTTTAAAAAGAATGTTTGTGGGTTTAGTCTTTAAAAAGACTGTTGGGGTTTTGTAGTAAAGGCCTATGCAATTCGAGATTGATAACAGACTAGCGAGTATGGGGGTAGGATTGTAGCAATATTCCAAATAAATAGATTATTATCCACAAATAAATGTAAAGCTATTCACAAAAAATAATCGTATCCACAAATGAATAGAATGAGATCCAGAAATATTTGTTAAGAGATTAACAAAAAATAATTAAATTCACAAATATATAAAAATAGATTTGCTAATAAAAAACATATTCACAAATATGTTTTTATGTCACAAAATCACAATTCTGCCTGCATTCATTTGTGAATCGCTTTCTGTACATTTGTGAATTGCTTTCTGTGCATTTGTCGATCACCTCACGCACTTGTGGATTTTGACACAATTCTAGCATCACCAGTGCAGAAAAATCCAAAAATAGGTCGACTCCACCCACCATCTACTTAACTCAATCAGATAACACCCGTGTTGCGCTGACCAATCGCAGCATGCTCTCTCTCCAACCAATCACGTTTTGCCTAACAACCAATGGCGGGAACAGACACATGAACGTGAGTCACTTGCTACAGTCTCTTCAACATGGCTGATCAGCAGGAGTAAAGACAGGTGAGTGATGCTAATTGAACAGTAATTTAACTGAAGTTTTACCAGGTTCTTGATATGTCATTATTTTGCATAACCACTGATCTATAATATAGATCAGTGGTCATAACTAGTGAGGCAGTTTGACAATTTACACCATGATTGAATCAGTTATTATTTGCTACCAAGCACCATTTCGAAGACTGTCGCATTCGTCGGCCACATACATGAAGGGTGTCTTAATTCTAATATGGACCATTATTTATTGTGAGGTGTAAATTGTTGTAATTTCTTTACTATTGAATCTAACGTTAATGATTCAAACGAGGCAACTTCTATGACGTATGCAAAATGCGACCTCCTTGAGGAAGCAGCCTTCGAAACAGTCTGCGGATTTATTTTACATTTAGAATTACAGAATTAGTTTATTAGATTAAATAAACTATAACGTAAAAAATATTGAGTGCAAGATGAAGAATATGTGTGAAGTTGCGGGTAGATTTGATGTGCGCCTGTAGTATGGTTGCCACCTGCCTTAATTATACAGACATACGTTTGGGGTCAGATCTTCCACTGCATATTATATGAGACTCGGTTTTCCCGTAGTGAATCAGAAAAATATTCCCTTGTCCCTATTAAACAGGCAAAATGATCAACAGGATTCCCCCTTGTCCTTGCACTTGCTCCAAACGGGGCTCGAACCTGGGTCTCCAGCATGGGAGGCGGACGAACTAACAAGGAGGCTAAATGGCTACAGCCACTAGTGTCAGTCGCTAGTGCGTCTCTTGGGATTGGGGAGTGAGGTTTACCTGCAAAGCAATACTCGCTGGCCTCCGTTACACGTCAACTGAAGGGCATATGCTGTTGTTACGTTAACTGTAATGCAATGTAATGCATGGCATGTTAATTTAAATTAACTGTCGAAAAGAACCAGTTTTCAACAAAAAAAAAAAACCCTGACTTTCCATCACTAGTGAAAAATTGACTGTCCTAATTATTATTATCCCTTGTATGTAACTGGTATGGTTACTCCATACAACTTTAAACTACAGTCTGTTCAGTTAAATATTTGGCTGTAGTTTGTGTTTACTTACCGTTTGTTCAGGGCCTTTCTGCACAAGGAGAAAGTGCTGCTCGTGCATTAGTGCAGATAATCGCCAGGGATCTGACACCGGGGCCAGGCCAGGCCAGGCCACTCCACTAATTACTATTATATATAATGCTCATTACTGTAGTAACATCCAAAAGAAAACTAACATTATTTGTAATTTAACTAGCGTTTCCCAGTTTTCAACCTCTCTGGTGTTTCCTGAACACATACGTCCGTCTGTGTGTTATTAAAACTTTTTTTAAGGTAATTAAATGACCACTTGATGCTCCTGTAGCATGTTACATTATAAAATATTGTTGTAATATTGGCTATTTGCTAAAATCTAAAGTACTTTGCAGTATTCACCAATTAGACTAATATTTTATTATGAACAAGGTTTATTGCATTGACCAAAATGTTCTTTGTTTGTTAAAATGCATTGTAGGACAGTGAGGCAGCAAATGACAGACTAATCCACTTTCTGAAGCTTGGATTATCCCAGGAAACCATCTGTAACATTTTAAGTGTCACTCATATGACTATTGTTCATCGGATGAGAGAATGTGGTTGGCCAGTATCAGAATCCAATAATTAACCCTGAGGTAATTATTTCCTCTTACCATACAATATTGGTTATGCTCTGTTAGTTTAACCCCCCATATTTAAAATGATGTATTTGTTTACCTTTAGACAGAGTATTCAGACTCAATGGCAGTTGAACAAGGTGGTGGAGATGCTGACCATGTTCACTTTGCAGTCAACCTGCCTGTTATTCACAGGCCACCACTCAAAAATGAACAAATTGACCCATTGCAAGTGTCTGATTCATTTGGAGTAGATGCATACCTCCAGACTCTCGCATATTTACAGACTTTGGTTGAAGAAAGGGATATTTGAAGTATTATTTCTGCTGCTCTAATTAATGTTGACAGCAAAGTTGTAAATGTGTGTATATATAGATGTATATTATTAGTAAAAAGTAAAACTTGTGGAAAAAAACTTTTAAGACATATGTAAAATAAAGACAGACTGAAAAAGAATTAAATTTATTGTAAAATGTTATTGAAGTATTTTTTTAATGACTTGTAGATAGAAAGAAATGTACATAGAACCAGTGTCCAGACTTAAACGAGTCCAAATCCAGTGGAGGATGTGTTTGCACAAGCTTGCAATGTAGATGCAAAGTTATCCATTGTGGTTATTTCGTTATTTTCGTAGTGTCGGACTGTTAAGCCTCGCCTACCATCAAATGGAAAGGTAAGTTGCGTGGCCGGGAGACCCTTTCCGGCGTCCGAAGGGAGCACACACATGGAACGGGTAAGCCTCTCCGTATGTGAGATGGAAGAGGTAACATTAAGTGGCCGTGAGCCTCTCGCCAGCATCCAACGGGGACATCCGGTTCCCGGAATCGGCTGGGTAAGCCTCGCAGGCCAAAGAATCGAAAAGGTAGGTTTGTGTAGCCGTGAGGCTCTCGTCAAAGTCTTATGGGAGTTCGCTACTCACGGCATGAGCCGTGGTCAATTAAGTGATTGTCGATTGTGATTGGCTGTTGGTCTCCAATCAAATCGCTAGCAGAACCAAAGCCCGTCTGGTTCTTGTACGTTTTGATCATTTCATTTCATTGCTCTTTACATTCTTTGCATGTGATTTATCAACACCTAGTACATCTTAAAATATTCAGCTCATGAAAAATAAAAGTTCCAGATGGACAAACAATAAATGCATAAACCAGTGTGGATAAACTATATTTTAAAATAAATTTGGAGGTAGGTTGAAAAAGCCAGATTGGGAAGTTATAAGTAGTTGTACAGCTTGAAGTGTGAAGTTTATTCTTGTACACAGATATGGCATATTCATGGCAGTACACATGAAATTCATGTATATATTTGTCACTTAAACTATTGTAAACAGAAATCCTGTTGCCCCCTCTAGTGGACATTAACTATTAAGGCCTTCATTGCTCGGGTCACAAAAGTCACTAGGATTTTTTGGGAAGTTAAGTCTGACCAGTTATACAGCAACAGAGTCTGCAGATCTGAGCTGAATTTGGTGAAACATTAAAGTTCTAGTCGGTGTCAATTACTCTTATAATAAATAATAATAATAATGTTTAAATATATGTTGGCTTTCTCAAGCCCAACAAAGAATACTAAGAAGAGAAACATCATTCAATTTAGTATGTAATAAAACTAATATTACTAATTTATTTCATAAATTTAACTATATTAATTTTCACAATTATTTATTAATGTCACACACACATACCTAGTGCCTTTAGACTTAAAAGACTAAAGTGATAAATGTTACAGACATATTATCATGGAACTGTTCAGTCTATTATTGATTTTGATTTCCACTTCACTTTTATCCAAGGAGACAGAACTATTTGCACTGTATTTACAGTGGGACAATATTCATACTATACTATAACCTAGAAATAATTTAAAGGGGTCACTTGCAAGTCACAGCAGCACGAATTATGTGCCCAGCCACATCAGTTTCAAATATTACTCTAATTAACAGTGAGTGGTGGTTTCAGACATTACAGTGCTGCACTCATACTGATTCTTATTCTGCCGAAAGAATGAAAATACATGCTGAAGGCGGAGTGATTCAACCAATCAGATGAAAGCAATGTTTCAGCACTGCCCACAAGTGCGCATGAAATATTAAAACCATAAACCTATTTGTAAACCCCAAAAGACAAAATGAGATATAGAGCCAAAAACTAATTTTCTGTTTGTTAAACTAAACAGAAAAACGTTATTGAATTCTAAATAGGAAATGATAGGGCTTTGGTTCTACTAGCGATTTGATTGGAGACCAACAGCCAATCACAATTGACCTTTAATTTTCCGATTGGTTTATTTTGTGGCACACTAGTAATGCTGTTGTAAGTTGAGCAAGCGTGTGTCAAGAGTTGAGCACGCACAGAATTAAGAGGTTGAGAGAGAGAGGGGGGGGCTTGGCAGGAGCGCAGAGAATAAGTTTGTGAGAGAGCACCTGAGTAAACTGCGTGAGAGGGGTTATTACTGCACGTTAATATGGATAATAGCAAACAAGCAACTACATTTATTGAGCACGGAATCGTTTTTTCTTTGATCAAGCGAATTTTTTTTTTGCGATTGTTCATTTCTGTTCAAAATATAATGTAATGTGCTTGCAAAATATAGTTCTCTGTGCTCAAAACGTACAAATTACCCGCTCAGGATTGTGGCACAAAAATAACGCCATAGTTGTCTG
This sequence comes from Carassius carassius, assembly GCF_963082965.1. Classification (NCBI taxonomy): domain Eukaryota; kingdom Metazoa; phylum Chordata; class Actinopteri; order Cypriniformes; family Cyprinidae; genus Carassius; species Carassius carassius. Next base: position 31,852,643 of record NC_081768.1, on the reverse strand, counting down.
GCCGGGAGGCTCTCGTCAGCATCCAATGGGAGCTCGAGCTCCTGGCATCGATGAGAGAAGCCTCGCTGACCATAGGATAGAAAAGGTAAGGTTATCTAGCTGGGAGGCTATGGCCGGCATTTTTTTTTTTTTTAAACTTCCGACTCCGGATGGGTAGTCTCTCTGACCATCAGAGGGAAAATTAAGATTGTTTTATCTGCGAAGCACCCGTTGGCGTTCGGTGAAGCTTAATTTGCGGTATTGGATAGGTTCGTCTCGCCATCGGAGGGAAAATAGTTTTAGCTGCGATGTAATCGCTGGTGTTCGATAGGTACGTGTCGCTGACTGAAAAAAAAAAATATATATATATATATATATTTTTATATTTTGGTGGCCGATGAGGGTTTGGTGGGCTTTCTTTATGTGAAACTGATTTGTTCTGATATAGCTTTGGTACGCTTCTGAAGACCATCTTCCAAGAGTTTGGATCTGCTGCTTGGAGAGGCCTTTTTGGGCTGCTGAAGTTGCTGCCCCGATGCAAAAGGAATGGGTGGAGAAATTGTTTGCTGAGATACCCGATAATTGCAGGATGCATCTGAGATGTTTTTGGAACCAGAAACGAGTGACTGGTTTTTTAGAGTCGTCGATGAATAGTGGTTCATGCGGGGATTTTGCCTGGGAATTCCTAAGGTGTAGAAATGCCAGGATGGATTGGTAAGGCTGGATTGGGGAGGGGAAATTGAAAATATATATAAAATGACCTTTCTTGGCTTGGTCTGTTTTCCTTTATTTGATTAAAAAAGCGATCGTTTCGTCATCGAGTACAGTTAGTTCTGATACAGTAGGGTTGATTTTCGGATTGAAACTTGATGAGATCGTAAGCTCGTAAGCTCCCTTTAATTAAGAGGCAGGTTTGCGAATTGTTTATTTCGGGTGCGGGAGTGACGGTCATCAGTTTGTGAAAAAACTGGACTCCGCTCAGGTAGCTTTTGATGGATCCGACTTGGAGACCCTTGACGCCGTTGAGAAACTAAATGAAAGAGGTGATAGAGAGTAGGAAAAATCCGGAAAAGGGATGTTATAAGTGAGGTGAAATGTCTTAAAGCATCTCCACGCAGTCACGTATGACTGGAGGGTTCTGGGAGAAACTGCCGAGTCGAGCGATGCTTCGAGAAGTGGTTTTAGAGGGTGAGTTACGGGAATATTAATTCCGAATAGTGAAGAACCGGAGTAGGGAATTGGTCCGCGTCTGGAGCCAGCGTCCTGAATTTCTGAAACAGAAAACGAGACAAGGAGTCAGAAATTTGGTTTTCTGTACCTGGAACGTGCTTCGCGATAATTATAAATTGGTCGCATGCTGCGATCCATATTAGACATCTAAGGAGAGGCATGAGGGTGGGGGAGTGAGAATGGCCTTTGTTTATGCCCTGAACTACGGCTTCGTTGTCGCAGTACACTAAAATGCTTTTACATGCCCATTCATTTCCCCACAGGAAGGCTGCTACTATGAGGGGGTAGAGCTCGAAAAGAGCTGAGGACTGGGTACTCCTGCATCTGGGGGGGCCATGTGGATGCGAACCAACGACCTTGGTAGAAACCTCCGAAACCGATTGAGGGAGCTGCGTCTGTAAATAGTTATAAGTCGATGGGAGACGAAACCAGATTGTTATAAAAAAAGAAAGCCTGTTCCATTGTCTAAGGAACGGGAACAATAAATTAAGTTTCTCGCTGCATGCGTGGGATAGGGGGATGAGGTCCTCGAGCACATGAACTGAATATGCGAGTGTTAGGAAATGCACGCGGAAGGGGCGTCCTTGGGGAATAATGCGCATTGTGAAATTTAAGTGCCCGAGCAGAGAAGGGAGTTCATGTTTAGAACAGCTTGGGCTGTCGAGGAGGGTGGAGGAGACGAGGATTATTCTATAGATCTTCTCCTTTGGCAGGGGAAGCTGAAATTTAGCCGAGTCGAGGTTGACACCAAGGAACTCGATGGATGTGGCGGGACCCATGGTTTCTTCCTGGGAATCCCGAGCTCAGAAAAAAAATGTTTTGGACTGTGAGGATAGGGGCAGCTGGGATTGCCTTAGGAGGTGAAATGACCAGAAAGTCATCTAAGAGATGGATAATATATGGAATTGCATAGTTGTTGGAAAGGATCAAGCAAACGGCTTCGGATAGCATATCGAAAATTTTGGGGCTGCTTTTGCATCCGAAGGTTAACCGGACGGCGAAATAGTATTTCTTGAGCCATCGGATCCCGAACAGGTGCCAAAAGTCCGGATGGATAGGCATCACTTTGAAGGCAGAAGTGATGTCTATTTTTGCAAGCCAGGCTCCTCGGCCCGCGATTTTAATCATTTTGACTGCCTGATCTATGTCTTCTTTTTTGATAAGGTTAACTACTATCTCAGACTCTGCATGGGCGGATTGGAGATTATGGCAGACCGTGTTTTGGGAAAGCTTGCATACGACGCCGGGGTTAAAACCGTGTCTGAGGCCAGACAGGAGATAATTTGTAAATTCTTTGTCGGGATTGTGAGCTAGTTCGATGGTCATGCGAAAGATATTCACAGGAGTCGATAGGTAATTTTTAGATTTTTTATTCACGGCTTTAGACATGGGGAAAACTAAGCGTGCGTGAGCACCGCCACAAAGTTTGCAGGTGTGTAGGTAGCGGCAGTGCTGTCTGGTGCCTCTCCCGCTGTTGAAAGCAATGCATAGCTGCCTGTTTTCTGCTTCTGGTTGGGCTGGATGCGAGTCGCTGATCTTGGGCTGTAGCTGGTGGATTTTGCCGGGGGAGTATCTGAGTATTGGGGTGCATCGGGATGTATTTGTGGGCAGGTTATGGTGGAGTGAGCAACTGACCTCCAGACTGCGCAAGAAATGCTCCTGCAGCCTAAAAAACATGGCTGTGCAAGTCTGAGTCGAGGGCTCCCCAATAAGGGCACTGGTTCCACTGAGCGATTCGGATTGCACACTTAGCGGAAAAAAGCTTGTGGTAAGTATAAAAGTGGCCCCCTCCATAGGACAAAGCGAGCTCGGCTATGATAGACAAATAGTCTTTGAGTTTGCGTCGCCTGTGGGGGAAGGCTGAACAGATTATTTCAGTGAAACGGTTGAATGCGATGGTGAATTCAGAAAAGGAAAGTAATCGAGATGAAAGGGGGTTTGGATTTTTTTACGTGACTGAGAAATCCCCGCAGTCTATTTGGTGGTTTGAATCAGGAGTGGGCAGGAGGGAAAGAAAAGACGAGAGATCTACGTCCGCACCTGCTAGTATTTGTGCTCGGATGCTGTGAGTCACTTGGGGAGGTTCAGATGCGACAGCGTTTGATGGGGCATTGGTGTAGCCGTGAAGAGTGGATAGGGGGATTTCGCTTGGAGGAGGGTGGTGACTGCGACTGGGGGCGGGGCTGTGTTTGGCAGCGATTGCGGCCAAGCACTTGCTTTCAGCCGCGGGCCCAGAGTTGAAAGGAGCAGGCGGCGGGGCTGAGTTTGGCGGCCAGTATGGCCAGGCGTTTGCTTGGGCCGCGGGCCCGAAGCTGGGATGAGCGAGAGGCAGGGCTGTGTTAGGCAGCCAGTTCGGCCAAACGTTGGCGTGAGCCGCGGGCTCGGTGCTGGAAGGAGCGGGAGGCGGAGCAGTATGCGACAGCCAGTTCAACCAAGCGCTAGCTTTAGCCTCGGGCCCAAAGCTGGAAGGAGCGGGAGGCTGCGCTGTATTTGGTGCTTGCCTGGGCTGCGAGGTCTGGATTAAAAGTTCCATGCGATGGGGCTGAGATGGGTGGAGGAGGCGGCCAGGAGCCTCCTTGAGCTACAGCCCCCTGTGCTGTTGGGATTGAAGCTGCGGTGGGAGGCTGGGCTCCAGCCGACATTGCGGGCACCCCGGCCGTAGGATTCGGGTGCAACCCAGGCTTGATGGCCTGTTGCTGCGGCTTGATAGCCACTGGGAGCTAGGCCTTGCGGTGGAGGATGGTGGAGTGCTGTGAGGTGTATTTCGAGGTACTCCTTTCTTTTTTCCTTTCTTTGAGATTGGGGTTGACTGGAGAGAAATGTTATTATTTTGAATGTTTGAGTACAAGTCGTAAAGTTCGGACTTATTCAACTTGCTTGAATGTATGACATCGGTTTTGGACAGGGCTTGCCTCAGACTCGACACGTCCATTTTTCGATTGGCGGAATCGTAGGCTTGGCCGAGGGGTAGGAGGAGGCGGGGGAGTCGGCCGCAGTTCTCGCCGGAGGCGGCGAGGGTAGGCCTAGGCGTCTTGGGAGGCGAGTGGCTGCTCGCGTTGTACCGCGCCCGCGGGTCTCAGCCTGGAGCTCGATTTGGTTGCCACGCCGGGTAGGGGTGGCCTTTGATCCAGCTAGCGATGGTGATGGGACCGGAGAAGAACTGGATGGGTCTTTGGATGAGGAATCTCTGTTTTGGGACATGGTGCTACCAAAATGCTGATAAACCATCAATGGATAGAGGTAAGTCAGCGATATTTATACTATGGGATTGATTACTTGATTACGGTCCACCTGTGTTGATTAGGCTAAGTATCTGACACGCTCCTCCCAAATCTTGTTAATAAAACATCATTTAGTAAAAGAGTCTTAGAATGAAAAAGTTTGAAAAAAACTTTTTACAGGATTTATATTGTAATTACTTTATAATACATCTTCAAAGGATCTCCGGGTTAGTTTGCCAAACTGGTCTAGATATGATGTCAATACCCCTTCTAAGTAAGGCGCTTAGTTAAAAATACATGAAACGCGTTCATGATTAAGAAAAATAAAAAAGCGCGATCACTACTTTTTTCAGCTTTTCTGTACTATGGGCCGTCGATTGTTGATGACGCACGACGGTCCTGAGCGCGGCAGAGCGCCAAACTAAAACGCGGGCAGTTCGACACACTCTTCTTCTACAGTTCCGTTGGACACACCTAGAGAGATAAAATGCCACACTGTGTTGCTGTTGGTTGTGATGCCCATTCGAAGACAAACGAGAGCGGTGATTTGACCTTCCACTGTTTTCCTAGTTCTGATGCAAAGAGAAGAAAACAATGGGAAGATGCTTGTGGGCGAGTGAAACTCCCCAATTACCCGCGGCTCTGTTCTCGACACTTCAGCCCTGATTCATTTGAGGATTTTGATCGCCGACAGCTGATGAACGAGCTCATGGGGGTTCGTGGTTACAGGCGAGTACTTAAACCGAATGCAATACCGACGATTTTTCCTCACAAGAATGCTAAACGTCTGCGTATTTCAAGTGTAAATCGTGAACAGAAACGGCTAAGACAAGAGACGCTGGATAGCATGCTAAGTAGCACTAGCGCTTGTGTCTCCACTAGTTGTGCAGAGGAAATCATGGACCGTGTCGAACCAGACAACCATGCACTTATCGAGGCTGTAATGGAAGATAAAAGCGTCCAGTGTTCTCCGATTAAAGTTAATGCAGAGACTCAGACAGATTTCGGCCTATACCAATTGGATGCAGCTGTACAGTGGCCAGCTGACGCACACTACCAGGCAGCGACCGACCATAGTAGTTACGCACGTAAACATGAGTTGGTAGTGGAGGATGACAACTCTCAAGATCTGTTCTTATCAGATAATGAACCTAGCGATCTGTCTCAGTCACAGCGTAGTCTATTTGATCCGGATTACACTGCAAGTGCATCAGAGTCCTCTCAAAGTGAAAGTACACAGGGCTCACGACCTCTGAAGTTAAGCAAGAAGATGTGCAACAAGCATGTTTTTAAAATGCTTAAAGCAACTGTGATTGTAAAGGGGGAAGCATACACCCCTAGCAGCAGCAGCAGTCTAATATGATGGCATATGTAGATTATTCAATTTTATGTATCTACCATGCTGTAAAAATCACAAAGGTGGAAGCGTCACCCAAAGTTAAGCAATTGAGGATGTGCAACAAGCATGTTTCTTAAAATGCTTAAATCTCTTGCCAATCCCGAGTACCCACAGAGCAGTACCAAATCCCCATCTCCAATGGTCTCCAGCCTTGTCATATCTGCAAGACAAAAATACAGCTTCCGATTCTCTCTGGAAAACCAAGCTTCTGTAGGCATGCTGAGGGCGGAGCTATAATACTGATGTTTCGTGTTGTTTTCATTTACATATATTCACTTATGTGCTGATTTCTGACAAAAGACAGAAAACTGATGCAGTTGTTCTTACCTGAATAGGGTCTTTTACCATGTTTTAATAGCAAATGATGTGCAAATCCAGAATCAACCTTGTCTTGTTTATAAAACATTAGTCACTGAGATGACGAGAACACAAACACACTTGCTACACTCCATTGCTGCCCCAGAAAAGCAAACCTCATCCACGGTTCATGTAATGCTAGGTTCTTTGAGAAGCCGAACATGGTAACTTTCCCTCGCATCCAAAACACACTTATTTGGAGACATTCTCGAACAAATCATATGCAGCGCTGCCAACGAATTCCTGATGAATTTTGTTTATGGCGAGGTCTCGCTCTCCTCTGGTTGACATGTGCGCAGGCGTGCATTCCCAAGAGAAATGCTCATAAGGTGTTCCACCATCATCTACGTTATTAGATCCATGATCAAAAAACTACCGAAACTACAGAAACAATCCAGAAGTAAGATTTTCGGCACATAAAACTCATTTCATCCAAATTGGCCATGTTTAGCACAAAAATCCATCTCTTTAACACTGAACAACTCTGAATCCATGAAATACCATTGTACCCCCCCTTTAAGCAAATGTGTGATACATACGACCCCTTGCTGCGGCACAAGGAGCATGTAATATGCATTATTGCTGTAAGTTGCATAATGGAGGGTGGTAGTCCAGCAGGGGAAGCATTCACCCTTCGGAAACTTAGGATGACGTCCAGTCTGAATGAAAATGCTCCATATAAACACCTCAGTATAAACCTCAGAATAAAATTGCCCAAACTGAAATGGTAATCTGTTGAAAGGGGTGGGATAGCCTTCCATAACCAAACTTAATTAAAATTCTGCCATGTAAACCGATTACTTGTATCTATGTAACCACGTCAATAGTCGTAGTCATCAGAATGGGAACGTGATGTCGGCAACGCATTCAGTGATTAGTGGACACTGACATTACAGTAGAGACTGGAAAACGAAAAAGATAAAATTCAAATTATACAATAAAACACAAAAAACCAGAATGGAATCTGGAATCTCATGACCAGAGCAGAGGCTGATGTAATAAGGGAGCAAAATTTACTGCCTTTCAGCTTAGAAACAACACTATGATAGTGAATAGCTCAATGAAAACACTTGACCAAAATTTGCCTGTCATTGTATGAATTATACATATTCATAAACCCATTTGTAAATGTTGTGCGAGAGCTCGTTGCAAGCACTATCTTCGTTCATAAGCCGCCCCCTCGTAATTCATTGTTTAACGAAACCTGGAGTAAAAACGTGTATTTTTCAAGTACAGAATTTTTATTTTAATTTAATGTGGGGGATGTTTCCCTCGCTTCGGCGATCACCTCAAGGTTCGAATATTAATCTTAATTCCAAGCAACTGCGAATAGTTATTAAAAATATTAATGCAACCGCGGGCAGTTTTTTTTTTTCTCTCTCTCTCTCTCTGGTAATTGCATATCATCGTAGGCCACTTAGTTATGTCCCAAATCGAAAGCACGACCACAAGTAAACACCATATTGGATTAGATAACCTCCTATGTAAACAGTCCACCGAATCTTTAAATCTGAATCAAAAAAATAAAATACATGTAAACGTGGCTATTGACATCACGTTCTTATAAGCCTATGTATAGAAGCCATAGAGTGATAAATGCGTGCTTTTGACGATGCGTGCATCTGAAACACTCACACAGCTAATGTGACATCAACCTTAGAAATAAACACCAGTGACATTGAGATTTCGCTGCTAATACAGCGAACCCCCGTTGAAATGCTTACACGAGAATGCTGGTCTCATTTAACCCTGTTCTCATGGCCTTATTGGCGTGTCCTCAGAGCGATTGCATGCTCTAGCTGTGTATTGCTCCAGTTGTATGAACACAGATGTATAAATGCTGATGCTAATATGCTTAAGATTCGTTCCTGCAACCGATGAAAAATTATGTTAACCACCAGGCAACATGCACAGCGATATGGATTAAAAAAGCATTCACTTATCTTAGATGCGGATTTCAGATGTTCTGAAACAAACTGCAACAGTTTGATTTGCAAGCAGCGATGCGATCAGTTAATTGCAAGCACCGATGCGATGGAAGAGATACTGAAGAATGGGAATTTAAATAGACCGCAGGTGATAGGTGTCAAGACTGGATTGGTACACGTCAGGAACAGCTGATTGTCAGCTGATGCAAGCGTGACTAACGTGGCCTGACTGAACTAACGCAATGCTCGATTTCATGTGTCTGTTAGTGATGTGTCGTTCTTGAACGATTCGTTCATTTTGAACAAATCTTTAATGTGACTCGGGAAAAACGAGTCGTCTCGGGGGATGATTCGTTCAGTCGCGCATGCGCAATATTCTATAGGTTCTGTTCCGCTAGTAGTAATTCACCTGTGTCAGTCAATGCCGTCTTGAGCCGGAAAGAGAATTGATTAGTTCATAGTTTGAGTCAATCAGGTTTTTGACTCGTTCCTTAATCACGTGACAGACAATGCAATCTGAGCCGGAAAGAGAATTGATTAGTTCATAGTTCGGGTCAATCGGGTTTTTGACTCGTTCCTTAATCACGTGACAGACCCATACGCTAAACCCAATGCAATCTGAGCCGGAAAGAGAATTGATTAGTTCATAGTTCGGGTCTATCGGGTTTTTGACTCAGACCCTTACGCTAAACCCAATGCAATCTGAGCCAGAAAGAGAATTCATCTCATGAGCCTTCGGGTCGAATCGTTCCTTAATCACGTGAAAGACCCATACGCTAAAACCATAGACAGCAAAAGAATGCAGTATGGAGCCGGAAAAATAATTGATTGACAACATTGGCTAGAGTAATTAGTTAATTTACAACCTTCCTTACAAATGCTTGCATAGTACTTATTATTATTTTTTATAATAATTATGCTTTAAATGTTGTCCATATGATGGCGAAATCACTTTGAAGAAGAGAGGTTTTTCTGTGTGTTTTTTTTACAGTGGATTCTAATCTTCAAAAATGACCTTTTTGTATGATTTTATGTCTTTTGAGTTCACCCTTCAGATTAGACTATAGAACTGTAGTGTTACTTTTTAACAAAATGATATTTGCTTTTAATTTATGTCATTATGTACTTTTTGAGCAATCTTCTTGTACATATATTAGACCAAAATGTCAAGTTTGCCTAGGAAAAGCAATTATTATACCAGCAAACTCAAAATTGGATTAAAAATGAACAAACTAGGCTATAAATACTTTGTATTTTTAGGCTTGTATTATTATATTATTATATAGCCTAGTGTTTATTTACTGATAGACAGTCAAAAAGACAAATTAATCAATATTTTATTTATAACAGGGTTTTATTTATAAAATATTAACACACCACAGATCCTGAACAAACGGTAACAAAAACACAGTGACAGAAATGTCAGAAATAGCGTATGGGTTTGTCACGTGATTAAGGAATGACTCGACCCGAATACTTGTCAGACAAGAGGTTTTATTTTTCAGACAAGAGGTTAGGTGAGCTAATCACAGACTGAAGACCCAGGTAAACAATGGATTAATCTTTTCTGTATCTTATAGCATTTTAGTTTTGTATTGTTTGTAGTGTGATCAACGTTTCGTAAGTACTAGATGTGTTGGGGAAGTAACACGTAACATTTTAATTACATTTTGCTAAAATGAACGAAATGAACGAAATGACTCGAAAAAAGATTCGTTCATTTTGCTGAACATGACTCAAAAGTCCGAGTTGGTAAAATGATCCGAACTTCCCATCACTAGTGTCTGTTTCCGCCATGGTTGTTAGGCAAAACGTGATTGGTTGGAGAGAAAGCGTGCTGCGATTGGTCAGCGCAACACGGGCGTTATCTGATTGTGTTAAGAAGACGGTGGGTGGAGTTGACCTATTTGTGGATTTTTCTGCACTGGTGACGCTAGAATTGTGTCAAAATCCACAATATTATATATTTGTGAATTTAATAATTTTTTGTTAAACTCCTAACATATATTTGTGGATCTCATTCTATTCATTTGTGGATATGATTATTTTTTGTGAATAGCTTTAGATTTATTTGTGGATCATAATCTATTTATTTGGAATATTGCTACAATCCTACCCCCATAAGCGAGAGCTGGCACAATCGAACTTTGGCAAGACTAGAGTGAATGGAGCTATGTTGTGAGTAAATTTAAATGCAGTGATTTATTTTTGTATGACAGTGAGTGAACATTTACACCTCATTCTGTAAGCCAGGGTGGGAATGGTGGCGGCCATGCGCATGCGTGATTCATTTGCAGCCTGGATGCAGAGGGGTGTGTGTGTCTCCTCTCTGCTCTGACTGCAGGCTGGGACTGCTGCGCGAGGCTAATGTGAGACTGACCGCCTAAGAGTGATTTCGGGTGGGAGATGGGCTCACGGCAGCACCCATTCACTGCTCGTTGAGCACAGTAGGCCTAACTGCAGAGTGATTCATGCTTTTGAGTCTCCAAACACCACAAAAGTCTCCAAAAACAACAGTAAAAGTCACTGGATTTGTCACTTTTGACAACAACAAAAAAGTCGCTAGGAGGATGATTTGTTTGTGTAATAATCAGTGCTTGAAGTGGGGGAAAAAGATGGCGGCACTCTCTTTGCATTGGCAAATCATGACATTTTCATAGTGAAAAACAAAACTTGGAGATATTACTGTTACAACAATTTATTGTTATTTATTTATTAACAACATAACATATTAACAACGTGCGAGCATTTCACAAAAACTAAAGGAAAGCTTTAACTGTAGCCTATATTCTGACTAGTTTATTTGTTATATATATATATATATATATATATATATATATATATAAAACTAAATACGACCTCACGTCTTATACGACCTTATGACTCTTAAACTTCCGTCCATCATAAAAATGGACATTAATTTGGATGGTTCGATTTTCTGCATTTTTCGCATCCGTAGCAAATATTTTGAGGGGTGTTTTTGACAATTGAGAGCCTCCAAATGATGAATATGAAAAAACGAATACGACAGTTTCGGACAGGGTGCAAGGACCTTAAACTTTTGAGGCTTGTGCAGCTTCTCGAGTAGAAATCAAACAAATGAGGGACATTTTCTAAAGTCTATGAGCGCAGCATACACAAATAAACTAAATTGGCATACTGCAGTTAAATTTCAAAATGTGGTGTTTTTATATTTATAACATTTGAATACAGTTCAGCAACATACATCACATGACTCGACGACCAAGAGAGCTGACAACTGACCATTATGTAACCCATCATGACTTATAGTTTAGAGTCAAATTTATCAACGGACCAGTGGCTCAAAAGATTAGGTTCGTCTGGGGAGAGAGAGAGAGATGATGCAGCAGCAGTGAAACACTCAGACAACAAGATGAGGTAAGAACAAGGTTGAATTTATATTAAAATAACAATTAAAAGAAATGAATACAGAAGTTTTCTCTCTTACTCAAGGTTGTTAATTTTTTCCTCTTTCTTCCTTTTAAGAGTTTATGGCTGTTTCCCGTTAAGGTCGGTTGGTATTTCACTTTAGTTTTAAACCTTCTAATTGACTTATCTTCTTTTCTTTTCTTGTCAGATTTTTATGTTAATTAATCAACTAGTTGCATATTAATCCATATAACATCACACAGATTGAAATAAAACAAAATTTGAAAAGTCAAACAACAACACAAATAAATAAAATAAAATTATGTTCACTCTGAACGTAAAATTCCCAAAACTTTGTCTGACAGTCTGAAAATCAGTCCCAAAAGTTCATGAGGTGCTCAATTCAGTCGTCCAATTCTGTCCTGGGTAACACAGAATCAATTTGTGGGTGATCCAATTCCTACTGTTCAAAGATGAACAAGTTCAGTTTCGGTTTCTCTTTCAACAGGGAAATCAAAGGATTCGTTAAATGGGTGTCTCGCCAGTCCAACCCCACCGATGAGCACACGGGAAGAGCTGAGACAATCCAGGAATGATTCACACGCAGAATGGATCACGCTCTCATCAGTTGAACATCACAGCACTCACATGGAAACAAAAGCAGAAAAACAAAAACCTGGCATTGAAGATACAAGGCCAAAATAGCAATCAGCATTTGACATTATATACAAAGCAAATTCAGTTTGTACACCACTTCTAATAAAAAAACAACAAATAAATGATGTCCATTCATAAAACTCTGTGCAATAAATTGTCTGTGTGTAATAATTAAATTTTTTTTTCTTGCACACATTAATTTGACATGAATGGCCTAATTACATTTTTGAATTCACATTTAAGGCTGTATTTGCCATTAATACTGCACCAAATAAACAATTTGATGTAACACACTTAATATGAACCATATTGAACCATGTTGAACCATACTGAATTGAGAATTATTTAAACTATATTAACTCACCAAGGAACTCGTTTACATGCACATTGGAAGAACCAGGGAAGTTCCAGATGATACACGTTCTCAAAATTTCACTCTCAAGCATACATTGCTTCTTTCTGAACCCTTTGTTAGAGATATATATACACACACACGACACACATCATATTAGCTTTAGGCTAGCGCTAATATTGCGTCATTAATATGCGGTCAACACATAATGTGAACAATCACATTAATTTCAACTTATTTCAACTTCCACTTATTTCTACATCGTTATATAAATGATTTAAGAACATTTAAACAACTCTTACATCAGTTCTCACTCAATTTGGAGCTTCAATTCTCCCGGAGCAGAACACTCATCCGCTCGCGTCAGAGGGTTACGGAGAAAAGGAAAGATCTAGAAAACGCTAATCTCTAAAAATGCCGTTGATAGCGGCGTTTCAATGACGTCACTCAAAATGCGATCTCATTGGAGGCTTTGCAAAGGGAGATAATGCTATTGGACAGATTTATGACATTCAATATTTTATATTTCTCTACTTTCATATAATTAATTAACCAGATTACAGTCTTATATTTGATCGGTTAGCAGCTTTCATACTGTAACTCTGTTGTTTAATTTGAAGATAATTTTGTCTCTGTTTACTGTTAACCTGGGTTACACTTTCCCCCTCTGAATTCAGGCACGTCCTCGGGCACGCTTGGGGTTGACTTGTCACCACAGTAGGAAAAGCATCAGACATATTCAAGGACTGATCACTAATGGATGTGGATTCTTCCAAGGAAGTGGTAAGTGTAGAACTAAAACCTTGCAGTGAGGTCTGGATAACTAGTGTTAGGGGATTTCCTAGTTTATAATACTCGAATTTGTTAGGAGGCCCGCACTGCCTTTTGGAACGTCTAAGGTCAATAGCTCCAAGGTCATCATCTGCGACTGGTTGGTTAATTGTAACATCTTGGGCAGGTGAGATTGTGTCATTGGACTGCGTTTCCTCCATCACAGTATCTGCCAGACCAGTGCCCGGTTGCATGAAACTCCTTAAGTGAGGGTTTCCCTGAGGGAGAAAAAATCCCTGAGGTAAGGGATTTCATTAAGAGCGTTGCAAGAAACTTCTTAACTGTCACCCTTACCTAAGTGTTTATACTAAGCGTTTCACAGTAGTTTCTGACAACAAACGGCAAAGATCGCCGCGGTTGCTATAGTTACTACCTCTAACAGTAAACAGAGCATAACGAACCACAAAGCCAAACCCTTACTAAAATCACACTTGTATTACTATATTTGTGCTATGGAGAGTACAAACATAACAGAAAACAAAAAACGTAAACCAAACTGGACAGAGGACGAAAAGGCAATTCTTTTAGAATAATTCACAAAAAGAAAAAACATTCTCCAAAGCCGCTATAACCCATCAGTCACTAATTCGCACAAATCGAAAGCTTGGCAGGAGATAACAGAAAAAATAAATTCAAGAAATCTTGCTGTCAAGCGAACAGTAGAAGAAGTTATGAAAAAGTATGAAAACATAGTGGTGAGTTCAAGAAAAGAAATAGCAATCAATAAAAAAGAATCCGGAAAGACCGGTGAGTAACGTTCATGCTCGTGCCTGATAAATTGTATCAAAAAGGTATCGCGCTTGGTATGAAACAATGTTATCATTTTGCTGTGTAAAGGAGGAGGGCCACCGCCACAAGACCTATCCGGCACAGTTTGGTGCTCAATGTCATGTTCAAGTGAACATGAGACGAAGGATTGACTGGCGGTCAAACCGATACTCTCTAAATAACTGCATATTATTCATTGTCTCCAAGGGATTATTACGATCTTTAAAATCACGCCTTGGTATTTACTCCTCTTCAGTTAACACTAAATCAGCCATCTTATTTTGAGTTTAAGTTGACTTAAGGGAGCTGTTTTGGTCCCTTAAATTTATTAAGGTGAAATGGTCACTAAGGACTTTGTAGCAACGCTTAAGGGAACACTTAGATAAATAAGGGGAAAAAAACTTAACAACAGCCTTAAGTTCCTTAAGGAAACCCTTAGGGTTTTTTTTCTTGCAACCCAAGTTTCACTAAGGGTACCCTTAACCTTATATCTAAGGGATTTCTTAGCTTAAGGAGTTTCATGCAACCGGGCACTGAAAACTCCAGCACATTTCCACTCATAGGTGCTAACAACTCTGGGGCTTCAGTCTTTTCAGGGCACTTGTTTCTGCAGTTTTCCACTTCAAACATGTCTCCGTCTTGAACAGAGTCAATGTCAACAGGATTCATTGTAGGTATGCAATATCCCATTTCAATTTCTGATTGGTTATCTGTGGAGTCTTCTTCTGTTATGATGTCAGATAAGGTCTCTTTTACAAAGCCTACGACAGCCGGAAAGGTTTCAGTGTCAAGTAAGGTTTCATTCACAGGCTCTATCACAGCAGCAGGTGAATTGAGAGACTCCCATTTCAGGTAAGTCCTCGACGATCATAGGATGTTCTGGAGGAGGTGAAATGGTCTTTGTACTGAACTCCAATTGGCGTCCTGAATTTCCAATATAATCAGAGTCATCCTCTGGTTCAGACTGACTACTCAGATGCTCTTAATGAACAGCTTCATTTGAAGAGTGGGATCTCGTTCTAGGCTTACGACAAGTTGACAAGGCAGTAGCAGGGTGCGGACTGGTCCATCTTTCCCTTCTGGGCAAACTGTATATACTGGCATGTCACCTGCTTTCCGGACTACCACATAGATCTCAGATTCCCATTTGTCTGACAACTTGTGTTTGCCTCTCAATTTGAAATTTCGCACAAGGACCCGATCACCTGGTTCAAGTGTGGAAGCAACTATATTTCTGTCAAAACGCCTTTTGTTCCGGTCAGCTACTTTTGATGCATTGTGAGAAGCAACTCTGTAGCTTTCCTCTAATCGACTCCTTAAGGATTTCACATATTGTGAATGGGACTGTAACGGGAAGTTGGTATGAAGTCTAAAAGCAAGGTCGATCGGCAGTCGAGGCTGCCTCCCAAACATTAGCTCGTATGGTGAGTATCCAGTTACGTCGCTCCTGGTGCAGTTATAAGCATGCACCAATGGTTTGACGTGATCTTTTTAATGAGCTTTGCTTTTGTTCTCCAGGGTGCCTAGCATCTGCAAGAGGGTCTGATTAAAGCGTTCCATAGGGTTCCCTCTAGGATAGTAGGGGGTGGTTCTTACTTTGCCAGATGCCAGCAATTCTACACAACTCTTGGATGGTACGAGTTTCAAAATCTGGCCCCTGGTCGCTGAGTAGCTTTTCTGGAAAACCGTAATGGACAAAGAAATTATCCCACATGCATCTAGCAACTGTTTGTGCTTTCTGGTTACGGATAGGAATAGCAACAGAGTACTTGGTAAAATGGTCTGTGATGACCAAAATATCCTTGGTGTTACTGCTGTCTGGTTCCAATGACAGAAAATCCATACAAACTAGTTCTAACGGCCTATGAGTCTGAATATTCACCAAGGGAGCCGCTTTCTGTGGAGGAGTCTTCCTACGAACACAGCGCTCGCACCTTTTGATTTTTGTGTCCACATCAGCCGCCATCTTCGACCAGTAAAATCTGGAACGGAGAAGATCGAGAGTTCGCTCTAGACCCAGATGCCCCATGTCATCATGAAGACTGGTAAGTACAATTCCTCAAAGATCTACAGGTAAAGCCAGCTGGTTCAACACTTTGTCTCCATCCATCCTCTTCCGATATAACAACCCATTCTTCAGCTCGAGTTTGTTCCATTCTCTCATCCACAAGGTTACTGCAGGTAAGTGGAATTTCATGTTTGAAGGTTTGTTGTTAGACTCCAAGTAATCAATTACCTCTTTAAGTTCAGGGTCCGCTCTCTGCTTCCTAATCAGATCCTCTTCAGACAGGCAAGGTATCTCTGGGAGACCATGGCAATCTTCTTTCTGGATTTCTGGAGGCAATGCCTTTGCATTCATGCTCAGAGATTCTACCAAGGTAATCGGGAAAGACTGAGAATCATGGGATTGATTGACTTGATGTTTCTCACAGATGGCCTCCTTTACTTCAGGTAAAATTGTCTTGGTGTTGCCTTCAAGATCTCCAAGATGATGTAGAGTGAACTGCCTGATTCGTTCTTGCTCTTTTTTAGATTCCCAATCAGATGATGGTTCACCATTGGGATGACGAGACAATCCGTCCGCGTCTTGATTTTGTTCTCCAGCTCTGTATTGGATCTTAAAATTGTATGTTGAGAGACTGGATAACCATCTATAACTAGTAGCATCTAGTTTTGCAGACGTAAGGACATAGGTGAGGGGATTGCTATCAGTGACCACTGTGAAGTCTGCCCCATACAGATAGTCATGGAATTTTGTGGTGATTGCCCATTTGAGAGCCAGAAATTCCAATTTGTGGGCAGGATACTTGGCCTCACACTTTATTAATCCACAGCTGGCAAAAGCTATGACTCTCATGTGTCCTTGTTGTTCTTGATACAAAGCTGCCCCTAGACCTGTAGCACAAGCATCTGTATGCAATAAGTAAGGCAGACAAGGATTTGCGTACCCCAAGACAGGAGCAGACGTTAACCTTTCCACGAGGCTTTCAAATGCCCGTTGGAACTCGGTAGTCCATCTGTCACATAGAGAGTCTTTCAGATTGAGGTAAGTGTGATCTTTATCTTTCCTTTTTTTCCTTTCAAACCAGAGGATAGCCAGCTGTAAGGCTGTTGAGCGGCTTTGCAATCTTAGAGAAATCTTTAACAAATCTCCGATAATATCCTGCAAATCCTAAGAAGGATTTTAGTTCCCGAAGGTTCTGGGGCCTTGGCCAGGTTTTAATGGCCTCAATTTTTGATGGGTCAGTTTCTACACCATTCTGGGAGACAATGTGTCCCAAGTAGCGCACAGATGTTTGGAAGAATTTACATTTCTCAGGTGAGAGCTTCAATCCGTATTCTTTTAGGTGGTTCAGGACTTGTTTCAGTCGATGCTCATGCTGCTCAAGGGTTTCAGAGAAGATGATAAGATCGTCGATGAAGACTAAGACTTCGCTTCTATTTAAGTCACCCATGCAGCGCTCCATGAGCCGCTGGAATGTGCTTGGCGCATTGGTGATCCCTTGTGGCATACAGTTAAACTCCCAGAACCCGAGGGGGCATACAAATGCTGTCTTCTGCTTGTCCGCTTCATCCATCTCAATCTGGTAATACCCAGATTTCAGATCGAGAACAGAAAACCACTTGGAACCAGTTAACAGTGAGAAAACTTCCTCCAGGTTTGGGAGTGCGTACGCATCTCGTATGGTTTTAGATTTTAGTGTCCTAAAGTCAATACATAGCCTCACCGAGTTGTCTTTTTTACGGACTACTACAATGGGGGATGCGAAAGGGGACTCAGACTCCCGTATAATACCGGCTGCTAACAACTCCTGTAGATGTTTCCTGATGGCATCAATATCTTGTGGGTGAATGGGACGAGCTCTATGCTTGAAAGGTGTTTCATCACTCAGTTTAATTCGGTGCTTCACTTTATCAGTGTGCCCATAAACCATTTCCTTCAAAGCAAAAACTTCGGGCATGGAGTTTAACAAGGCTGATATCCATTCTTTCCATTCAGAGGGCAGTGGGGAGTCTCTAAAATTGAGAGTTATCTGAGGACTTCCAGGACTTTCTGGTGTTTCAGAAACCACACCTGTTAATGGCTTGTTCATCACCTGCTGGACGGCATGCATTTCTGCAATCACAGACCTGGGAGGGATTACTATGTTAGTCTGGGTTTCATTCTTGACTACTACAGGCAAGGAGAAGAAACGTTTCACCGGTAAGGCGTGCAACCCACTAGCAACTAGAAGACCCCCTGGCAGAGATGATATTGTGGGAGGACCTATAACAGTGTGTTTCTGCTGGAAGATAATTCAGACAGATGGCTCCATCAAGAACAGCAGTGCATCCTGCTGGCACTGTTTCGGGGACTGCCACTTTTAATGTCACACACCCAAGGGTTTTGGCACATGATTGTCGATGCCTCACATCAAGTGTCTTCAGTACAGCTGCGTATCCTTTAGAAGCTATTTTAGGGGTGACGGTCTCTTTTTGCACATAATTGGAGTAAAGTACATCCAAGGTATTTGTACCGATGAGGACTTGTGGTACATTTACCAAATCTGGAACCACCAGTGCTAGCGTGGTAACCTCAGCATCTGTTCCTAGGAACTCTTTGGGAAACATTAAAGTTAACTCCACGTAACCAAGGTAAGGCACGGATTGTCCATTGGCTCCCTCCACTTCCAGCAAAGATTCCAGGGGTTTCATGGTGTAATGAGACAAGTTTTTTTTGTAAAATGAGAAGGGGATTGTAGTCACTTGGGAACCAGTGTCCAAAAGACATTTCAATTTGATTTTGTCAATATAAATTTGGGCAGTACACTTCATTCCAATCAGTCCCGTTGGTAGGTTGCTTTTAGGGCAATGATGCTTCGTCCCAGTCTCCATATGCCCTGCTATAGAGACGGTCTGGTGTTTAACTGAGGAGTGGCTTGGTTCTTTAGGTCCCACTGGGCTTGTTTTTCTCTCAACTTCCGTCTCTTCTCATCCACCTTTGAAGGGTTTGGTTCATTTTCACAGTTGATAGCAAGGTGTCCATCCTCACCACATCTAAAACAGTATCCAGGACGAGTGAACATCACTGAACCACTTCTGAGATGATCGTTCTCATCCTTCTCCGTTTGCCTATGCAGGAATTTTGCCGTCTTGCTTGACCGATGTTGTGGTATTTCCGGGGCTGACAACTAAGACTTTAACTCTGCCACTTGCTTCTTCAGTCCCGCTATTTGCCGATCTGCTGGGTTTCCTTTTGGCACTTTACCACAAATGGATGTTCTCATGGCCTCTAGTTCTACTTTTAGATCTATCAGCTCTTTCTTTAACTGGATCAAATCAGAATTTTTGGAAGAATCAGGCTGGCACTTCTTGTAAGTTGATGTTTGCATAGCAGCAATCTGAGCATTAATTTCAGATATTTGAGCCCTCATAGTATCCACCTCTTCAGTTGATCCACCAACAGTCTCATGGGAGTATGTTGACATTTGATGAGTAGCAGTTCTCAATTTGGAAGCATTACTCTGTTTGTTCAATCCAAAATGATTTCTCATTCTGTCTTCTTTTGAGGCTTGCCGGTCTTCTTCGGTGCGAATTTGCACTACCAACTCTGCAAAAGAAGCTGGGTAGATCTTTTTCTTCTCTAGCTGTAAGCTCAAAATTAACCCATTGTCCCAGCATCCACAACAGAACTGCTTTATCAGACAGCGGTTTTGCTCACTCTCCGCAATGCCACCTCTCCTTACAGTAGTGCTCAACATTACTTGTAACCGGTGCAAATAACTGGAGGGCTTCTCCCAATTAATGCTCCCATTTTGCTAACAGCTCATCGCCATCCTCCACGGATCCGTAAACAGACTCTAATAACTCCAAGTAAACTGAAGGTAAAGACTGGGGACTCACATGTTTAATGACATCAGCTGCCGGAGGGAGCAGACTATCAAGTATTCTCCTCGTGCGACACAAATAAGAAATGGAAGGATCATCTAAAAGAAATTGTACACTTGCCCGCCAAGTGTCAAAGTCTGGCTCGTTTACTGGTCTAGGAACTTTCCCAGAGAAAGACCTGAAACGGAAAGAGGCAGGTTGTAATGTAGCAGTGTCGGTAGTTCTGACAATGTGTTCAACTATAACCTTTTGCACACTGGGCGGATCAATCATGTCCATTTTAAGTACTGGATGGGGTAACACTGTAGCTGCAGGATGGCTAGTTCTACTGCTGGGTCTTTCCTTGGACAGGTTTTGGGATTTCTCAGATTCAACTGAGGAAAGGGCGACTTGTTCTGTGGTCACTTTCTGTAATTTGGCTGGGGACGACTGTCCATCCAGTGAGCAGGTGGTGCTGCCATCACAAGTTTGAGAGTCT
Source organism: Carassius carassius (assembly GCF_963082965.1). NCBI lineage: Eukaryota > Metazoa > Chordata > Actinopteri > Cypriniformes > Cyprinidae > Carassius > Carassius carassius. The sequence goes on along the minus strand of NC_081768.1, from coordinate 31,832,185 downwards.
GCAGCATGTTGATACTCAACTCTATCACCTGAAGCAGCTATGGGTTCAGCAACAGAACAGCCAGCTTTCATCCTCTTTAACTCCTCCTACAGCACTTCTTCAATTGACTTTCCTCTAGCACTAGCAATATTCTGTAGCTCTTCCAAATACAGCTTAGTGGCACCGTCACTAGCTACTTGAGGGTAAACACAGGTTAAGACACGCACTATAAAAGTTGTGTCTGGGTTTGACGTACTTACCATTGTTATAGGCAGGAGGGGCATTAGTGTTTTTATAGCAGAGCTATAAGTAAACTCTATAATGGCATGTTGATGGAATTCAGAGTTTGGGTCATCAATGCGAAGGTTGCAACTAATGCTGCCATATCTCAACAACTATGCTTCCAAGTCCTGATCGGTTTCAGTCAAAGTTAAGCCGCTGACTATTACGGCATTTGAGACATCTACATTCTCTCTTTTAACAATTTCCATTTTGTCAATAATTTGCTGAGTGTATAGATTCTTAATTAGACTCAAAATCAGTCACTTTTGCTGCAGTCCAGTCTCTCTCTCCTGGCTGGCACTCGCCACTTTTACTTGTAACCCATCATGAGTGATAGTTTAGAGTCAAATTTATCAACGGACCAGTGGCTCAAAAGATTAGGTTCGTCCGGGGAGAGAGAGAGATGATGCAGCAGCAGTGAAACACTCAGACAACAAGATGAGGTAAGAACAAGGTTGAATTTATATTAAAATAACAATTAAAAGAAATGAATACAGAAGTTTTCTCTCTTACTCAAGGTTGTTAATTTTTTCCTCTTTCTTCCTTTTAAGATTTTATGGCTGTTTCCCGTTAAGGTCGGTTGGTATTTCACTTTAGTTTTAAACCCTCTAATTGACTTATCTTCTTCTCTTTACTTGTCAGATTTTTATGTTAATTAATCAACTAGTTGCATATTAATCCATATAACATCACACAGATTGAAATAAAACAAAATTTGAAAAGTCAAACAACAACACAAATAAATAAAATAAAACTATGTTCACTCTGAACGTAAAATTCCCAAAACTTTGTCTGACAGTCTGAAAATCAGTCCCAAAAGTTCATGAGGTGCTCAATTCAGTCGTCCAATTCTGTCCTGGGTAACACAGAATCAATTTGTGGGTGATCCAATTCCTACCGTTCAAAGATGAACAAGTTCAGTTTCGGTTTCTTTTTCAACAGGGAAATGAAAGGATTCGTTAAATGGGCGTCTCGCCAGTCCAACCCCACCGATGAGCACACGGGAAGAGCTGAGACAATCCAGGAATGATTCACACGCAGAATGGATCACACTCTCATCAGTTGAACATCACAGCACTCACATGGAAACAAAAGCAGAAAAACAAAAACCTGGCCTTGAAGATACAAGGCCAAAATAGCAATCAGCATTTGACATTATATACAAAGCAAATTCAGTTTGTACACCACTTCTAATAAAAAACAACAAATAAATTATTTCCATTCATAAACTCTGTGCAATAAATTGTCTGTGTGTAATAATAACATTTTTTTTTCTTGCACACATTAACTTGACATGAATGGCCTAATTACATTTTTGAATTCACATTTAAGGCTGTATTTGCCATTAATACTGCACCAAATAAACAATTTGATGTAACACACTTAATATGAACCAAATTGAACCATGTTCAACCATACTGAATTGAGAATTATTGAAACTATATTAACTCACCGAGGAACTCGTTTACATGCACATTGGAAGAACCAGGGAAGTTCCAGATGATACACGTTCTCAAAATGTCACTCTCAAGCATACATCGCTTCTTTCTGAACCCTTTGTTAGAGATATATATACACACACATGACACACATCATATTAGCTTTAGGCTAGCGCTAATATTGCATCATTAATATGCGGTCAACACATAATGTGAACAATCACATTAATTTCAACTTATTTTAACTTCCACTTATTTCTACATCGTCATATAAATATTCATCGACATTTAAACAACTCTTAAAGCTCCTAAAGGGGGAAGTCGTGGCCTAATGGTTAGAGAGTCGGACTCCAAATCGAAAGGTTGTGGGTTCGAGTCCCGGGCCGGCAGGAATTGTGGGTGGTGGGAGTGCATGTACAGTTCTCTCTCCACCTTCAATACCACGACTGAGGTGCCCTTGAGCAAGGCATCGAACCCCCAACTGCTCCCCGGGCGCCGCAGCATAAATGGCTGCCCACTGCTCCGGGTGTGTGCTCACAGTGTGTGTGTGTGTGTGTTCACTGCTCTGTGTGTGTGCATTTCGGATGGGTTAAATGCAGAGCACAAATTCCGAGTATGGGTCACCATACTTGGCTGAATGTCACTTCACTATTACATCAGTTCTCACTCAATTTGGAGCTTCAATTCTCCCGGAGCAGAACATTCATCCGCTCGCGTCAGAGGTTCACGGAGAAAAGGAAAGATCTAGAAAGCGCTAATCTCTAAAAATGCCGCGATAGTGGGCGTTTCAATGACGTCACTCAAAATGCGATCTCATTGGAGGCTTTGTAAAGGGAGATAATGCTATTGGACAGATTTATGACATTCAATATTTTATATTTCTCTATTTTTATATAATTAATTAACTAGATTACAGTCTTATATTTGATCGGTTAGCAGCTTTCATACTGTAACTCTGTTGTTTAATTTGAAGTTAATTTTGTCTCGGTCTACTGGTAACCTGGGTTACAATTACTTAATTTACCATCACCTCACGATTGAAAATGTGATATGACAATTTAACAAACAAGTTAATTATATTAAGTCACTTACATTTTAGACAAAATAATGACTGTTTTGGTCTATTTTAGCAGCGAAAATAGATAGTGTCGTGTTGGAAAGTGTCTCTGCTTTTGGAAACACACTCTTTAAGTCAGCATGGTTGAAATCCCCAGCTATGATGAGAAAAGCATCAGGGTGTGCTGTCTGCTGCTCACTGATGTGCTTGTACAGTTCATTTAGTGCATCGCTCTTGTTGCAGTTGATGTTCGGGGGATTGTAAACTGAAACGAGCAGTATATTCCCTCTGCAGATTGAATAGGCACTTAATAATCATAAACTCCACCGAACCTGATTCGGCTATACCGACAGCAGCCTCGCTTGCAAGGCGGGAACCTCCAGGTTATAAAACCTGATAAATGTAGACGGCGAGGCCCAACCTGCCGCCATACATATATCCTGCAAGGAGATCCCAGTAGACCACGCCCACGACGAGGCGACGCCTCTTGTGGAGTGTGCTCTGACACCTGCAGGGAACTGCAGGGGGCGCATGCGGAGCAGGCCCAGCTGCAGAACCGGAGATGCTGAGGCCATGAGACCCAGCATCCTCTGACATTCTCTGAGCGAAACAGTCACGCGGCAGCGGAGAGAACTCGCCACGCGCTGCATGCTCAACGCGCGCTGTGGTGACAGCCGCGCCGTCATGGAACGTGAGTCCAGAGCTAAACCCAAACAGTATCGTCTTACTGGGGTTCAGCGAACTCTTCGCCCAGTTGACACTGAGACCGACTGTCTCGAGGTGATCGAGTAAAACGGTCCTGTGCTCCACGAGCTCCGTTCGTGATTGAGCCAGAATTAGCCAGTCATCCAAATAGTTCAGCACTCGCATGCCTCTGAGTCTGAGAGGAGCGAACACTGCGTCCATGCACCTCGTAAACGTACAAGGAGCTACGGACAAGCTGAACGGCAGGACTGTAAACTGGAATACCTTGCCCTCGAAGGCGAATCTCAAATACTGCCTGTGATTTGATGCTATCTGTATTTGAAAATACGCGTCCTTCAGATCTATTGACATGAACCAGTCTCCTCTGCGAATATGCGCGAGGAGCTTCCTGGTCGTAAGCATTCTGAATCTGCGTTTCACCAATGCCTTGTTCAGCTGTCTTAGATCCAATATGGGCCTGAGACCCCCGTCTCTCTTGGGCACCAGAAAATATCTGCTGTACAGCCCCCCTTCGCTTTAAAACTGAGACACAGGCTCTACAGCCCCCTTGCTCAACAGTTTTGATATTTCGGCCCGAAGTAGGTGTGCTACTTCTGTTTTTACCGTGGTTTCGACGCACGCTAAAAAGCGCGGAGGACGTCGAGAAAACTGTAGCGAGTAGCCTCTCTTTATAATGCCTAGCACCCAATCCGAAACCCCTGTAAGCACTGACCATGCATCTGCATGAATGGCTAAGGGCTGGATGCGAAGCGCGCTCTGTTGCCTGGGCAACGGCGGCGCTTCGGTGTGCTGTAACATGGGCGTCACGCCTGTGGCATTTGAGGCGGGGAGCGCGCTGATCACAGCGGGCAGATCGCTCCTACTCGACCCCGTCCCGGCGCTTAACCGATCGAGGGAGGGCTGAGCAGGTCCCATAGGACTCGTGATGTCTGCAAGTAACTGTTGGCTGCAAATGTGCACATTTACTGCTTTTGACTCGCTGTCTGCCTGGGCAGAGCGTACGCGCACGGGTTTCGTTTTTACAGAAACCACGCGCCGTGTGTGACATAGTGTTTGTGGGCACTGAGGAGTGGGCACGTTTACTATGTGGTGCGTGTGACCGATCTGAGTCGATCTTATAGGCACGAGCCCCGTGTGCAGGGCTGTGCTTACATGCGGAGATGGGCACTGAGGAGTGGGCATCGTCACTACATTTATAGCACCATCGGCCGTGGCCGGATGAACGTGCACGGGTTTCATTTTTACAGAAACCACATGACGCGTGTGACATAGTGATTGTGGGCACTGAGGAGTGGGCACGTTCACTATGCAGTGCGCGCGATCGACCTGAGTCGTTTTTATGGGCGCGAGCCCTGTGTGAAGGGCCGTGCTTATATGTGGAGATGGGCACTGAGCAGTGGGCATCATCACTACATTTATAGCACCATCGGCCGTGGCCGGAACACCAGAAATAACACTCTTTTCGGGAAATATCTGGGCAGCCGTGATAACGGCTTTTGTGTGCAGGCAAGCGGGCACTCGTGCAGGCTTGCGCATTGCAGAAGACGCTGAGACAGTCACAATTCCTGGAACTGCAACAGCGGCGCGCTTGGGTGAGAGCTCGGCCGCAGCGGAACTCATACACCGGCGCTTTCCTAGCAGTGCTAGGATGTTTTCGGGGCTTCTGGCTTCACCGCAATCCTCTGCTGTGGCTCCCGCGGCGCGGGGCGACGGCTGGAAGAGCGAGAACGGGGTCCCGAGCTGCGTTGCTGACACTGTCGCGATGACGCAGCTGGAGGCGGTGGGCGTGGCTGAGAGCTCTGTGGGGCCGGTCTAGCGCGGCTAGCTGCAAAACCGGAGCGCTTCGGCAAGAAGTGCTTGAACTCCTGCGACGCTTTCTGGTCCTCGGCGAATCTCTCCACAAACTCGCTGAAAGATGATCTGAAGAGGCCAGCAGGAGTGAGCGGCGCGTCAAGGAACGCAGCGCGCTCAGACTCCTTGATGTCAGAAAGCGTCAGCCACAAATGCCTCTCAGCCACCAGCTTGCGGAGGAGATCGCCCTGGAAAATCTGCAGCGTGGCCATGGTGTGCAGCACAGACGCAGCCTGCCCAGCAGCAGAGAAGATCCGTGTGAGCAGCGATGACATCATGCGGCAGGCTTTGGATGGCAACGCTGCCTTAGTCCGCCGTCCAGCAGAGGGCGGGCAAAGGTGCGCTGCTATAGCCTGTTCCACCAGCGGAAGTGACAGGTAGCCTCTGTTTTTAGCATCGTCCAGTGTGGAGAATGCTGGTGAAACAGATGAACGAACTCTCGCCGAGAATGGAGCGTTCCAAGCTTTCGCCACTTCTTCGTGAAGCTCAGGAAGAAAGGGGGCGTGCTTTGAGCTGGGAGAAAAACGCTCGTCCGGGAGAAAGCTACCATCCAGCTGGGAACGAGAAGGGGGCGCTGGTGCAGACCACTCGAGGCCGAGGCTCGCCGCAGCCAGCGTGAGCACTCGCATCAGCTCTTTATTAATATCCGCCCATCTGCTGGGCCTCTGAGCAGAAGGCGCGAGATCCACGGAGCTCGCCCAACCCTCACTGCCCGAAGCAAGCAGAGAGCACGTGTCCTCTTCCTCCGACGCAGCCCTGAGATCCACTTCCTCCGATGAAACGGCGGCAGACAGCGGACGCTGACCATCGGGAAGCGATGCAGGGGAGGCAAGTGAAGCGGAGGGAACCGGCGAGCTCGGCAGAGCTGGAGGCGGTTCCGGTAGGCGCTTGCGAGCTGCGCTTCTTACGACGCTGCGGCGCAGCGGATAATACAGACTTCGAAAAGAACGCCAGGCGAGTCCTCAGAGTCACCATAGGCATTAACTTGCAATGAGGGCAGCCGCCGTCAGCGAGCGCGAGCGCTGCATGGTCCTCACCCAGGCAGGAGACGCAGATGACGTGACGATCTCCTTCGCTGAGCAGGGCTCTGCACGAGCCGCACGAGGGCATCTTTAAAAAGACGCAGCTCTTTTATGAGTGTGCGTCGCAGGGCGAACTCACACAAGGATATAAAGGATGTAGGCGCCGGACAGCGCAGCAGGAACGGCAGTGGAAGGCGGCGAGGCTAGCAGCTTCAGAATGGCTCGTCCCGCTGATATGCTTCTCAGACGGCGCTTGCTTCCTCCGTGATCCAGCGATGCGTGAGCTTCGCTGAAGAGATGAAAAATCAGGTGAGTCAGCCTTTTCGAGCTCCTTTTATAGGGTTGGGCCACACCCGTTTCGGCGGGAAGTGGCGTGATGGGTGCGAAGCGTCCTAATTGGTCTGATATTGCATCAGCCTGCGCTCGATAGGCTGTGCATTTGCTGCAGAGCAGCCAATGAGCGAGCGAGCCATCTCGCCTATGGCTGTGTACTGCTGCAAATGCGCTTTACGAAAATTTAAAATTAAGGATAATTTTTTGCTTCAGTATTTTGTGAAAAGAGACTTTTCCCGTAGCGTCTTAGCTAAGACGCAGTACGAGAGAACTCTCGTAAGAGAACTATATTTGTGCAGTGTGTGCATGTCAAAAGAATTAAATCCTTTGACGTAAAAATTCATGTAAACACTACAATCAGATTCATCAATTGGAAATAATTTAGGCAGGAAACATTTCTTGAGTTAATGCTGACTTTTTTCCTGGATGGGAGGAAGGGTGACAAGAGTCCTTCTCCTTCCCGATGAATGTTGCTTTCCTCACACAGCTCTCTCCGGCCTCCTCTGTGACTCTTCAGTCTTCATGTAAGGCCAGCAACGATTTAGGGCCATCTTTTAAAACACTTTATTTATCAAGATGGTAGTCTTTGAAGCATGACAATGTAGACTGCTTCTTTGATGCTGTGGGTAAAGGTTGATCCTGGCAGCTCTGAGGGCCACTCTGTCACCTGATCAGCAGGCTTCATTATGGGTTTTGGGCAGATTGAGGATTTAAGCATTTAGCCAGGGCCAATGGTTGGGGCATATGTTGACAGTCCTAGTGAGCACAACATCATGTTAGTGATGAGTATTATTTAGATTGTACAGACACTACTGAATGAGAACTGAACTGATTATGTTTTCTACAGAGCTGCTTTATAGATTAATTGAACTACTTTCATAAATAATTATTTTTACATAGTCAAAGTCAAAGTCACCTTTATTTATATAGCGCTTTAAACAAAATACATTGCGTCAAAGCAACTGAACAACATTCATTAGGAAAACAGTGTCAATAATGAAAAAATGATAGTTAAAGGCAGTTCATCATTGAATTCAGTTATGTCATCTCCGTTCAATTAAATAGTCTCTGTGCATTTATTTGCAATCAAGTCAACGATATCGCTGTAGATGAAGTATCCCCAACTAAGCAAGCCAGAGGCGACAGCAGCAAGGAACCGAAACTCCATCGGTGACAAAATGGAGAAAAAAACCTTGGGAGAAACCAGGCTCAGTTGGGGGGCCAGTTCTCCTCTGACCAGACGAAACCAGTAGTTCAATTCCAGGCTGCAGCAAAGTCAGATTGTGCAGAAGAATCATCTGTTTCCTGTGGTCTTGTCCTGGTGCTCCTTTGAGACAAGGTCTTTACAGGGGATCTGTATCTGGGGCTCTAGTTGTCCTGGTCTCCGCTGTCTTTAAGGGATGTAGAGGTCCTTTCTAGGTGCTGATCCAGCATCTGGTCTGGATACGTACTGGATCCGGGTGACTGCAGTGACCCTCTGATCTGGACACAGACTGGATCTGGTAGCCACGGTGACCTCGGAACAAGAGAGAAACAGACAAATATTAGCATAGATGCCATTCTTCTAATGATGTAGCAAGTACATAGGGTGTTATGGGAAGTGTTTCCGGTTCCGGTTTACCTAATTAATGCAGCCTAAAAATCCTTTAACTGATTTGGATAATAAAAGCATATTAGTATGTTATGTGTATGCCAGGTTAAAGAGATGGGTCTTTAATCTAGATTTAAACTGCAAGAGTGTGTCTGCCTCCCGAACAATGTTAGGTAGGTTATTCCAGAGTTTAGGCGCCAAATAGGAAAAGGATCTGCCGCCCGCAGTTGATTTTGATATTCTAGGTATTATCAAATTGCCTGAGTTTTGAGAACGTAGCGGACGTAGAGGATTATAATGTAAAAGGAGCTCATTCAAATACTGAGGTGCTAAACCATTCAGGGCTTTATAGGTAATAAGCAATATTTTAAAATCTATACGATGCTTGATAGGGAGCCAGTGCAGTGTTGACAGGACCGGGCTAATATGGTCATACTTCCTGGTTCTAGTAAATAAACATAGTCATTAAACTGAGCTGAATCAACACTGAAATGACCTCAGCTGAACAACACTACTGTTTTTTTAGCTGATTTACAGCAGAATTGATCTCTGCTTGCATCTCTGAATTAACTTTTCCCCCTATTCATCACTGTAAAGCCGCTTTGAAACTATTTTTATTGTGGTATATTATAGTACTAACTTTTTTTAATATAGAAATAAAAGTGACTTCACATGATAAGTCGGATGTGTCCTTCACATGTATTCAAAACAATTCATAGTTTTCAGTTTTGATGAATTGCCGCTGCTGTTGGTTATATGCTGTACACTCAAAAAAATAACTCTTTGAACGAACATAAAAAAAAAATCATGGAAAGGATTTCCACATGATTAATTTGCATTATGCAATTCTGTTATTCTAATTTAATGTACTTATGTTGGGTCAACTTAATTTATTAAGGTAGATTCAACTTATTTACTATGGTTGGGCACAGCTTAATTTAATAGTGTCAGCCCAACTAATTTGCAATGTTTTGGACAATGTTTTTTACAAAAGAAGTTTAAGTAAATTTAACAAACCTTAGTAGAGTCAACAAGCAACAAATGAGTTAATTGTACATTAAAAATATAATTAATGATGACATAAAATTTGAATAATGCCATTTCAGGAACAACCCCCCCCCCGCTAATTAGAATTTATTAAGTCCATAACTCTGAATCAACCAATCAAGAGTCCAAATAACCCATACAACTTAACAAACAGATCTTTCTTTAATTATAGTTTCTCAAATATATTTCAAACATATTTGAACTGCAACGTTACATTTCAATTCCATACCTATCACTCACATACTTATCTAATGGTACTACACTTCTGCAAGAGGGTGACAGAACAACAATTACTCATAATACACTGCAAAATCCTCAGCCAATGAGATGCAAGTCCTGTATTGGTTTTATTAATCTGTTACTTTTACTTTTTAATGTTATGTTGGCTGAACAAATAATTTTTAAGTAAAGCTGACAATACACACTTTTTAGTTGAATAAAATAGATTAAATTAAGTTCATATTGTTGAAAAAATTTTCACAAAAAAAAAAAGAAGTAAATCACAACATGAATGGATTCAGTAAAATTGGCAAAGGTGAAAGTACATTTTTTTGAGTGTAGTTGCAGATTATTTCGCTAAGTTGTTTAACTCTCTGATATAATAACTTACGTTAACCCATCAGCCTGTGCAATCTAGAGTTTCATGAATGAACTAAATATTTATTTATTTATCCCTGCATTGCAAACAAGCGTCTCCATACTGTGCACAATGCTTTATTCTGAATGGAGGCAGGGTGAAATTCTGAGGTTTTGCTGAAATTTTGAGGATCAAATTGCAGTAAGAGCTTTAGTGACAAGCTAATCTAATGAAACATATAAAGATATGAAGTTTGGATAATTTTTCATATCACACCTGACTGGGCTAGTGTATATGTTTAGTTCTATTTAAGATTTGCTGTGTTGTGTGCTAATTTAAGTAGCACTGAATGATTCTAAACACCTCAGTAGTTTCCATGTCTCTCAACGAGTGATTCTGAGAAGTGTGGATCTGCAGGAAAATTTACCACTGGAATAAGGACTAAAAAACTGCAATTAAATATTATTATTTTTTAAATGACTGTATGCATACAGGTGCATCTAAAAATAATGCATATCATGGAAAAGTGCTTTATTTTTTTTGTCATTTAATTTTAAAAACACAAACTTTCTTATTTTCTAGATTCAATGCACACAAACTGAAAGATTTCAATAGTTTTTTTTTTAATTTAATTATGATGTATTATGATGGTTATGACTTATAGCTTATATGAAAATAAAAAATTCAGTATCTCAAAGATTTTTTGAATGTTTTACAGAACAGAAATGTTCAAGATCTCCAAAGCAGGTTTTATTAAGAACTCAATACTTAGTTGGGGCTCCTTTTGCATTAATTACTGCTTCAGTGCGGTGTGGCATGGAGGTGATCAGCCTGTGGCACTGCTGAGGCGTTATTGAAGCCCAGGTTGCTTATCTGTTACTTATCTTCTTCTGCACAAAAGGGGTGGTGCTGGTGCAGTGGATAAGACACATGCCTTTGGTGTGAGAGACCCGGGTTTGAATCCACTGTGAGACACCAATGTGTCCCTGAGCAAGACACTTAACCCCTAGTTGCTCCAGAGGCGTGCGACCTCTGACATATATAGTAATTGTAAATCGCTTTGGATATAAGCGTCAGCTAAATGAATAAATGTAAATGCAATACCCCATAAATTCTCTGTGAGGTTCAGGTGAGTTGGCTGACCAATCAAGCACAGTAATATCATGTTCAGCAAACCACTTGGAAGTGGTTTTGGCACTGTGGGCAGGTGCTAATGTCCTGCTGCAAAATGAAATCATCATCTCCATAAAGCATGCAACGTCAACTGGCGGCCCGCGGGCCAAATCCGGCCGCCAGAGATTTCCATCCGGCCCCCAGAATAATACTGAATTCAGGAATAGCCTTGTATGAGGAAAAAGTTTAGGGCTGGTCCGAATACCATTTTTTGAGCTTCGAAGCTTCGGTAGTAATTAACATATTTTTCTCTCTAATAAAGGCAGGAATCTATGTCTGTATGTCCATTTGCATTTTTATTATTTCGAGAACTGTTTATCCAATCCACTTTACAAGGGAGTGCAGTGTCGCATTTGGTGCAATATAGATGGACACGCGAGACGCGACACATTCAGAATTAATAAACTTTTAGTAAAGTACAGTCAGAACAGCGCGAGCGGGAAGCGGCGCACCTCACGCGGGCAGGGCTTTTATTATGCTCCAAGAACGGACATTGCACTAGTGATATAAAACGCACACACACAGGTCTATTAAATAAAGCAATACTTTTAAGGGAGTCTAATATTTTTCTGACTAACAAATTGGCACAGTAAGGGTAGATTTAAATAAAGAAAAAAGAAAATTTTAAAAAAGAAAAAACGAAATTTAAATAAAGAAAAAACGAAATTTAAAACGAAATTTAAATAAAGAAAAACAAAATTTAAATAAAGAAAAAAACGAAATTTAAATTAAAGAAAAAACGAAATTTAAATTAAAGAACGAAATTTAAATTAGAAAAAACAAAATTTATATAAAGAAAAAACTAAATTAAGTTAAATTAAAAACGAGATTAATTTAGATTAATAATACGGGGTAAAAATGCTAATAAATTTTGTTTCTATTATTCTATTTTCCACAATGTCAAAGCAACAAAACACAAGCTCAGAACACTCCTGTTGCTGGAACACACGTCGGTTCTATTTCTAGCATGCATGCGTTTTCCGCGTGACTCGAGCGCGCCTGAGACGCGTGTCTCAGTGTGCAAACTCCAACCTGTTAAATAGGAGCCGAAATAACGGACACGCCACGCAGGTGAGATGCTCACAAGGGGGAATGAGAACCGTTTCGCGGGTGATCCCAGGTGTGCAAAAAAAATAAATAATGATAATAATGTCAAATGTCAAAAGCCTCTTTGAGAGTGCCGTTTTTTCATTTAAATATATTCAGAAGGCCTTTCTTCTAGTGTTCTCCACAAACTACGACCTGCATGTGACAGTGATGGACAGCTTGACAGCCTCACAAATATGAAGCATAAAATATCGCTATCGCCCCCTGGTGGCTCGCTGCAGTACAGGTAATATGTAAAAAAATAACATAAATTTGGAATTAGAATTAGTATATCAAATAATAACATATTAGGATACAATTTTATTTTATATTACGAGTATCTGGCCCTTACAGTGTCTGCAGAGAAAAAATATGGCCCTTTGACAAATATAGTTGATGACCCCTGCCATAAAGCTTTGCAGCAGATAGAAGCATAAAGTGCTCCAAAATCCCCTGATAGATGGCTGCATTGACTTTATAAAACACAATGAACCAACAACAGCAGATGTAACAGAACCCCAAAATCACCCCCCAAAGAAGCTTCACACTGGACTTTGGATTCTGTGCCTCTCCAGTCTTACTCCAGACTCCAGACCTTGATTTCCAAATGAAAATCTAAATGTACTTTCATCTGAAAAGAGGACTGTGGACCACTGAGCAACAGACCAGTTCTTGTTCACCTTAACCCAGGTGAAATGCTTCTGATGTTTTTTATGGATCAGGAGTGGCTTAGTTCTATGAATGTGACAGCTGTAGCTCTTTTCTTGAAGATGTCTGAGTGTGGTGACTCTTGATGCGCTGATTCCAGCTTCAGTCCACTCCTTGTGAATCCTAAGTTCTTCAATCGGCTATTCCTGACAATATTGGCTGTGGTCATCCCTGTTGCTTGTGCACATTTTCCTACCACTGTTTTTTCTTTCAGTCAACTTTCTATGAATATATTTTGATACAGCACTCTGTGAACAGCCAACCCTTTCAGCAATGACCTTCTGTGGAGGGTGTCGATGATTGTCTTCTGGACAACTGTAAAGTCAGTAGTCTTCCCCGTAATTGTGGTTGAATGTTCTAAACTAGACCAAGAGGTACCCAGTATTTAGACTCAAAATTAATCAAACCAATCAAGCTCAAAATGGAATATTCACATTTTTTTGAGATTCTGAATTTTACATTTTCCTAAGCGGTCGTAACTATCAGAATTAATACAAACAAAAAAATCTATTGGAATATTTCAATTTGTTTTCAATAAATCTAGAATATAAGAAAGTTTGCTTTTTTAAATTAAATTAAAAAAAGTTTCACTGATTTCATTGATTAGGTTTATCATGTAGCATGACTTTTTTTTTTACTGCACAAACCAAAAGTATTAATCTAGTGCATGTTTTCTAGAAAAGCAGTACAATGGTTTATGGTAATGATGAGTAACCTGGATGTAATGGACGCAAGCTACAATAACTCTGGTTGCATCATCACAAGTTTATTTTTTATCTGTGCAAAAACACAATTAACTGCTAGGCTTCAACCAAAAGATTAATGAGACATCATTACTGATGACATATTTTTTTTTCTTCCAAGTGCTAATAAACTCTATGGAGACTTTTAACAGCTTGGTCCATTAAAAGGTGCTGATTGGTCTCAAATGAGTCTAACACAGAATCATTACATCATAACAAAAAAATCCAAAATTATACTGCAGTTTAGGGTCGATATTTAAAAAGATTTTTATCATAGCACTACAAATTTTTCAAATTGTTTTAAACTAAAAAACTAAACTAACTTTTTATTTATTTATAATTATTATTTAAAACCTATTGAAAAAACAACCTCATAAGTTTAAGTTTTAGTAAGGAATGGGGCAAATGTAACAGTGTTTCATCCATGAAAAGATGTTAATGAAAGAACATGTCAGATTACAGTTACCTTGGGACATATATTACATTTACTGCCTGTAACTTGCTAGCTTAGTGATGCACAAAACTGATCCTGGAGTCTCTCCAACAGTGCACTATTGTCTCTTTCCATAATTGAACACACCTTATTTAGGTGACTTGATTCAGGCCATAAGCTCATTAGTAGAGATAATATCAAAAAAATGCATGAATGAGTTAGTTAGTTAATTCTAGATTTTATTTAAGCATTGCAACTCCTCCCTGTCACCTTTAAAGTGGATGTCCTAACAACTCAAATGGGCTCAGAGTGAAGCTCAGGGTGACCTGAGATTTCACACTAAACAGTATCTGAAAGAAAAAAAAGGTATCCAAAACATATGTGACTAGGCATGAGTTACTATTCAGGGAATACAGATGAAAAGTGAGCAGATATGTTACACTGTTCATCAGCATTGATTTCATGCACCACAAGGCAAGGCAATGCAAATTTATTTCTAAAGCATATTTAAAACAGCAAATGCTGACCAAAGTGCTGTAAAAGCATAGCTTCACAAAACAGATACCGACACCATAAAATGTTCAAAGAATTAAACAAAAACTTCCACAACAATCCAATAAATAAAACATAAAATAGCAGCAAATTAAAAAGCTAAAGAACAAATGTAAGTCTTAAGCTTCCAGTATCACGAGACAGCTTAATATGTGCTGGTATATCATTCCACAATCTTTGGGCAGCAATTCAAAAAGCATGATCTTCTTTTAATTTAAGACGAGATCAAGGCACAGAAAGCATCATACTATTGGAACACTGTAACGCTCTAGTGCAATTTCTAGGTAAAAGGAGATCTGTAAGATATTTAGAAGCTTGATCATGTAATCCTTTATAAACAAACAGTAACGCCTCAAATTTGATGTGAAATTCAACTAGCAGCCAGTGCCAGTAAGGAACCCGGCAGCCGATTTAGACACGCCAAGGTACAACAAAATACAGTAATCAATCCTAGCAGTGACAAAAGCATGAATCACAGTCTCCAAGTCATTTGTAGTTAAAAAGGATTTCAACTTCGCAATGGATCTAAGATGATAAAATCATCAGTTTTTTACAACTGCGATCATTTTCTTATTGAACTTTAGTTCCTTATCAAAAATCACTCCTTTTTTAATAAACTTTAACTTTTAATAAACTGACTCGACTCTGGAAAGTCAATGGGCACCTCCTCGGCCTCGGGAACAGCATCGGGCACCGCCTCGGCCTCCGGAACAGCATCGGGCACGTCCTCCTGGACGGAAGCGGCCCGCTCGAGAACGTCCTCCGGGCTTTGAGGAATGGTAGACGCCTGTCTCCTCCTCCTCCACCCTCTATGATGGCGAGCCAGTGGCACCTTGACGGAAGACTCAGGCGTTGAGTCAGCCATCTTGTCTGGCAACACAGGTGTAGATTCAGCCATCCTGTGAAATGGTGCTGGGCTGGCGGCCATCTTGTGCAGCGGTTTTGGGGCTTTAAAGTCCTCTGCCTCTCCCACAGTGAAAGGAGAACGAAATAACAAGAGTGCAAAGTCCATTATGTCCCTTAAGCTGCAATTAAACTCCCCTCTAGGTAACCCTGATTTTACTGGTTCATTGAGTCCAAAACGGAATAGATCCGACTTCATCGTCTAGAGGAACTCTATAAACCAATTCACAGAACTGTTGAACATAGTCCTCAATAGGTCGATCTCCTTGATTTAGATCTAACAGCAGGTCAACTGGATCTGTGGTTAGGCTGGATTGGTGATATGCTGACATTGAAACAGGAACCGATACCTCAGTGACAAGGGGATACCGGGCTGCTGGATCCTGGTATGGCGAAGTCTTCTGTAACAAGGAGTCGGAGGCATTCGGATCCATATGCAGCCTTTATTCAACAGAATAGTAATACAGGCAGAGATCAGAAATGGCGCCAGGTGTGTCAGGGATAACCAGAATCGTAACCAGAAACAAGCAGAGATCGGGACAGGCAGCGGAGAATCAGAGTAGGAATAAACAGTCCAAAGGTCAAAACACAGGAATAACAAACACTGGGAAAACGCTCGGAAATGTCAGACTGGCTAAACAAGACTTCGCAGTGAGTGAGAGTGAGTGTGCTGCTTTTATGTGTGTGTGTAAATGAGGTGCAGGTGTGGCAAGGAAATTGGCTGATGAATGAGGTGCAGGTGTGGCAGGGTGATTGTGATGCAGTGACTCATGGGTAATGTAGTTTGGGTGTGGTGCAACAGTTTGAGAGGTGCTAGTGTTCAAGTGACAACTGGTGGTGAATGGGTGGAATGGTCCTGACTGGAGTGCCCTCTACTGAAGCTCATGGGCACTCCATCTAATGATCGTGACACCTGGAGAAGTTTTGTCATGCCCTGACATTTGTGCTTTTTTCAGTTGCTTATAAACATCTAAATTAGAGGTCTTCACGGGTCCAAAAATTCCTGAACCTGAAAAAGACCCGTAATGTACAACACCGAACCGACCCGGACATGTCTGTTATTTCAAAAGCTGTACCCGGACCCGTGTAGACCCGGGAAATATCTACCCAGACCCGTCTATTATTTGAAAGCTGGACCTGAACCCGCCGGGAAGACGAAGGCCCGACTGGACCCGATTGTCACATATTCCACCTTAAATTGCTATTACAAGTTAATAAACCTGTTGCGAAATGTACAACATTTTGTCTTACCTAATTTAAGGAGCTGTAGTCTCTCTTCCTTGTACCTGACTGCCTGTGATGCATTACAGTCCTCCGATAAGAAAGTTATGCATGTTATTCCTCTCGCTATTCCAAGTCCAAGCTTAATCCTCTCATTATTTCAGCTTCAAAAGTCCACTTGATGTACATTCTGAATCAAGTTAATTCGCATAATAACTTTGACTGTTTGCCCTTTTGAACTATAATAACGATTACTCGTTCAGTGCCATGACGTTATTTATTAGCTATCATCTCTAAAACTTAAAATTTAAGATTAAACGGTTCATTTATATTATTATAAAAATGGGAGAAAATGTAAAGTACGGTTTGGCGGTTGAAGTCATTATCTCCCTCACTGGTAACCATAGAAACATGACACATGCTTAAGACTGCACATGCGTGCTAGCTGTATCAACCTAAAATATGCTTTTTAACGAAATTTGAGCGTCATAGAAAACATTCATGGGACAGTTCACCTCAGATTTTGTTGCTGATTTTAAATATATTAAATATGAGTGTGTCAAGTCTGCAAGCATTATTACCGTGCGGGCACTTGCATTAACTCTGAGTCTGCGCGCTCTTATTCTAATGGCAGAGAGATAGAGAGAGAGAGAGAGAGAGAGAGAGAGAGAGAGAGAGAGAAAGAGAGACGGATCGCTGTTTTTTTGGCTCACACTTTTCTTTTCCTAATTTTACAAGCTGCAAGTTACAAAAAACACAAGCAGTGTCTGATCACGACTGGGTATTCTCAGAGTCTGATGACTCCGATCGCACGGTATTACACAGAATGTTAAACAGACCCGGGACCCGAAGTAATAGATTAGGACCCGACCCGGACCCGGCTGCTTATTTAAAAAATAGACCTGAACCTGTAAGGGTCCCAGGCCGACAGGTCTCGGGTTGCACAAAGTGTTATATCACTGTAATCTGCACAAATTGGACTATAATAATATATGAGCTGCATGTATGTACATGATTGTGTTTTTGAGAAGACAATGTTTATGCGTGTTTAGTTAAAAACTAAAAATTGTAAATCATTTGAATAAGGCCATAAAACACATACAGAACATTAGTTCCCAGGACTTTTGAGAACTGGAGCTTGTAGCCTTGAATTTTTCTTTCTAAATTATGTGAAAATCATCTTGTTTACTCACCCACAGTAAACAATATATTGATACACATTTTCTAAGACACTTTCTTTGTAAAAGTCATATGCGAGTAGGCGTCAACTATCATGAATATCAAGGTGATTTACACCTGAGAAGACAAAGGACTGCATAATGAGCTGCATAATGAGCCATCAGTCAGGTGTGTCACTGAGAGGGAAGAGTTACAAGAAAGAATGTAAAGACAAAATAAATGTATAAATTTTTATGTTTGTAGTTTATTTAGAATATATTTAATTATCCCACAAAATAATTTAATTTTCACTTGCGAGTGCAGCTAAACTGTTTACTAGGAACAATCAAAGCTGACTTTCAAAGCTGAATTTTTAGGATAATTGCTCCAGTCACACACTGATTTTCTACAAAAAAAAAAAAAACCTTTATTGTTATTATTATCATTATTATTATTATTAATAATAATTTTTCCGTTTTTTTTTTATAAATTAAAAGAACAGCATTATTTGTTACATTTGTTACAGTTACATTTATTTGTTACATTTATATTATTTACATCAAGCTTTTGAATAGTATAGTATTGTATATTGTTATTGAAACTATTCACTTGATTATACATTTAGTCAGGAATTATAGTTTGGAAAAAGTCTAATTAGTAAAATGTTTATACGTTATATGAAACCTAATACAAGTATATCAATTAATAAAAAAAGACTTGCTCATGTTTATGATATCTGTTGGATTAAGCTCTTCATTGTTTTTTTCTGAGGAAATCCAAATCTCAAATCCTGAGGTAATCCACATTTTCTTGGGGTGAATTATTTCTTATTCCTCTCATTGCGAAGCAAACATTAAAAAAATAAAAAACTTGAACAATCTCGCTGCTTTGTTTTCTGTATGGGTGTTTACAAGCCGCGCGCTTCAGTGAAACATTATAATCTGCATAGCGCGTTTAGCGCGGGGGCGTGGTTGCATTAGATATAATGAAGGCAGATGTGAAAGAATGGACATTGCGTTGTTTTAATATGGATTACTTTATCACAGAATATTTGTTTTCGGTAGCACTTACTTAGTTTAAAAGTAGACATGTCTGGCTTTATATAGACATATCTCTCATGTCTCTTCGTTGAGTATTCACTGAGTTACAGTTCATTTTAATGACGCATTTGTAAATGAAGACCACAGCAGACAAAGGCTGCAAACAGCACACATTGTTTGTTATCTTTATTTTATAAATGCACAAAGTTTTGTTGTTATTATGTCTGTATACAAATAAAAGTAGACCCTTTACAGATTCTATTGATGTATTGCTTTTATCTGTACGATCAAAAATGAAAGTGTAATTTAAGTTCTTTTCGGGGTTTTCAGGAGAAAATGCCTCATCACGCGTATACAGTACGCATGAATCGTCTCCAGAGGGTTAAGCTACGCACGGTTCTCTGGAGCTGAAGTGAAGAAGATCTGGGAAGATTGTGTCCGGGGTGCATGGGGTAATGTTGTGGGAGAAGCAGAAACCAAGCAGAAGCGTAAGTGCAAGGATGTTTTCAAGGAAAAGGCAAAGTAAACTAACAACAAGGAACAATGAGAACAAGAAAGAGAAACATTGTCAGAATGGCATTATGACATTTAACAACTGACAAATTTACAAGAGGATGCTAGAGGATGGAGGAGCGGCTGCAGTCCGAGAGGGAATGGAGGAATCGCTGCCATTTACCAAAGGCCAAGACCTGCTGCTGATCACCATGATGGAGAGAAGGTAAATCTGTGATGAGTGGGTCAGGGCCAGGCCACTGGAGAAAATTATAATGAGCAAGACCTGCGTATCAAGTCCTGCAGATGACCTCAGAAAGGATAAAAGAAGAAATGCAACAGTAAAGGACAAAAGAGGACAAGGCCTGGGACATTTTAGTTGTACTTTTGTTTATACGAGGGGCCCACTTATCATTGTTCTGTTATTTGTTTTGTAATTAAAGTTTTGTTAAATGTCTGCCAGTTCACGTCTCCTTCTTCCCTGAACTATGAACTACATTACAGCAAATATCAAACAAAGTAAGAAAATCAAACCAAAACACGATTCCGTCAAACATACAAATGGTCCAAGCGTCAGATAGAACATACTTAAACTAATCATAACAGGGCTGAAACTTAAAAGGGAAGGAAAAGGTGTATGCAATTCCATTGATGAGCCCTCCAACCACACCCACTGACCAGTCTTAGTGGAAGTAACGAGGGACTCATCAAACACCCCCCTAAAAAAAGGAACAAAGTAGTTTAAACCAATCTTAACTCCACAAAGCTTCAGTAGTCCTAAAAATAAAAAATAAGATTAAATCCAGATCGAAAAATTCCAGCAGTCTTAACTCTCCAACTCCTTCCAGCAATCTGGCGCCTAGGAAGCAATTTAAGAAAATAATAGAGATAAAGACAAGGAATATAGGACAAATCCTATAATATTAGAATATATGAATACACGATTAAGCATCAGCAGTTGTGTTCTCTGTGCCTTTAATATGGCAAATATCAAACAGGTATGCCTGTAAAAACAAGCACCACCTCATTAACCTTTGGTTAGGGTTCTGTAAGGAATGAAGAAAAACTAATGGGTTATGGTCAGTAAAAACCACCAGAGGCCCCACAGATGAATCCACATAAACTTTAAAGTGTTGTTGCAAAGCCCAAATGAGAGCCAGTGCTTCCTTCTGAATCAAACTGGGTGATCGATGCCATCTTCAGAAAAAATTTAACAAAACGGCACCAGCACCCACATTGCTGGCATCCACTTGCAACTAAGACCTGCTAGGATCTTAAGATTATTTCATTTTCTCCCACATTTTTGTAACCGAAAGAGGTTTTATGAATCAGAAAAACAAATCAGCCATAATGGCTGCCTCATATGCAGTGTCTGATTTTCTCTCACTTATGTATGTTGCTACATGTTTGTAACTGAGTTTTAAACTGTGCAACATCAAGTCCTTCAAATCGTCTAACGTTTTCACATCAGAAGCTGTACACCAATGATTGCAATAAACTGAGATATCATGTAAAGACTCAACATATGTTTGACTATGAATTATTTTCCAGGACCAAAGTTTTCGTCTATAGGCCTCTGGAACCAATTCGTATGCTCTCAACACTGCATTCATATGCTTCTTGAGCTCTGCCTTTAGAAACAGACTGCAACATAAGCGTATGTTCCTCATTAGGCCAATTTCTTGCACTGGCCACGTGCTCAAACAATAAAAAGAAGTGTTCGACATCTTTTTCTTCAAACCTTGGGATCAATCTCATATTAGTCACTACATCAAATTTACACAAAGTCAAATCACAGTCTACACCTCCTGTTACAACAAGTTTTCATCGAGCGCACTTTAGTTCTAACAGAAAGACTCGGAGAAGATATTGTAGCAAATCATCCATTTATTAATGACTCAGCAAGCTATATATATATATATATCCGTAACTAGCAGTCCGAGGGTACAGATTCAGCATTTCCTGCCTGAAGATGAAGGCAGGGGCGCATCTGAGCCCCGTGAGGTTTTAGGAGGGACCATCCTGGTGGTGATGGGGTGGTTGGAGGGGAAGAACATCCTGCGGTGGTAAGGAAGATGAAGAGTAAAAGCTTTGTTATTGGTGAGGGAGGAAACCATCTTGGTGGTGGAGGGGTGGATGGTGGTGAGTGAAGCGTTCAGCATCTGCAAACTAAGACAAGTGTAAGCACAAGCTCTTTATACTTCTATTATTAGAACATGATTGGACAATTGAGAAGGTAATAGGTGACGCTAACAATTGAGTCTTCCTGACAGAACTTAAGCTAAAGCTTTCATTTCAGTCAGTCCACGGAGGCATAGGCTGCGACCAGTTGATGTGGTCAGCTGTCAAATAGCTCCAATCACTACCATTCTCCAATTAGATGTAATATGAGCGAGCACTTGATTTAGACACTTTGCCCACAATTCATCGGCAAAGTTGTACTAATACGACTGACCCACCAACTTTACATGAGATCTGCTTCCCTGCTGGAAGAAGCTAATCATGAAGAATCAAAGCATCCACGAACAACTGTCCATTTCACCTTTAATTCATCTCTGGACGTCATTACGAAGCTAAGCAAAGTTTCGTTCATTTTATTGCCTAGTGCTATGTTGGCGAATATGCTTCAGACATTGCTCATTGTCCAAAGCTAATCGTTAAGTTATGTTTGCTAGGCATGTTATGGTATTACCACACCGGTAACACTATCAGTTACATTTACTAACAAGCCTCGTTAATCTGTTGTTAATCCGATTTTGAGCCGAATTCTGACTCGTACGACTCTTTTGGGTTGGGACGATTTTCAGCATTTTCGTGTGTCGTTTGTTGTGCAGTGTTCGTGCAGTGTACAAGGGCAAAAGAGAGGCAATAAACCTCTCCCGACCGGCAATTGGTTGGTTGGATGGATTTCTGACATGTCAGAAATTTTGGTCGCCTCCCATGAG